>NC_088602.1:137007611-137309926 GCF_036013475.1 Columba livia | reverse complement strand
TTGTTACTTTGTGTTGAAGAGCCTAATTTTTATCTTTCTGTGCCTGAACAGTATTAACTTAGGGTTTAACAACTCAACTTTTTCACTCACAGATCTTAGGTCTTTGATGAGCTTTCTCTTTAACATATATGTATATATATTAACCCTCCTTTCAAAACGTAACATAAAAGTCCTCTTTTGAAGGCTGCTAAACCTGACCTTTTGTGAGGATGTTGAAACTACTTTTATTAAATATTCATTCTGGGCTACTAAAGGCGGACATTCGAAGGAGAACATCTCGTCAGTCCTAGATTCAGTGCATGCCTGGAAAATTACAGGTTTTTATTCCCTTAACAGGAGTTATTTGTAGGGGAAAAAAAAAAATCTTTAAAAACAAAACAAAACAACAACAAAAAAAAATCTTTTTAGGTACTCAATTATTTATGAGCATATAGGTTAAAAGCTACTTCAGCTAAACAGTATTTAAAAGGCTGATATGTTATCTGGCATGATTAGAATAGGTCAGGATTGCAGCCATTCTACTGAAAGATATGAAGGAAAAGATCTGAAAGATATAGAAAAAAATAACTTCTTTATTTGCTGAACAATTTACAGTGATCTTCAGCATTTCAAACTTCAATAAGTGAACTTCAGAACCTGATGCTATGCAGTGAATTTAGTGAAATACGTGCTAAAATTTGTGCTTAACAACCCACGTGTTTGAACATAATACTACTGTACAACACTGGTACCAAGCAGGACAGACTTTCTGTCTGGAACAGGGCTGAAAGTAATTGCCTCATGAGTCCAGACACCACCGGCAGCACTGTAACATTTTTCAGGATCTCAGCTGCATGGGGAGTCCAGTGCCAGATAACAACTATGAGAGGGACATGTGCCAGTTGTGGCCACTGCTAGTGGGAGCTTGGTAGAGCTGTAAGAGGGGAATCAAGGAGAGACCAGCTGCGTTTAGTTCTGGTACAACTTGCCCTGACTTAAAACCACATTAGACAAAACCAGGGTTTTGTCTGGTTCATCTTGACAGACAACCTGAGAGTGTGTGTTAGCTCATGTTCTCTGGAGCCATGGAAAGGCATGGACTCCACAGTCAGGACAGGGCGCTCAAGAAGTTCTGCAGCAAATTGTGTTGCTGTAAGCAGTGAAAGAGAATGATTTGGTCTTCAAAAGTATACAGTGATATGCTTCTGAATATGTAGGGGTTTTATAGGTGATAGAAAATAAGTCAGGTTCGAATGTTTGCAGCTCTGCATAGAAATGCCCTTGGATGTGAAAATTTGTAATGAAATAAGTAATGACAGGTATATAGGACTGTCTGAACCTTTTTCAGCTGATTTGTACAACAACATCTTACATCAGTTCTTACATCAGCTCTAAAAGTTGAAAATACTTGGACTTTCATACTAGATTTATAGTTATAGGAACTCATGGTCACCAAATAGAAGGTGAACTCTGTTCTTCATTCATTAATGTAGATGTAGGATGTCTTCATTATCCTAACTCAGAGAACATATTGCTGCTACACAATAACAGTACAACAACAAGGAATGTCTTGTATGGAGAAGACATAGACATTATTGGGAATCAAAAACCATATAAGGAGAAGTATGGCCACCTTTAAGATAATCAGCTTTGTGAAATTAATCAATACATCGCAAAATATAAAATTTTGACTTTTACCCTAAACATGAAATATTACATTTAAACATATTCAATAAATACAGCCCTGTGTCTGTTTTTATAGAATTGCACATTGTATGCAGGATAGGTGCAACAACATGTTTATGTGTTGTTACAGGAAGGCTGAACAAGTGTCCATTTGTGATTGCCCAATTCCACGTCACAAACTGAGCTTTGCATTTTCAATTTGCAAATTCCTTTATGCTTAAAAGCTGTACCCTGTAGCACTTAACTATTTTAAGCCTCTCCTCCTGCTTTAAATACTGCACTTATTTTTAGTGAGGTGGTCGTGAATCATCCCTAAAAATTTTGACATGCCACCAAATCACCACCTGTATACCTGCTGCAGTCCAGGAGCCTGCAACAATCAGAAGTTGCTAATCAAGCCCTATGTCGTGCCATGAAAGTGCTCATTAGTGATTGCTGTGGGCAGGGTGTCTGTGTGTGTCATTTGAGTGCGGGAAGCATCAGCTTTCAGTGTTCAGTACCTTGGCACCTGCATCTTGCCCGCAATAGCAAGACTTACTCTCCCTGAAGATTTACCTCATCAAAACTGGATTTAAAGCTGCTGAAGTCTTCTTTCAGCCCATTTTCTTGCCCTGCCTTCCTTTTCCCATCATAACAGTAGATTTTTTACCTGTAAAGCAACTTTCAAAATAAACTTATTTCCTCATTATGCCCCCCCTATAGAATAAAGTTAAATCACAGTATGTTATAACAGCTAAAGATTTAGACTCATCTTTCCTATGCATCAACTTTATACTACTTAAAAGAAGTAAGCTCACTTAAAACCAGCTTACCTAGTAAGCTAGGTTTAGTTTAATTCAGTTTTAAACTACCTTAAATAAATACAGGCTTAGTCACAGAGTTTTCAGAGAGTCCTTATTCTGAGTTGCCAGCTGGTTTTGGAAGAGCACAGCTCACCTGTAGCCCTCTGCCTGCAAGCAGAAGGCAAGGGTGATGCCACACAAACAAGAAACACCTACATGCATTCATCATTCAAAGAGGAAAGTCACACCCCACCCCATACCCCTTTGTAAGCCTGCCCAGCAGATTCAGATTTCTCAGCTAAGTCTTATCAGTGAACAAGCCAGTTTTAATATTGCAAAGAACAAGTTATGAACTTCAGGAGCAACTGTAGTGGTATGACTCTGATAAAGGAGCTGCTGACAGGTCCTTACCAGCAAAACCTAACTGCTCTGTGACAGTTCCCATGGCTGGACTCCAAATACCTTTGAGTGTTCATAAGAAAGGAGCTGGAGTGAAATCTTCAGCAACTGAACCCAGTGGCAAATTTCTCAGCCACTCGAGGGTTTGGATTTTCCCTTTTCTAATGATGGGAGTGAGCAACGCACGCAGTTATTTGTGCCTGTATCATGAGTTCAAGTAGTTGCATTTTTTTCATAGCTTAAAACCACCAATTGAACGGTAGTAAGCGGAGAGGTTCTATAGACTCTAAATACTCTGAGACTTTAATTAAATAGTTTTCTAGGATGAGAGACTGTTGTAAGCACTTGGGAAAGGAAAAAAAAAGAAAAGGAAAAGAAAATAACCAACCAACCAAAAAAACCCAACAACTCGCATAAGAATTTATGGAAGAAGGGAGATCTCTATAAGGTAACATGAACTTACTTCTCAGTGTGAGACTTGGATTCAGAGAGAAGTGTCATGTTTTACTGCAACGTTTTTCATCTGAGTAGAAACAGATTGGAAAATAAAGTCTTCATGTCAAAAAACTGTTATCTAAGTATCTGAATATATACAATTCCAGTTTGATGTTTCATTTATTTATTCCGTTTCATCACTAAGCTTTTAATCTATGAAATTAATATGTAATATACAAGAGTAAAATGTACAGAAGTACCTTTAGATGTAATAATTTAAACCATCTGTATTCAGAAAGCGGAGATAACAAGTTTAAAGATATACAAACAATTGCAATTCAATTTTAGCTAAATTTCTAAAATCTAGAAAAAGAAGTAGCTTTGCTTAATTAAACTTTATTTTATTGATTGTGAAAATATAGTTTTTTAGAGTTTGGTTTTGTTACTTTTTTAATTAAAATTATTTTGTAAATATTGTTTTCTATGTTTTATACCTTAGAAAGGCCGTTAATTTGCATTGACAGCAGCAGATACTCCACATGATGCTTAAAAAGGTACTTTAGGAGACTGGGGTGGAGGTGGTCAGTAGTCAGATTCACCTTTGCAGATGACTGCTCCTGTTACTTCTGCAGTCTCAGTGGCATCATAGGAGGAGTTTTCCATGGCAATTTAACCTGCTAATTTTCATAGAGTTGACTATCAAGTGTCATTCTGAAGTGCTTGCCATTTTCATAACATATAAAGAATATGTACTTTAAAGCTAGTATTAGTTCTTCCTTTGTTAGGATAACAAACAACACAAAACTCAGAAATAAAAGGGAAGTCAAAAGGTTATACCCAAATATAGTATAAGGACAAGGAAAGGTACAGTATCTGTGTGCTCCTAGGTAGCAGTGGAAGTGATAAAGCCTTGAATTGGATCAGCTCATAGAGCCCTTTTTAGGCAAAAGTGCCGCCGAGGTCAGTTGTGGTTTCACCTGCATAAAGTTCACTGTCATCACATCCATCATCTGTTAAGCAGGAATTTCTGGTAGACCAGATTTCAGGGGAAAATACCTGGAGCGTAATATTGGCTTCTGTACCAACTTGCTCTCTGTAAATCACTGGGCAAGAGTCACATTTGGAACTAAACCCTTGTAGATGCTGCTGGGACTTCTAAGCTTTATTACCAATGTAAATTATGTACAAACAACTATTTCCATATGAAATGTACCATGATAGTTTAGAGCAAAAATAGTGAATAACTGTACAAAATTTGATACTTAGAAAATAAAATACAGTGGTCTGGGCTTTACCAATATTTTAACAATACTGTCAGATTTGTAGTAGAAAATGTTGTTGTAAATGTACCTTATAAGAAAATACATTTCCTTTTGCCTCTGTATATTAATAGCTTTGATTTCTATGTCAAAGCTCAAAATGAAGCATGTAATAAAACTTTTGTTAAAAATCACTTTCATAATAAACATAAAATGGAATGGATACCCTGCCTGACATTTATTTTTGTACATGGAAAAGACTCCAGTGCAGTGTACAAAGGAATCAGAAGAGAACAACTCTTGATAGCATTTACATATTTTGGTCTAATTTTCATCTTTTGGCAACAGAGGGCTTTTTCTTCCTCATCGAACAACTGGAATTTATGCCTGCTGGGACACAGAATTCCTTCCAAATAGACATCAAGGAGGGTTTTTCAGAGCAAGAAGAACTCCTGGCTACAGCACAGCACCATGTCAACATCCCTCCAGCACCTTTAACCATTTCTTAAAATAACTCTGGTGTTATCATGTATATCTCATACAGGTGCCCTTTCCCACACCCCTCTATTGAAAAGCAGCGTCGAAGAAAGAGGAAGGAAGCTCTCTTCCACTGGTGGCCTGATGGGCTGTTCCCACCACCAGCTGCCGAGAAGACCAGTGACTTCCAAACTCACCTTCTGCTTATCCCACTGAGGACTAGGATGAGAAAAGAAACTACACTTGCACCCAAAATGATGATTTAAGGAAAGATCAAGTGTCCTTTCTTCCTCTAGCTCTGCTGTAAAAAAGTGTGTTTGCCAAGGCCCTTCTTGCTGCTGAATTTTACAATGATAGTTACACTTTTGCAGTCTGAGATTACAAAGCAAGTAGAATTTGTACCATCAGTGGCCCAAGTGAAACTCCTGATGCTGGTAATGATAAAAATGGATTATGACAGACTGACAGAAAATAGACTGTAGTGACATCAATAGTTCAGTTAGATCTCATTTAAATAATCTTTCGCAGTGCAAGAAGTGAAGTTGTCACCAAGGGTACACAGCATGCTAGGGCAGACAAAACCCAGAGATGTTATTGAGTTGATAACACCTGATACCAGGTTTGCCACTTAGCAGCACTCATTAGGGATGTGCACGGCCTGTGGGGCATTGTTAACACTGCAGCAGCCACCTACTGTAGAACAGGCAGGACACCTCACATACCAGCACAGTGCGTGGTACTCTGTGGATGCTCTTGTGTAAGCAGTTTATCTTGTCCAGAGAAAGTGCTCATCAAATGACAGCATGCCCCACTGATTTTATGTATGTTGTAAATTATATAAATACTATCAGTATGACTGGTGACTATTGGTGTCGCTGACAGATTTGAAAGACATAAAGAGAGACGCAGCTAAATTATGACTGGCTGCAAAAAAATGGGCAGTTACCCTCATAATGCTCCAAGATACAGCATGCCCTTTATCACCCTACAGACGGTGCCATGTGAGATGGCACTCAGCTCTCTTTATAGCTTCAAAGCTTGAAAGGACTAACAGAAAAGTCAGCTCCCATCAAAGACAGACAAAAGCTGAACTCAAAAGTTCCTAAAGTTGATTGGAAGTCAAATTAATTACTGGTAATGAAGTATCTGCACACAAGGCTGAAAGTCACTGAAAATTCATCTGTTGTGATAATGTGCACTGGAGTACAAGATTCTAGTTTACTGAAATAGGCATTGCTTGGCGGGAATCACAGGAGGGGTCTGTTCCCATCTCTGATTTTTCCATGACTTCCCAACAAGCTCGCAAAACATAATGGCCTGATGAACAGCACTCGGGTGCAGCCCAGCAGGTGAGTGAAGACGGATTCTTTGTTCAGCCACCAACACTGACTGACTCCTGGTGCCACAAAAGGGCCCTGTTCTGTACAATCAAAATAAATGGCTATTTTTCCCTCTTACAAATAACATCTAAATGGACAGTCAGCAGTGAATCGCTGGCAACATGTCTCCAAATCCTTATGTAAGTTGCAAACCTTACATCATTCCCAGAGCATTTTTAGGAGACATTGCCCTGCCATGGTGTATTTTTTCTCCTTCTGCTTTACAATAGCTGTGCTTGAAATCCTATAGCATGTGAAGCTAACAATGAGCTGCAGTCTGCTTTCTCCCAACCCTGTGGGGGTCTTGCTGCTGCTGCCACCTTGCGCCCCAACAAATTTCTGTCTTACCGTGTTGCTAGACAAGCAACATAAACATAGATGCATTTGCTCTAGGTTGCCACAGACTAGTTTTGCTACAAAATATTTCTATATTTAAAAGATAAATCAAAAGAAGTACCATAAATGCCCATCTCTGCGTTTTATCCCATATGGTATTTATTTAGGAGTCAGAAACAACAGGAAAATGACGTGGGAAATGTACATCAGATCTATTGTGATCAGATAGCCATAAGCATTTGGAATAAAGCCAGAAACTGCCCGTTTCACAAAACTCTGTAAAACTCCAGTTGTATTTGTTGGGGGCAAATGCTTGTTCACATATGCTAAATCATGATAAATTGCGGCTACAGGCTGCTGCCAGGCAGGAACTAAATGAGGTAGTGGTGGGTAAGTCATTGGGGACTGCCGTGACAGAGGCACAAGGGCTGCATGGGTTGGCCCTCTACAGGTAGCACCAGAAGGGTAAAGGCTCTTACTGTTAGACTGGGGTAGATCAGCCTTGCTGAGAACTTTTTGCATTCTCTTCAAATACCTATGTAAAGTAAGCCATTAAATTTAACAAGCACTTTGGCTGAGTACAGACTGCATTGTTCAGGCACTGAAAATTAGTCACTCTTCCTAAGAAAACAATGAGAATAACATACTGTGGTAACTTTTTCTTTGCAAAGATTATCCACAAATACCTGTTGTCATAATGAGAGGCTGACAGTGGTATCTCTGGGCTATGGCTCAGGCATCACAAGTGATCTATGCCACAGAGTAGGAGCGACTGCTCGCAGAAGCCTCGCTGTGCAGCTGAAGCAGTGACAGGGTGGTGGCAAGTGCTGGACTCTGCTCCATGCTCCAGGAATTACTCCTGTTGTGGAAAACCATCAAAACAGTGGGATAGGCTGCCAAGGACAGCAGCTGAATAAGTGCATTAGGTAACTGTTGGGCAAGGTCAGGGAATAGCTCACTTAGAGTTGCTCTGTGTCTCAGGGTCTTTACTCCTAACCCCAGTGATTCTGACTGTGTCTTATTATCACTGGAGAGTTTATCAGCTGCATTGTAGCCTGCCTCCAGATCTGCAAGCTCCCCCAAACAGCCTGGACAGCTGGCCGGCTGCCAGAACTCCTACCCAAAGGGAGGTGGAAGTGCAAACAACCAGTGAGAAAACACCTGCCTGCACTTGGCAAGGAAAAGAGTTATGTAAATGTCATGTTGGAGCAGGATCACATTCCCTTTGCCTCTGGCCAGGGCATGGTCACTGTGGCTCTACTGAACAAAGAAATGAAAATACATCCCACTTATTTTATTTGGTCTGTCTAGTGAAAGAAGAGTGACCTTTTTAAATTTTTTTTGTAATTAAAAGGTTTGACTTAACTTTTCTGGGAACTCTCATTTTTGTAAAGTCATCTGGCAAAAAAAAGAAGTAAACAAATAACCAGTTCAAATTAGCAGTAGTAAGCACTCCCAGCTTGAGACAACATTTTGTATAGTGAACCAAATCTATGCAAAAACCCAAGATGCGTAACTTGCTATCCTTGATAGAGGCCATGTAGAACCATATCATGTTGTGTGCATATGTAACGCGCCATCACGCACGTAGCCTATGACAACGACAGAAATGAAGGAAGGGTGGCAATGGGAACCTTGTCGGTAAGCAGGACCCCCATGAGGACTGGTAAGTGATCCAGTCTCTACATTTTATAATACTAGTGCAAGACCACCACCACAGCCATCCTCTTTTTCCAAACCACAATATTAGCAAAAACATCCTCAAACTCAGAGCACCATCGTGAGAACGCAGTCAAGGAACACTGGAAATACAACTGTTTTTTGATCTTCTGTTGTTTAATCAGGTAGGTGTCCTTAGTGACATCCCAGTAAAGCCTTTATGCTGGGGAAGTGTGGGAACACAGCACGTAGTGAAGCAGACAGAGTCTCAGGCACAGAGGAAGATTTGCTTGCATTTACTATTCAGATATCCACCTGAGAATTGTGCTATATCCTCAACTGCAGAACAGTGATGTATAGTTACAGCATGTAGGCAAAATTTTTAATCTCTTTCTACTCTGTCGCAGCACTTTAATATATAGACCCTCCACCTGGTAACTCTGTGATTATATGGAGAAACCAATTGCTCTGGGACACCGGAGCAGCAACAGAAGACAGGGCAGTGAACAAAGAAGTATTTCTTCAGCATTCATATACATTCTCCATTGACTGCTCTCCATGAATTTGGGGATTTCTTTACCAGCTACTGACCCTAAATTCCCATTTCTAGAACCTGCCTTGTATTTCCAGGGCTGTAGGACACACCTGGGAGCACAGTGCTGTGCTGCCAGCAGGGGCGGTGCTGAAGTCCGATCCTGGCTTGATTTGAGGATAGGCTGGCAGGAAAAGCAGTTTCTGCAGTCCCTGTAGCAGACAGTCCACAGAGGGAGCAATGTGGATGCCCCCAGCAGCAGCCCTTGGCCAGCCACAACAGCAGGCACAGCAAAGCCCTGGCCTGTGCTCCCAGCAGCCACCAGGGTCAGACACCTTGTAGCTTATTACCACGCCTGAGTTAAGACCAAAGCTACTAATAACATTTAGGGAGCCACAGCTGAAACTGGTTTAGACTCTATTCCCTACAAAATCTGAGAAGGAATGGGTTTTCTTATAAATGTCTTCTATGAATAAACAACGCAAGAAAAAAATACTGGGAAGCCACTACCCTGCTACAGGTGCTTGCAAAGAACACACCTTCCTCTTACACTGAGAGATATTTAAGAGTGGCCTATATGTTAAAATTCACTTGTCAAAGTTAAACAAACCAAACCAAAAAACAAAAACCCACACAAAAATCCAACCAAACAAAACAAAAACAACAACAAAAAAAATCCCCCACACCACCACAACCACACAACTTCAATTTAGAGAATGACTGTTTGGCACTATATGCGGTGTGAGTTTTTCCTCTTTGCACACAACTCAGAGGAAGCTTTGCCCATGGCTGTGGCCAGTAGTTAGCCCCCCTCACATGTCACCTGTAACCCACTTCAGGGGTTATAGCTGGGGCCTTCCCGAAACTGCCCCACCATCACAAAACACTGGGAAACTCAAAGTCTTGCGGCCAGCACTGCACAACGAATGCTGTGTTTTTACTAAAGCTTAAGGACAGAACAACCTGAAAGGAGGTTGTAGCATGGAGGGTGTTGGTCTCTTCTCCCAAGTAGCAAGTGACAGGACAAGAGGAAATGGCCTCAAGTTGCATCAGAGGAGGTTTAGATTGGATATTAGAAAAAAATACTTCACAGAAAGGGTTGTCAGGCACTGGAACAGGCTGCCCAGGGAAGTGGTGGAGTCACCATCCCTGGAGGTGTTTAAAAGGCGTTTAGATGAGGCTCTCAGGGACATGGTTTAGTGCCAGTATTAGGTCAAGATCAAGCGAGCTTTTGCCCTTCTGCTCCGCGGGAGGTTTCCTTCCTCCCTGAGCTTGCCTTAGGACACCAGCGTTACGCTTTGACAAGTGTACCGCCCCAGTCAAACTCCCCACCTGCCGCTGTCCCCGGAGCGGGTCGCGATGATCCCGGGGGTCTCGTCCAACTGAAATGATTGTATGATTCCATGATTGCACGATTCTATGACAAGCAGAACCCACACGGGCTCCACAGACTAAATCCCGCTCAGACCCCTTCTCCCAGCGGCTGCTTGGAAACTAATTGCGCCCCGCCCCGAGGCGAGACACTGCCTAACGGCGGCCGCTAACGGCCGCAACCGCCTCTCGGCGCGGAGAAGCTCCACCCCCGGCCCCGCCACGCCCGCGCAGCTCCCTCCCGGGTAGCGGCGGCGTGCGGCCATGTCGGGGGACGGTGAGGAGGATCTGGCGGCCTTCGTGGCCTTGCACGGGGCCGCGCTCCGCGCCTCGGGGGTCCCAGGGCGCTACTGGGAGAGCCTGTGCCGCAAACTGCGTGGCGAGGTGAGAGGCTGCGGGCTGTTGCGGGGGGGAGCGGGAACGGCGCTGAGAGAAGCCCCTCCGACCGGGAGCGAGGGGCCCCGCACGGTGTTTCTCTCAGTGAGGAGACGGTGGGGCGTGGGGTCCACTCTCCTCGCTTCCCCAGCTGGGTATGAAGCAGCCCCTGCCCGCGCTGGTGAGGGAAGCGTGGGGTGCAGGCTCTCCTCACGGAAGCCGCGGTGGGGAGCGCGTCCCCCTCTCCCAGCCGGGTTGAAGAAGAAAGCGAAGAGGTTGTTTGTTCTGCAGGGGAGTGTGGGGAAAGCTTCGTGCTGGCTGTGTAGCCGAGACTGCAGCTTGGAGCTGTAAAAGAGATGAGGTGTGTTGTGCATATCTCATTTCATCTTATTGTTGTCAGCGTAAAGCTTGAAAGCGTTTGGGCATCCTGGTAGCTGGGGATCCAGTACTAGGGAGAGGTGATGAATACGTCCCAAAGCCTTCAGACCTTTTTGCCAAAAGAGGAGTTTAGAAAAGCAGCAGTGGTAGTAGTAAAGTCAGGACGTTGTTATACGCTAATGCATTATGGTTCGCGTTGGCTTTTATCTGGTATTTTTTTGCTCAGCTCTCTTTGCTTCCGTGCTGGTCTACCCTGTGCTCGATCATTTATAACTGTGCAGAGCTAACTCAGCTCATCTTGCGTATTCCCAAGTTACCTCTCTAAGGCTGTTTTCTGGAGTGCTTTTGGCAAGTTGGTTTATTCATTTAGTCCTGATCTGAGTAAAAGCCATTCAGCTCTTGCAGAGAATGGGAATGTTGGTAGGAGAATGTTCTGGCAATGGTTAAAACAATAACAATGCAAGGGCTGCTTTGTAGAGCATGTCAGACCAGTGGTGCTGTGTGACTTTTTATCAGGCCAAATTGTGGGCAAGTTTTAAGCCTTTGTAAAATAACCACTCAGATCTAATGACATAAATTTAGGGACATTGCCCTTTGTGGGCCTTTTTGAGTTCCTCTGTTGTAGCTGTGCCCAGGTGGCATTCAGACCATACCTTGCAGGGGCTGGGTATGTTTCAGCTGAAGCTGACACCAGCAGTCTCTGGACCTGGCCCTGAACTGAAGGCAGTGTGCGGCACAGGCACCCTCTAGGGTAGAGAATCCCTTTTCACCTCTGTTTTTAGCAACCACCTGCTTGCTGCCTGGAGATTTGTGATGAGAGATGGAAGAGTAACAAAGTTAAAGGAGTAATTTTGGATAAAGAGCTCTTAAAGTCAGAAGTTGAAATGAGAAGTTTTGTTTTGCGTGTAGGCAGCAAGCCTCAGTGGCAAGGAAAGCTGTCTTGGATTTGTTGGAGTGAAGGAACAAGGAACTGAGGCAGGAAACAGACACAACTCAAAATTAGTTGTCTGGAGACTTGAGAGCTCTCCAGGGAGTCTGGAGGGGTCTACCTAGAGAGTTAAATAAGAATGAGGTGAACTTTCAGTCGTAGGGAGAGAGAGAGATCTGATGGGAACCTCAGGGAGTGGAAGAAAAGGGAGCTAGTGATGGGGTGCAGGTGGGCATGATGAGCAGTGGAAGAACAAGTGAGATAGAATGAGAAGTTTGAACAGGAGGTATAGGACAGTGAGGAGGGAGGGAGACTGTAGTTTAACACACATGTACAAGTAAACTAATTTCTAATTACTTGAACAGTTTTCCCTATCTCAGCTTCAAAGCTGGGACAGGAGGGAAGCGTATAAAGTCATATAATCTGAGTGTTCATAGCACATACAGTCACAAAAGGTCTGAATATCTTCCTGCTGCTTTATAGCTGTTGCGAGTCTGGTACTGCAAATAACAGGAATACGTGTGTATTACAGAGAAAATGAATCTACATTAACTCAACCATATGCCCAGTCATAAACTTCCTGTTGTATTATACCTCCCTCAACAAGCATACGTGCAAGTGACTTGGAGCAAGTGAATATCTACCGTTTTGCTCAAATAGGAAGGTGGAGAAGGGATGTACTGGAATGGTATGAAATAGAAGGCAGTATAAACCTGGCAAGGCAACCCAAAGCTGCAAGCTGTTGCATCGCCATATGCCAGTATTGTGAAGCTAGAGGTAGCTATCAAACTTCAGAATTCTCCTGTGACGTTACACATGCTTCAGATTTATGTCCTATGGCTGAAGTTCTTGCATGTTACCAGCTTTTGGGGGGTATGAAATGTAGAAGGTAAGAGAACAGAGTGAAGAGACCCATAATCCTAATCCTTTTGCAGAGGCTGGGGTGGAGAAAGGCAGGATAAAGAAAGCATATGCCCCAAGGTGTCAGGCTGCTCTTCTCGTTTCATTTTGCTTGCAGTGGTGGCTGACCATCTTGTTTTCTACTAAACGTTCCAGTACACGTGGAGAGAAAGATTTAATTATTTCAGTGTGCTTAGGAGGACAAACTAGGCTGCTGATGGTACTTGTCTCTACTGTTGCAGCTTCTGAGTTTTATCTAGAAGGAAAGGCAAAAGGATATGGAGAAGACTGGGTTGTCCAGGGGAAATTAGCTCATGATGAGGCAAAGACAGAACTGCAGTACCTTACTTAGAACTGGCCCGTGTGGAGTGGCTGGAGGAGCAGCAGTAAAGAAAGAAAAAGACATGAAAGGAAAGGTTGAAAATATTTTGGGGGTCTAGGTAATAAAGAAAATTGGAGGGGAAAAATACATTCAGTGCAACAAGGAACATAGTATGTTCCTTTGTTTAATGTGTGAAGGTGGGAGGAATTTTTCATTTGTCCTAACCTGTTGCGAAGATTAAAACTTTCTAGCATTGAACTTGGAAAATTTGCATCCATAATACAGATAAAAATCTCTCTTGCATCAGTACCTCTAGAACCCAACCCAGGCAGCTGTTTTCCAACACGCACATGATTCAAAATACAGATGGAATATACCCTCCCTCTTGTGTATACCTTAAAGCCTGCCAGAGAAGTGGAGCGGGTTTGGTTTGTTTTTGTTTTACCTTAAGATCTGCTGGAGTGGGTTTCCTTCATGTTATCATTAATTGGATTGGATTGCTCATTGAAAACATGGTATATCTGCTAGATATACCTGCATTTACTTATTTTGCGTTTAGCGTTCATTGTTTGTTGGGAAGCAAACTTTTATGTGTTTCTGAGAGAAACTTGGTAAATAAAAGCATGTGTAGTAATTTACTATAAACCCTAAAATTGTATTTCTGATACAGTGGTTGTTTCTTATGTTACTGAAGAAAAAGTGTATTGTCTGTTTACAAACCTGGTAAATATAGTGCCTGCACGTATGTTGTTTTTTTTTTTTTTTTCCCAGCCATATGCTAAGTTATGTCACAGGCTTCTGTGTGTTGAAGCAAGCTTTTTGTGGCCCTGAGATGTCACTGACAAAGGACTGCTTAGAGCTTCATCCCAGTTAGAAATGGAGGCTTTTGATTCATTACTAGAAGGAATGCAGCATGTTCAATACTTACCAGACTTCCTTTTCCAGAGCAGGCTGTTGCTCAGAGAATACCTGTGGCCTTCCAAGCAGTTTGCAGAGTGCTTAAAAGGAATTTGCTGAAGATGCCTGTGTGCTAATTGTCATGACACGTGCCCGCTTTATCACATTCTCTGGTTCATTAGGTTTGTTAGGCTGGAACTGCACCTGCATATGAAGAGGAAGTGATTTTGCCCAGGCCTGTTTTGCTCGCAAATAGTTGTGACACCGTGTTGCTACCCTTTTGCTGTCTTCTAGAGATTATTACTTACTCTGGTGGAGTACTTCATGTGAGTTGTCCCTGTTCTGCTTCAAGCAAAAGGTTATACTTTTCAGTTTGCTGGCATGATCTTATTCAGCTGTTTTTTGCTTAAGATTCCTTTAATGGAGTTGCTGCACTGGTAGGTTCACAGTGTGACAGGCTCTCTCAAAGGGAGGAGGGAAGAGAGAAGGGACAGCAGTGTTGTCCACCTGCTCAACAGGCTGTGTGTCCACACTGCCAACCAGGCACTTCCACAGAACTGGTCAGTTCACTACTGAATTGTTTGCATTATCAATTATGATTTTAAAAAACAAAAACACACCACACCAATGAAAACCTCACAAAAAGCCACTGATTAAGATGGTCTGGAGCTGCTGCTCTGAGAAGCATGAATTGCTTCAGATGAGGAATATAGCAAATTCTATTTTTTTTTTAAGGTTATAAGTTCTCTAGGATGTTTTGTGTTTTTTTTTTTTTAATCATAATTCTACTGAAAAGATATTGAAAGTGGAGATTTTTTGCTAAATGCAAGAAAACCTACAGTCTCATGCAACCGATGCTCTGTTGGAGGGAGAGATCAAAATTTTGACTTAGACGATTTGGAGCCCCTTAACTTCTAAGTCTTGAGTTGACATTTAATAAAATATAAAACCTTATCTGTAGAAGAACGTGATATTAACATTTGCCATGGGTGTTTGGTGAGTGGGTGGAGCATGTGCTGAGTGGAGACTAATCTCCACATCAGCAGCTGAATCACCTCATGTCCTCACTTTCACAAACTCATTAAGACAGAATGTCAAGTATAGACAGCATACAAAGTGCCATACTGTAGCAGGTGTCAAGTGAACTCCAGTGAATCTCACTTGCTGTTTTAACGTTCTAATGACTGCCAGTCACTTAGCTGCTGCTTCTATCTAGTGAGCTTGATGAGGACAGCTCTCAATCCAGCAGCAGGAGCAGCCAAGTGTCGCTTCAGGGAGGAGTGTAACATGTGTATGCCATGGTGCGCTTCTTTGCTGTCTGCTGTGGGCCAAGATGAGCACTTGTCTGGTGAGCCATATCGAGGAGCTGACCTGATAAAAATGAATTGTGAGCACCACTTATGACCACACAGGAAGGACTCTTCCTTTTGCTGGAACCTGCCTGCAGTTATATGGATGACTATGAATTTTAAAGGCAACTGAGCAGAGGCTTAGAAAATGTTGGTGGCTACTGTTACAACAGCAAGAGGTTGTGATATTGCTTACTGTTGAGTAATATTATCCTCTTCTAGCAAAACTGTCAAACTAGAGATAAATCAGAGCTGCTAGCGATTTGAATGCCTGCTGAACTGTAAGATACTAAGTCAGTTTCTGATTTTTTTTTTTTTAAATAGATATATTTTTAATCTCTAGTGAGTCTGTTTGCAAAGGAATTTTCTCTGTCCTAAAAAAAAGTATGTATGTGAAGTTAGCAAACATATTGTTGGCATCTTCTTTTTCCATTCCCCAGCCCAAAGGAAAATACTATCCTCTGCTCTTCAAAAGGGAATTTCAGGCACTTCTTCACTTGGATCTGGTTTATGCTACCATGCTGTGGCTTAAGATCTGGAGTAGGTGTATTTCCCTGCTGCCTTCCTCCCTCGCTAGCTGTCTTTAGGCAGCTATCTGCTTTGCCTAGATGGCCTTGCCTTACAAATATGGAGATGATTTCCTCATCCTCCTGTTGGGGCTTAGCAGAAATATTTATCCAGAAGGAACTGTCACTTGAACAAATAAGAGCTTGTCACTGGGATTTTGCAGCTAATAAGTTGTCAATGTCTAGAAGTAAGACTTCTAATAATGTGGCGTCAGATGCTAGGTGTATCTTGGCATGTTAAACCATTGACTCTAGAGGTCACACCTCTAGGTCGTTCTCCCTCCCTGTTGCTTTCTAGTGAGACTAGATTGAGACAAATTATTTGTCTGCTCCTGCCTGGTTTGTTATGTGGTGTGTGAATGACTTGGTAAAATAACTCCGTATGAAACCATTTAAAAACACTTCTGAGACTTCACACGTTTTTTTCTTCTTAAAAGCATGTTTACTGCAAAATCACAAAAGTTGTCCATAGCATCTTGGTTCTGCAGAAGATATGCAAGCCTACAATTTGACAAGATTTTGGCAGAATGGAAACTTCTGTAGTGACTTGCTTAATTTATGTAGGTTCTAGATCAAGATGTTATGCTCATAGTAGGCAAGAATGCAAACAAACCACTTTCAGCATATTGGTAGAGGTAAGTGTACACACCTTAACTTGGAGCAGTTTAAGGAATTTCTCAGTTTATCCAAAGGTGAGTGAGCACAGATGTTTCCTTGTGTAGGTACAGAAACGGGGGAAATACGCTGAGATTTCTTAACCGTTTCAGAACGGGAGTGGTAAAAGCTCCTTTTGTTCAGAGGCCTTAATTGTATTTTAGTATGGTTCTGGAGCCTGGGTGATGTCTGGTTAATACCTGGTTTTGCAGATCTTAAATTGTTGATTGTAACAAAGTTGAGCAAAAATTATGTTTTCAGCTTCTAGAGTTATTTATGAGGAGTTTAACTCATAGACAATCATCAGTAGACCGATTGGTACCAAAGAAACCAGCAAAGTTTCCTGCCAATATGAACTAAAGAAACTTCATAAACAGCTCTGTCAAAATGTAAAAGAATAAATACTTTTGTTCGTTTATCTGTTAAGTTGAAAATGCCAGTTTTTATCAGATTGCGGGCCAAAATTGTCTACAGATGCCTTTTGGTGTTGTGTTATGCATATCAGGGTATTTCTTCAAACAACTGCTTGATATTCTGTGCACTTTCAATCTCAGGTGTTTGATGCTGGGGACTACTTTGGTATCATGCAAGTAGAAGAGGTGGATGAGGATGAAGAAGGTGATGAAGAAATGGAAGAAGAATTTAAAAAGAAACCAAATCCTGGAAATGAACCTTGTTTCAAAGTTATTGTAACAAACGAGAATGGGCTTCAAGCCTCCAATCCCAATAGGTGAGTAGTGATTTTGGAACTAATGTCCAGTCTTTGAGTAGTCTTAAACCCTAAAGTGATACAGACAGTTTGCTTTAAAACTTGTTTGATCCTATTCAGAAATCATCTTTTCTGCTATAAGATATCTGTCTGAGTGAAAGGTGCATGCTATGAGGCACATCTTGCAAAGGGTACTAAGAGTGCAAGTATCTTAACATTGTTCTTTTTAAAATCATGCAGGAAGATGCTTAGAAATCAGTTTCAGTAAATTGAGGAAGAAAATAAGGAAAAGGCAGGCTTGAAATCTGCAGCAAGAAAACAAAAACAACTGTTATCTGCAAGACTCTGCCCTTGGGGATGGAAATGCCTGAAGAAGTTAGTGACTTTCACAAATCTCAGGCTAAGGGAGGTACTAAGCCGCTTCAGAGTGATTATCCATGGAATATTAAACTTTCTCCACTTGGCTAAAATATAATTCGAGAGTGTGATCGTGTGATTGCATGCTGTGCATGCATATATAGTTGAATACGTTAAGTTGCTGTTGGCTTTCTTCAGAATCAGCTTATCTGTTGTGAATATGACACTACTACGCAGCTATAAAACTAGGAAAAAGTTGCATAAGAAACAGATTAATGTTACAGCACAGCTTTTTGTGGTTTTATTGATTTTAAACATAGAACAGGCTATTTGTCATACGTTAATAAATGGCAGTGAGATTAAGTCAGCTCTGCTGGAGTTATAAACACAATTTTGCTCAGTTCTGTAAAACTTCTTTTGCCAGAACTTTAATACTTTTTGGTCTTAGGTAAGCATACAAAGCTTAACAATCTAAATTTGGCCTTCATGAGTGAAAACAAAATAGAGCACAGGTATCTGCCTTTACATGCCTGCTTTGACCTAAGTCATTGCCTTTCTAAATCTGAGAACATACTTTTAAGTTCAGAACAGCTCCAGTGATAATCCTGGAGCTTCTTTGCAGCATCTAGATGTGTGGGAATGTAGGAGCAGAACACCAGCATACCTGTTTGTTAACGCATTTCCAAAGAGCTTGACCTTAGCATTCTCTGGAGTCTTTAATTTTAATATTAAATGAGATTTCTTCTGTATGTGGAATCTGAGATACAATAATTTTTTAAGGCTACTCAGTGTGTTGTAGCTAACACGTTTTTAACTTGCTGAAATATTGATTGTGGTAGGGTTGTTTGTTCGTTGTTTTGTTGGGGTTTTTTAGCAAGTAGAATTCAGTTTCCTCTCTGACTTGATTCAGTAAGAATGTATATCCAAAACGTGGACAACCCTTTTGTTCGAATAACTGTGTTTTTTATAAAAATCATTTAGCCTAAACAAGGGTTAAACTTGTCTAGGAAAGCTGTGCTAGTTGTGTATGATTTTGTTTTGGGTTAGATTGGTAATTCTTGTAAAACAATGCACTTTTTTTTTTTTTTCTAAAAAAACCTGAGGGGGTGGGAGGGGAGGATAACACCACACCCCAAAAATCCTAAGGAGAAACAATCAAAAAAACACTCATTTTTTTTTTTAATTGCGAATGATACAAGCTTTTGATGATTAGCTCTCTCCACCAGGTTTTACAGATGATGGTAGATGTCACAGAGCTCATGGCTAACAAGATCCTCAAATAGTTTTGCAAAATAATGTATTGTTTTGCTTCTTCAGGCAAAAATATCAAATTAATGCTGTAGGGGTAATAGTGATCAAAAGGGAAGAAACTCCTGTGTTCCTGGCCTTTAAAGTGAACTGGGCTTACAAACTGAGTGCCCTGTTCTGTGTTTGCTCCTCATTTTCATGGAAATACTAACACACAATAAGCTTTCTCAAACCAAAACAGACTGTTACTGCTGGGAAGTTGTTCCTAGCCTGTCACAGTGTGTACTCTGGGAGTGACTGGAGTAAGAGAAGAAGAAATGTAGCTTTTCTTCACAGGATATTTGGCTATATATGTGTAAAAACATACCGTTGTAATGTTGCCAAAATTCTCTTTAAGCATTTTCCTCATCGACCACGCCTGGACATACCGTGTTGAACATGCCCGCCAGCAACTGCTTCACGTACCTGGTTTATTGCACAGAATGGCCAATCTCATGGGAATCGACTTTCATGGAGAGATCCCAGATGAGGGCAGTATTGAGCAAGTGTTGCGGGAAATGTGGAAATACAATCAAACCTACCAGCTTTCTCAAGGGGTATGTCTCTAAAGCCTAATTAGGATGCTAAAAAGTTCTGTGCAATCCTGAGTGAAGAAGACATTCCAATACATGGCTATTAACAAAAGATACATTTTCAATACAAATGATATCCTTTACAGGCATTTCAGAATAAACTTCTGCTTGGAAGGAGAGCAAAATGCCATGTAGGGCTAAAATGGAGAACAGCTTGCTACCAGCTTTCCAATGAGAACTTTGAGGGGGTTTCTGTAGAGAGGGGAAGCTGCAAAAGCAGCAGATACTGCAAAAGAAGGGGGCTGGAATGGAGAGATCTGCTTGTATGTTCTGTGAGGGTTTCCTACTCAAGCTTTCTCAAAGTGAAGGAGAGAATCTGTCATGAATCAACTGTCTCACATTAAAGTGTGCGTCGCACCTGTGCTTGTAGTTTTCCTCACCTGGGAAAATATATACAACCCAGGGATATATTGATACTGTCAAATAACTTCCTGGTTTGTATTGGGCAACTAATTGTACTGTGTACATATTAGCTCACCCTCAGGTGAGAAACAACTAGTTTCAAAGTAGAGCCTTAGTGTTTCTGAACATAGCTTACTCCAAGGGCTGCTACTTTTAGGTTGTGCGGATAAGACTGTACCAGGTTTGGTCCCTTTGCCCTACGCGGTCCTTCAGCACTCTACCAGCAGGTCTTCAGCCTTCGAACACCCTCAAGTGCATACATGCCATTTCTGAGAGAATACAACCCTCAGAGTTCAGTTAAAATCTTTTTGTAGGGACTGCAATGTACTTCCTATGCTATTGTGATGCTTTTTCCTCTTTTTTCCCCCCCTTATTTTCTCTCTCTATTTCCTCATCTGTAAAAGGGCAAGAGTAGTGCTAGCAAGCAGTTGAAGTTTTACTCATTCATTCAGGATTCTATCATGACATGTTGCAGAGGAAGGCATGTTGCAGGCTCAACATTCTTACAGCCAGTTGTTGTTGCAGGGGGAAAGTTCCGCTTTCATTCATTATAAGCTGTGAACTTTCAACCCAACCTTGTAGTGAACTTGTTCTGATAGATGCAGGAAAACTAACCAAAACCAAACAAGCCTTCTGCTGGTTTAGCTCCCTGAACTGGCTACTTTGGTAGAGGGGAAGTGGGTCTTTTAAGCAATAGCACTAGCATAAGAAAGAGGATGGGCCTGTGCAGTTGAGGTGGGAACAGGCTGTTCCCAGCAGTGGCTGGATGCTAGGCAGGCTTAGCCTCAGAGTTGTAGGGGTGGGAGTGTTACTCTGTACTTTACCACCTGCTTGCAATCTTGGCTAGTGCAGGAAATAGAGAAATGGTGTAGGGGGTGCTGCCAGTGCCTTCTGTCTTGTGGTGCTTTTCCAGCGATTGATATGTGCAGGATGTCTCACTCTCTTTAATTGTACAGACTGCCGAGGAGAAGGTTCCTGTCTGGTACATTATGGATGAATTTGGATCACGCATTCAGCATTCAGATCAGCCTAGCTTTGCAACAGCACCTCTGTTTTATATGCCTCAACAAATTGCTTATACTGTTCTCTGGCCTTTGAGAGACCTTGAAACTGGTGGTAAGTATGTGTCTGTAAAGTTGTAGAGTTAGTTTGGGGTTTTTTTTATGCCCATAACAGAAGATGCACCATATTCTTACAAATTGCTGAACCTTTCTCAACAGAACAGGTATTTCAAGACCAAAATGACTACATATTTGCAGTGCTATCGAATTTAAAAGTTCTCTGCCTGATATTTCTAGTGCCATAATTTATGTGAGATAGAGGCCCTCATCTGTCAAAACATGTTGTTAATGTTTTTTTGATGGAGAACTTCAATCTTGCATCACTGTCTTAGTGAAACTGGTGCTTCGGTTATCTGAGAGGTTTTTTAAAAAAATCCTTACAAGTCTGTGTAGTTTTGAGTAACAGTCAAGTACTTGAAGTTGGGAAATACCAGGCCAGCCATTTAGTCCTTTAATCCTGGTTTGGCGGCTAACTTATGCCTCTGTCATGCAGAGGAGACAAGTGCCCAGCTGTCTGACTAAAGTGACATAAATCAGATGGTTTGGGGCTAATTTTTCCATCCTAAATAATATCCTTTTTAATGTAGTTCTTTAACTATCTCTAAATTTGCATTTATTTAAAAAGATGTGGTATTATTAACTGTTCAGCTGTCATTGGTGTGATGTGGCATGAGGAAGGTTTTCAGTAGACAATGAAAGGCAGTTCGTAGAAGGTTCTCCTTGTTTTGCTGCAGATGAAGTAACTCGTGATTATGCACATGGGGAGACAGATCGCTTGATCAGGAAGTGTGTTTTGTTACCGTGGGTACCTAATGAAGTGTTGGATGTCAGCTGTTTTACGCCAGAGCCATCAGATGAGCATTACCAGGTATAATTTTAACAAATGTCTTATTTTATCTCCTTTTAAAGAGAGGTGATGTGTAAAAACATTGCAAGAATTCCAGTTTTGTTCCTTTTTAGGCTTAAAAGAAAGCATTTTGAGATAAGAAATGGCTTACACATAATATTTAAGTGTTTAAAAACTGAAGCAACACAAACTATTTCTGATACGTTACTGCAGTATTGTATAACTCATTTTATAAGCATGCTACAAAGTACTTCATGTGAGGTACCCACCTTCCAGTTAGATAGGATTACTAATTGGAATTATGATTGTAGCACTTTTGGTCAGTCTTGCATTAGAGAAAGATTTATTTTAGTATTCTAGGAGTGGTTATATTTTTCAACCTGACCACTCATTTAATGTCATGGTTTAGAACCATTAAGTGTTAGAGCAGAGATGTCTTTAATTTGATGGCACTGTTGTAAAGTACTAATCTGTTTTGTTTTGAGCTCTCCATTCTGCTAAAAGTATTTTAAGGATGTGAAATTATTTTCATTTTTAATCTCCTTTTCATGAACCAGATCTACATGAGGTTCTTTATTTATTTATTTATTTTAAAAAAAGAGGAACCTGACATCTATGAGGACACTGTACTGGCCACTAACAGCATTTAAAGTGTGGCTTCTAAAGATTAATCTATACCCCAGCTATACATTACTTATGATAGAGGATAGGCAAAAAGTGCTGGATCCAGCTTGTTATTAATAATATATAGTCAGAAATGAAGTTTCTGCCAAAGAAAGGTATACATTCAAAATAGTTAGGCTGTCTTGTAACCCAAGTCAGATTGGTTGATGGGGATTTTGCGTTTTTGGAAGAGGGATAGATATATTTTGCATTTATAGATGACGAACAGTAATGCACTGAAGCTCATGTCTTACAGGTGTTCTCTTGGCAAAAGTGCCTGGATCTCAGATAAGGCAATTTTATTGCATGGGTTTTAATTCTCTTTTGGGATGGTCAGGTCAAGTTGAAGAACTGCGTGTGGCAAATGGGTAAATAGCGTCCTCCTTTACTACCCTACCTTAAAAACATCTTCTCAAAACATCCTTTTTTTTCTTTACTGTGTCTCTGCCACTCAGCTGTTGAGAAGAATGACAGCAACACATTGATGCCAGAACCAACAAACAGAGCTATGTTTAATCTGCAGCTAAACATTCTAGAGTAAAAGTCTTAACTGGTGACAGATCAGTGAAGAATAGCTTAGGGCAGAGCACATCCTTAAACACCAAAACTGAGATGGCTAGGGAGACATGCAGTGTTGCTGATACTTCCAATTCCCCTATTTTCACATAAGCAGGACTGCATGTGCAAAAAAGTGCAGAAAACTTCTACAGCATTAATGTGTGAGCCAGCAGTTCTGCAGGGAAATAAAATTGTGTGAAAAGACTTCTGAATGTTTATGCAAGTCATACAATTTAAAAATAATTTGCTGCTATCACTGTACAATTTCTGCAACTGCTTTAATACTATGTGCAAATAATAATTTGTTGTTAAATGAGCTGTGTTGTTGGTTTAAGGATATTGTATTTCTTATTGTAATTTTATTTTAAATAAACCCGAAGGCTTCAATGTTCTATTTAAAAAAATCACAGAGTTGTTACAGCAACATTGCAACTTGACTTTTACCTATTTTTTTCTTCTGTTACCTAATTCTGGTCTCCAATACAGATCACGAAGGCTGTAACTTAAGTGGTACTGTGGGTGGTGATGGGGCAATGATTGCAGAAACCAGTGTCGGGGAGGCAGCTTCTAATGAAATGTCTGGGATGAAAGTAGTATCTCGTGGAGGGACTGAAGTAGTTGCTGTTCTGCAACAGCTCCCTGTGTTCAAGTTGCAGAAAAGATAGTAATAAATCCTCTGGTACTGTTCTGAAAATTGTAGTTTCTCCTCTTAAAAATACAGGCTCCCTTCCTATTTCTTAGGTGACTGCAAGAATTATTTTTATTTGTACTGTCCAATCTATTTTAGAAGGTGATGTCTAAGATCTTTGATTACAATTGTGGTTTTGTTTATGCTTTCCAGTTATATACGATTTTACTCCCTCTAACAGCTTTAAAAGTAAAGAGGTGTGTCTATGGCTGGGCAGACATTTCACCACTGCAACTTATGAGGACAGCTGGCAACAGCTGGAACTCAGCTGTTGCAGAACAGCAGCTACTTTAGTTTCTCAAGATGCATTTCTCCCATCCCAGAGTTTCTGTGAGCTACTTTGTTTGGCAGGGTGTCAGCACTGATCCAAATTTACATTTCCTTTTACCAGTCAGAGGCGGTGTAAGATGGAGTGATATTTTTCAAGCGTGTTTACTGCTGAAGACTGCAAAAAGACTTTTGCTCATTTTTACAGGAGCAGAATTAGGTTTCAGCTTCCTTTTTTTTTTTTTTTTTTTGTTATCTGTAATAAAATGTTATGGTTAAATAGTCAATCTTCCATTTTGTTGGAAAGACAGTATCTTTGCTTTTACTGCCTATGATCATCTCTGATTTGATATCTTGTTTAATGCATAGGAGAAACAGGAATTTCTTAGGATGCTTTGACAGTGCTGATAAACCCTGGTCTTGAAGCCATATTTCTTGTTCTTTTTTTACCAATAGCCTCTTACCTCTGATTCCATTCTGTCTCTGCTCTTGTACTGAATTTTTTTTTTCCTGAGCAGCATGTTATACAACATATTGCTCAAAATGCAGCTTTGGTGGAATTCACTTGCATGAAAGACAACAGACCAATGAGACAGGCAAATGGACTGTCATTTTTATGGTGACTACAAATGTACCTGTGCATGTGTATTTAAATACTCACATGGAGATAAGGAGTTGCAGAAAATCATCTGCAAAGGTTTGCAATTTGAGAAAACTTCAGCAGGCTAAATTTCAGCAAGGTCTTGCTACTAAAACCCTTGGATGGACATTGAGTCATACAGAGTATTTTACCTGTAAGTTCTCCTTCAAGATTATTTTTCTTTTCAATCATTTATTTTATCAGCTTGATTATGCACACTTTAAAAATTCATTCTGGTCTAAGCTGCTGAATACTGTGGAGTTTGACGTAAGGCTGCCCATTTATTCTGTATAATCATAATTTTTTGTGGGTTTTGTTTTGGTTTTTAGGCTATTTTAGCAGAAAACAAGGAGAAACTGCCTATAGCAATAAACCCACCAGTTTATGGTAAAGACAAAGTTTTCAAGTAAGTAACTGCTAACAATGCTTTGTTACCAAGTGTAATAATAGCAGTGTGCTGAGGCTGAACAGCCTTTTCCAGCTTTAAACAACAGAGTCAAGTTGAAGGTGTGTTTATAGGTTGCCATTTGCTTAAGATTCCGACTTACTGGTTGTTCCTGTTGGGTCCTTCAGAGTAGATGGATTGTCACTTACGGAATTTCTAAAACTAAGTTTAGATTTATTTATATAAGTGCCACCCTTCTGGGTGAAAGAGAAGTTGCATAATGTAACACTTTTCGCTAAGGAATATAACTAAAATGTGTAAGAGAGGCTAACGACTTCTGCATTATAGCATGTATGTCCATAGCGGTACATGTGCTTCTCTGCACTGTGTGAATGTAACCGACTGTTTCAAAATTTAGAACCTGGGATGAATTCTTAGTCATCTTGTTTCCAAGTAGAGCTAAGAGTGGGAAGATAGATGTTTAACCTGTATCTTGAAAAGCAGGGGAGCAAGCACATGTAGTTTGATATAGCTAAATTATCATCTTGTTTCCAAGTAGAGCTAAGAGTGGGAAGATAGATGTTTAACCTGTATCCTGAAAAGCAGGGGAGCAAGCACATGTAGTTTGATATAGCTAAATTATAGGTTCAAGTAGGTCTGGTAGCATTAATAGTAACTGCTGCCCTATGGAGATTTTTTTCTATCCAGCTGTGCTGATTGCTGGCTTGAAAAAAAAAAAAAGTGGATAAAAGAGCTGAATGTTTCAAAGACACAATTTCCAGCTTTTTGGGCTTGATCATCTTTCATGATTCTCTTCAGATATATTGGTCATTATATAAAGATGCCCAAAAAGCTGTTATGAGATGACAACTCTTGATTGGTCTTGTCAGCTCTGTGCTTTGGGAGTTGATTCTCATAACTGCTTGACTTCAAATGCTTTGAGTAAGTTAAGTACCATGTACTACCTTACTTGCACAGTTCCACTGAATGGTACCTTCTTCAATCCTGGACTTTATAGTATTCCTATTAGGACTTCTGTATAACGAGGGGAAAAAAAAAATCATTCCGGAAGCATGGTTAGCTGGCTTTGTTAGTTCAGTGTGTCATTGATATCGGAATGAAAGGTCCAGAATAGGTTGGCTAATACCACAGTTTTGCAGTGTGGAGGCTCTGTCATCCATCAAACTTAGAATGGGACTTGATGCATTCCTTATCTGTCTGTATTTTTACGTATATGTGTGGATGCGTATAATCAGAGTGTCACATGCCTGCCCTTATAGTCTGTATCCTTCAGTGCAGAGGTCTGAATTTTCAAACGTATGCATTATTACTGGATATACTGAAGTACCTAAGGAAATTCGACCAGTAAACCCAGTGATAGGTGTTGGCTGTGAAAAATATTAATTTTACATATTGTTTCTATAAAATCTTCATTCTTGACATTAAATCATCTGCCTTCCAGACCTTTTGACTGTCTCAAGACTTTTATGCTAAGGGTATTGCATATAGAATGGATTGAGTAACTTAAAAACTTGCAATGAGTGAAATGGCCTTATTTTCCCTCTAGACTTAACCTCAGTCAGCGTATTTCAGTGGCCTTCCTGCACTTAGCAAAGGTAGATTGAGCTCCCCTGTTTCTTCTGTGCTGTGTTTTTGTGTTCTATAAGCAAGTCTTAATACACATAATCCAGAAGGCTCCGGCGTGTGAATTTCCTAGCAAGACTTCAAGATTAAGAAAGCAGGCTTTTCATTGTTAGAGTAGCACCTCTGTGAAATCATGTGTATAGCTGTAAGCTACTAAAAAACAAAGGTGTTTCTAATAGTCTCTGATAACTATATGTTCTAGAAGATACCATTGTCTTCTGTGCGTTTATAAAGGCAGCTCAGTGTTCTAGTGTGAAATTTTTGAAAGAGAAGTTAGTTTGTTAGGAACTGTGTTTCTTTAATACTTAACTGGTGGAAAAAGAGTACCAGAATCATTCTTTAACCCTGCTATTTGGGGTGACTGAATGCAGGTCGCTACTTGTATTTCTGTGTGATTTAGAGCTGATGTAGAGCATTTAAGTGGATTAACACTGGGCAGGAATTGATTTTTGGACATGCAAGAGGAGGTGACCCACCTCTAAGCTGAATCCCCAATTTCTTTAAAGAATACCTAGCTGTTCATCTGAGAAAAGTAGCTGGTGTCCAGCCAACAGTGAGAGTTTATTACTAAATGATGTATTTGGAAACATGGAATAACAAGGGGGAAGGGAACCTCTGACTGATTAAATGATGTCTAGGAAATGATGTGGAGTAAGACTTTTTGGGAGTTATTAGATGTTGCCAAGGCTCTCCAGGTGTCCTTCCATGCTGTGTAGGGCCAAATGCCTTGGCCTCAGGCCTTTGTTACAGCAGCATTTTTTGTACAGTTCCCTCTTTCTGGCTGAAGTAAGGGAGTTTGCCACAGGGATTATGTTTTTGCTTGGCCTTAAGCACTGATTAATCCATTTCAATACCTTGGGTTAGAGTTCAGCTCCACTGTTGGCTGGAAGAATTGTGAGAACCATCAATTGATGAAACAGGTCTCAAAGGTGTTTGCTGTAGCTGCAACTGGAGGGGAGGGAAGCCTCACTCTTCTGGCTTCCAAAGATTCCCTGTGGAGTTACTTCCACTAATTTCAGTAAAACCCTTTTTTTAAGCGTCACCTGTAAGTGCATTCCAGGTCTCTGGTAGTTTATATGCAAAGGAGTCCTATCTGTGATTCTTCATAGCTCCAGTGTAACACTGATTTTGAAACAAGGTATCACTTCTGTCCTGGAGAAGGCAACTGTAATCAGGCTGGTTTTGCCATTAACTCACCAAATAATTTTACAGCCTTAGCCCAAGTCTAACCATGGCTGTACTCCAAATACATAACATTATACAAGTTTTATCCAACCACATGGCTTTTCAGAATGAGTGTACCAGACTCTATACTTGCTTGTGTTATTTTTACCATTTTTTACTGAGCTGGAAACCAGACACTGCTGACATAGCCTGGAGTGGAAGCTGGGAGTCCTGAAGGCCAGCATACCAGCACTCTGTCACAACAAAAAGGTGCAATATGTTGGAAAAATATTTCCATACTGTGCTAAAGGGGCTTTATCACAAGAAGGGGAGAAAAACTCTCAAACTCCTATTGCTGTTCCCATTTATTGAGTGTATTTAACAAACAGTACGTGTCCATTGTGTAGATCAGATGATCCTCTTTCTACTAAGATCTGTTAGCTAGATGTGCAGCTACACAGGATGAGTGACTGTGGGATGAAAACGTGTATTGTAGGGTGTGTTTGTAAGGGGCTGATCTGGGACTGTATGAGCAACTTAAATGCTAGTATTTCTTGTGCCGTGTTTGTTCTTGTGTGCATTTGTGTGAGGATGTTGGATGCTTTGAGACTTTGATACAGCATTATAAGGCCTCTTATCTTCAGTTCACCACTTTGATTCCCTTTTGCTTCAGCAAGGACTAAAAGTTGCTCCAAACGAGTGGATATTTGGATAACTTTAGTATCAAATGGGTTTGGTGGAACTTTTACTGGGTCCTGCATCAAATTTGGCATCATACTTTCCCCTGGTGTGCATGCTTGCAAGAAGAAGCCAAGCCATATATTGCAGAAAGAAATGCTAGTGGGGCTGTATGAACATAACTTTGCTCTGTTGCAACAGTGGGGCAAGATTGGCTGATTCTCTTCATCTACAGTGAAGTCAGCTCTCTTAGTCTTGGGCTCCAGCATAAATAGTCTAACCATTGTAGTATGTCACACATGGAGCTATGCAAAACATTTTACATTCTGTTCTTTTTATAGAATATATTTCCCCCTGTGATGGGCTGTTTTTACAGTTCATTGTTTCAGAGAAGTCTGTCTCAGGGGAATATATCTTCCAACTGTTTAGGAGCAGAGGTGAAAGTTACACAACTGATAAGAATAGGTCTGGAGAGGAAGAAGAATATAGTGGTTTCTCATGGAAAAAATTAGCAGTCACTTAGTCTGTTTAAATGTTCCCTTACCATGAGAACTGTTTTCTATGTCAGTCTTGGTTTTTGAGTCATCGTGCCGAATTCTGAATTGACATCACTTTAAGCTGTAAAATCATCAAAATAACCTATATTGCTATCTGCTTATTTTTAGCATGTCAGATAGCCAAGGTACTGGTTTTACTTAAAAAGGGAATTTCCAAAGATCTGCAAGATCTTCCCTCATTCTTGGTTATGTTCTGCAATGTGTATCAGGTTTTCGTTTGGCTAGAGTGGTGGTTTGTTTGTTTGTTTTTGTTTGTTTTTTTTAAAAGGGTTGGGAGGGGGTTTATATTAAACCTCAAAGTTGTGTGTACTTCCTGCACAAAGGTAATGTGCTTACTTTCATATGTTTTGATTGTTTGAAAATGTCTATTTGTATAAAGTTCTGAAAATAGTCTCCTGAAGTTACTGAGTTAAACTGACAAGATTTCCTATGAATTTCTTTCTTGTGAATGACAAAATCTTTAGGGCTCTTCCAGCAACAGAGGCCTTTACAAGGTCTGTCTCAGAGACTTTTCATGTAGAATAGTGAATTCATTTCAGTGTTTCTGTTGAGGACTTAGCCACTGTCTTCTGAATTGCTATTTTTGTGAAAGTTGTAGGAGTTAAACTGTCTTTGAGATTTGTGTCTCAAAATGCGATCTTTTTAATCTGCCCCACTTCAATTTAAAACTTTTTTGTGGGTTAAGAGGCGGCTGTTGCAGATAGTGTGTATTGGTATTGTAGGAAACCAAGCTTAAAACTTCCTTCTGTTTAAGCAAGAGCTGATCAGTTTCAGAAACCGAACTCACATTTTTCTTCATATGCCTTTTTTTTTTTTTCCTTCCCTAGGGTTTTCACAGACATTCAGCAAGTCCTCAACAACTTGACACATCCCCGTTTTGTATTCACGGACAACGAGGGAGAAGCAGACATCCTCTATAACTTCTCACACTTCAAAGATTATAGGTTGCAATTCCTCTGATAATGCAAATTCTTTTGTTGCTGTAAAAACTGTGTTTCCCAAAGGCCTCCCTGACCTTCCTCCTTCACCCAACTATTTCTCTGTTTTTTAGGAAGCTAAGTGAGGAAAGACCTGAGGTAATGCTGAATCAGTTCCCTTGTGAGGCCCTCCTGACTGTCAAAGACTGCCTGGCATCCATCTCTAGACGAGCTGGAGGACCAGATGGACCAAGATGGTTGCCTCGTACTTTTAACCTCCAAACAGAATTGCCTCAGTTCATCAGCTACTTTCAGCAGCGTGACAGAAGGTACCTTGTGTTTCCACTTCCTTACATTTTAAGCTTTCTTCATCCCACTTTCCTCAAAGATGAGTAGCCCACATTTTGGGGTTGGCAGCTGTTACCACCATGGGTTTGTTCTTGCTGTGTTTATGTTCAAGTGAATTTTACCCAGGAAGTGTGAGCTTTTTAGATGTTTTCTTTAACATAAGAGTAGTTAAGCAATGCATTTTGAAACACAGACGCTTTGCCATGATTTGAATATGGATTTGAAGCTGTTGCTTTTTGTCTAGTCAGGATCTTGCCTCTAATATTTGAGATATACAAAGAACCAAAATGCGTTTGCAATAAATTGTTGGGTTTGTTTCCCAGGGGACCGGTAGCAGTTGTTCTTGCACTTAAGCCAGAGCAGAAAGTATTTGAAGTACTTGGATTCTGTGGGGTTGTGAAAGTAAAATGAGTTTTAGTGCTAGCCTAAAGCAGTTGTGGAACTTTAAGGTTTTAAATCCAAACTCCTGCTGGTGCAACTGCCTTGGAGTGGATGGAAACAAATATTTTCTTTTGATAAGAGAAAGGGACCATTAGGTGCTGCTAGTGGAATAACCTCTTAGGCCTGGCATGGAGTTTTCTGGTTTAAATGTTGCTTCTTTAGTGATGCTTGCTTATGGTGCCACCTGCCAGGCATTTCATTTGGCTGTTCTGCCCTCTATGTAGCCTGTTATTGACTGGCATGGCCAGGAGAGAGCGCTCCTTCAATGTATCCTTAGCGTTTGGGTTTTTAATGCCAAGGACTGACATAAATGCAATGGGTATGCAGCGGATGGGAAGCAGAGGATAGGAAGTTTCAAATAAATAAACAAAACAGACCCTCTTAAGGTAACACAAATAACATCAGCTCTGTTCATGCTGTTTTTCCTGAATCTGAAGAAGTTTCTCAGACTGAGGAAAGGGAGACATCAAGTGTCACCCTGACCTTACTCAGAAAGATGCATTGAAAGACCAGCATGTTCCCTATTTTCCACAACGATATTTCAAAGAATTTTGCCCTTTGAGGTGACTAGTTACTAGAAAGTGAGAAGTTGGTGGTGTGCTTTCAATTTCTTGCAATATGTTGTGTTGAGATACTGTGCAATTTCTTCTCAAACACATATGTTACGGTGTCTTTTAATATGAGTCATTTGGTGGTGTTATTAGGGAATCTACTTAGAAAATTTCACAATACCCTGCCAGAATGTTCTTGGACTCCTGGCAGAATGATTTCTGCACTGTGACTTGTGTGTGTTCATGATGATACTGCCCTGTTGATGGGTGATTTTTCCCATTTTGAAAGAGTTGGATGCAGAAGAAAGAAATAAAGAGTAAGAGGATGCTAGGCCCTAACTGAAAAGATGAGTGAAAACTACCACTGACTTTTCTCCCCTTTACACTTAAGGCTTACTGCTCCCAGCTGTCAGTCCTTAGTCCTGGCACAGCTTTGTATAATAACATGTTTATTCGGGGAGTACTTAGATCCATTCAAGTGGATGTTCAGAAAAATGAATGAGGTGGATGCTTACATGTGTTGGCTTTTCTCTTTCTCTCTCTCTCAGAGGAGAAGACAATCACTGGATATGCAAACCATGGAACTTGGCCAGGAGCCTGGATACCCACATCACCAACAGCCTGAACAATATCATCAGGCATAGGGAAAGCACCCCAAAGGTTAGAAAGTGTGGTTTTGAATGTGATTTGAAAAGGAAAGAGCTAAAAAAACTGCTTCATAGAAGGAGGTCTAAAAAATTCAAATAAGGAAAATTATTTCCTTCAAAATTCATATGCATAAGCATACAGTTTCAGTCAATTCAGAATTGATGTGGATTTAAATTGGTCAGCTCCATTTGCTGAAGTGATAAAATCAAAGAGCCTGGTGTTTTCTTATTTAAAAAATAAAACTTCCCCTGACAGTGGCAAATACTCCAGTGTAGTGCTGCTTTAATGCTAAATCTCAGACTGGCAGATGAACACACATTAGCTATAGTTAGTGTTGGTCATATATTCTGTAACATTATTCCTTCAGTTCCCTGGTTGATCGTTATTGCTGATCCACAGCTTTGCTCAGTGGCACAAAGTACCATCTTTGCCAGCAATAGATGAATTGTGGAGCTTTTTCTGGGAGTCTGCAGCATGCAGTCATACGTCAGAGTGTCACTTCAGCTTTATTTCTGTTAGTGTGTGGACTGCATGTATTTTCCGGAATGCAGAAATGCACAAAGAATTGCTTCACATTTCTAGTTCAAAAGAACAAGGCCACTGCAACTATACATGAAATGTTAATGTTTTAGTGGTTTGGGCTTTGTGTTTTGTTTGGTTTTGTTTGGTTGTTTTATTTTTGTTTAGTGGGGGGTTGTTTGTTTGTTGTTTTGTTGTGTGGTTTTTGTTTTTTTTTTAAAGGAGTACATTTTGGCTTTTCACTTCCCCCACCCTGATGTCAGAGTTTGATAAAAGGTACTTATTTGCATAACAATGTTGTGTATTCATGCACCTTTCTAAAGAAAAACTGAATTGCAGACAAGAATACCTTAACTCATCATCAAGATCAAATGACACTTCGTTTTCATTTCAGTTGAATTATATTTACTGTTTTTTTGCTTTGTTGTAGGTGGTATGCAAATATATTGAGAATCCAGTCTTGTTTCACCGAGAAGATGTGGGGATGGTTAAGTTTGACATCCGTTATGTTGTGTTGCTGCGGTCCATAAAACCACTCAAGCTGTATGTCTATGATGTATTCTGGCTGCGCTTTTCAAATCGGTAATTACATTGTCCTCATTAGTGTGGAGGAGCTTAGAATTAAATCTGATAGCTTGCAAACTGAAGGAATTGTTTTATTCCTTAGGGCATTTTCACTTGATGACTTGGATGACTATGAGAAGCATTTCACAGTCATGAATTATGCTCCTGGTGTAACATTAAAACAGGTAAGAAAACAGTCCAAAACATTCCCTTGCTTTTCCCTTGTTAGAAAATCTTCCGGTGCCTCCTTTGTGACTGTTGGCTATTTCACATCCACTTAAACAAGCAGTCAGTGTGTTGAATGTTCCCTAAGCAAATATTTTCCTAGGTTCTTCCTCCTCTGGACACCTAATAATCTGTGATTATGTAAGGTAATACAAACCTACATCCTGAATATAACCCACATTGATAGAGATTGGTAAAAGAATTATTAAAATGGCAGCTAATCGTTGTCAAAGTCTTCAGTGTCATCTTCTATAAAAAGAAATACTGGAACATGGAAGGTGTTCACGACCTGTCTAATTCCCCTTCCCTACCCGGACTTGTATGAATGGCAAAAGATATTTGATGTTCCGTTCTCTTGTCATCTGATTGCTTGGTTGTTCTGAACCAAAACAGTCTTTGATGTTGCCAAACTGTTTTAGGTACATTGTGAAGAATTTATTCCTCTGTTTGAAAAACAATATCCTGAATATCCTTGGACAACAGTACAAGTAAGTCAGCAATTCATCTCCATGTAAATGTTCATGGATCTTTTTTTACTCAGCAAGCTAGCTTTTCCAAAAGTGTTGTGGTTTTTTGTTTTGTTTTTCTCATATGACACACTTCATGCGTGTAAGTTCCACAATGGACAATAGATGTTAATCCTTACTTTAGAAGCATTTGTGAACTTAACATAATTCCCTCTCAAACATTTTGTTGTTAGCATTTGAGAATTTTATCTCATGATTACACTGACAATTCTTTATATTTGGCTTAGTAATAAGGCCAGTCCTGACTGCCCTTAAGATCCTGGGAACAGGATATTTTTTCTTGCAAGTTCCATCTTTTTTGGAGAAGGTTGCCAATAATCTAAATCTGTTTGTGAAGATTAAGTATTTAATGCAAAAAGACAGGGAAGTCTACAATATAAAGTGTGCTAATCACTACATGTGTTGCTCACGTGACTCTGGAAAAGTTGTTTTCAAAGCCTTTACTACTTTATTTTCAGTAGAATTTTGACTCTGATTCTGAGAAGTTGAACCAGTGAGGTATTCAGACATTTGCTTCCTTTGTTCCAAACAGCTTCACAAGATAAGGAGCTCTCAGAACAAGTAGGAGACTGAAGTAAATAGGAAATTACAGAATGTAGCAGTCTTAGTGAAATAGCATCATAGGTTTTGATTTATTTGTTTTAAGCAGAGCTGTCTATAGATCTCCCTGTGTGCTTCCAGGTTAGCTTGCTCTGCAGTGCACTGGGGCTCACTCACAAGATAAGGATGTGTCCAGCTGTGCCCAAGTGGCTGGTAGAAACAAGCACTGCCCCTGCTCTGGGGTTGCTGTGCTTTAAGGGTTATGCTGCCAGATTGGATGGTGCAAAGGCTGCGTTGTTATACTGTCGCATATTTAAAAGAAAACAAGTTAGGCTCATCTTCTCTCTTTTCTTAAAGACCCCTCCGCCACCAGAGTACTATCTCTGAGCTAGTGAGTTAGACCCCCTGTTTGTTAAACTAAATCTTTCTTTTTAGACTGCAATGTAGAACTTCCAGCTGCTGCCACAGCTTCTCTGTGTTGGCAAGCTGGCAAGAGCCCAGTCCCTGGTCATTGGACTGATGCCCTAAGATTAGGGCATCTTTTATCTGCAAAGAGGAAGTTTCCGATACTGTAGTTCCATAAAACATGCAGGCAGGCAGATGAGGGCCTTCTCTTTTTTCCCCTGTATTTTGTGCTTGAGAGAAAAAGCTGAATATGAAGAGATGGTTCAAAAATATGCACGAAACTGAATTGTTTCATTCTTCCATATTTATCAGGAGCTAGAAGATGCAGAATGAACAGCAGCTGAGCATTTATATGTACACATACTTTCAAAAGTGAATAAATTACCCAACTGTGGGTTCATGTTCATAAATTAATTTATATTTGCTATAACTAAAACCTCATATCCAATCAGTGATACTCAGAGTATGACAAGTTTTGCAGGATTAGGTTTAAAATAGTCTGGAAGAGACTACAAGAGGTAAAAAGAGAGATGTTAAAATACGTACTGTCTGTTACCCAAAGTACTACTGCATGCAGAATCAGAACAGGAAGCGTTACACCATCTTTTCCTTTGCAGAATGAATCATTCACTGCAGTATAAACTCAGTCCTCAAATTCACACCTGTACTCTGTTTTATTTCACTTTCACATTGGATGTGATTGTTTCTCAAAATATGAATGTAGTATGTTCTTTAAATCTCCATGTCCCCACCACCCTTTTTAGAGGGGTGTAAGTGGGTAGACTTTTTTTTTTTTTTCATTGCAGAACAAAACAAAATGAAGCTAGAAGTCAAACTTAAGAGGCAGCAAAAAGTCAGAACTTCACAACTGTACTGCTGATGTTCACAGAACTCTCCTGGGTTTTCTTTTTCCCCTCTTCTACACAAGTATAGTACCATACATAATGCCTGAGAAGGGGGTTAATTCTAATATTAATTTATGCATACTCTTTGAAAAGCTGTATGAAAGAAGTTATTTAAAACATGTTTCTTGCTTCTGCAGAACCTCACTTCTCATTCAGAGACCTTTTTCTGTTATTAGGCAGATATTTTTAAGACATTTGCTGAATTGTTCCAAGTTGCTTCAGCTAAACCTGCACCTCTTGGCATCTGTGATTATCCATCATCAAGAGCAATATATGCCATTGACTTGATGCTTAAATGGGACACCAGCAGAGACGGTGAGAACCTGCTTTCTTTGAATGTTGATTTATTTATAATGTTGGACCTTTTCAGAAATTTATTTATTCTGTCTGAACTCTTGCTGTTTTTCAAGCAGTGTGAGCTGCGTGCTCCATGCCTTCCGCTGACATCAAGCATATCTGGAGTTGCAGATCTGTGGGTTTAGCATCTGCCATGCTGGTTAACGTGGATGTTGGGGGAGCTGTTAACTGTGCTTGACTGAGTCCTTGCTTCCCCTGTGCTGCTGCTACTGCCATTCTCTGTGTTTAAAAACAAACAAACAAAAACAAAACAAAACCACGCACACAGACACCAAAAAAAACCAAAACCCAACAAACCCAAAACACAACACGCACACGCACACACACACAAAACAACCACTTCTGTACAGCAATCTAATCACTCTGACAACACTAAGTTTTCTTTCCCATTTATGGTGAGAGAATTTCTGAAATACTTGTCTCTTTATGAAGACCTCAAAGAGACATCCTAGTGTTTGTCACTTCAGAGCTTGGACCAGTGTCTTCAATGCACATTTATTTATAAAAGCAGGGAAGTGACCACATTCACCATTTCAGTGCTGTTGGTGTCCTCAGGACCATCACTCAGTTGTTGCCAAGTCTCTGCAAGAACATGTATGTGAGGCTGCTTCATGTTAGTGCCACAGCATGCCTAACTACCTGGAGACTGGCTTCCAGTCATTTGTGGTGGACTGGTAGCAAAGCTTGATAAACAGGGTGAATTCTTTATTATCTCAACAGTAGGGTTCAAAAATGTGTCTGGGTTGGGTACACTTAGTGTATCTTGTAGGTGGAAAAGAGGTAGAGGCATCAACACGAAAAGGACTGCTAGGGCATATTCAACAGACCTGAGCGTACTCTTTACTTGATATGTTGTCATCCCCAAGACACAGGAGAAATTAGGAGCTTGTTCCCAGGTTTTACAGAGGAGTGATTAAGTGTTGTATGTTGGGTGGGTGCCCCTAGCCCACTCCTGCATTGGGTGATTCTGCACATATTGAATCACTTTCAGGGAGAGTGATGATTGAGAAACAGGAGGTGTAGAATTGAGTCCTGTTCAGATTAAGTGGAGCAAGCAGTTGAATTTGGCTCTGCTACATCCACTTTGAATGCTTCTTCACCTGTTCCAGAGTTGTCTTAAATGGGAGAAGCGAAGCAACTTGGTAATACTGCTTTCTCGAGGAAAACTGTTGTAGTAGAAGGACCAACTTGACATTACAGCCCTGGCTGAACACGAGCTGTGCAGGTCCCTTGGCTTTTGAAGATGGGGGCATGGGTGTGAAAGTCATGGCTGTGATGCTATAGGCAGCCTACGGACAAATAGGTTAGTTGTTTCTGTGCAGAGCAGAGTATGATTTATTACACATCAGAAGCTTGTATCCTCACGATCTTAACACCAGACAGGAAACAAAATACTTTGTTTCTCTTTGCACAGAATGTATTTGATTCTGAACTGTACTGATGAAGTTTCAAAAGAAAACTAAACCTCTTGACTTCCTTCTAGGAGTGGGATGAAGCAGCAGGTGGGAGTGGCTGAAATGTAAAGGAACAGGACTGCTAGAACTAGAAAGGTAGATACCTAAAGAGCTTTAAGACACAAAGATTTGTACTGAAATGTGAAAGGAGAAGCAAGAGTTTTTTGGAAGATGCTTCAGACTGTCAAGAAGACAGCTGTATCGGGGCAATCCTATTAAATTCCTGCAAATTCTCATTCTACATGAGGCGTTAGATTAGCACAGTGATTGCAGAATTTGTTGAATAATGGTCCTCTGGATAATGATGGTACAACAGATGTCCCTCAAAAAAATCTCAAACCCACTGAAATAAAAGCACCTAGCTTGAGTCATAAGAGATGGCTTTTTCCAGTTATTTTCTATAATCTCTGACTTAAAGACAGCTTGTGATTCAGGTTTTCTATAGAGCTTATATTAAGAGGCAATGTTTGTGTTCCTTTTTACAGGGAAAAGAATTATGCAGCCTCAGATCCTGGAGGTGAATTTCAATCCTGACTGTGACAGAGCCTGCAAGTACCACCCTACCTTTTTTAATGATGTCTTCAGCACCCTGTTTCTGGATGAAACAGACAGCTGCCATGTGACTTGCATTGTTTAGCCAGAGGAGGCTTGACTGTATTAATTTCCTTCCCAGATATGCTTCACAGCAAGATTTATATTTCAGTTCTATGAGCTGCTGATGCAACTATTTTCCTGTACTGGTAAGCCAGGAAAAAGAAGTCATATCAGAAGAATATGCATATACCGTATACTCTATTGATAATATTTTGTCTGCGTTTTCCTTGTCTTGCTTAGTTCTATGAATCATCGGTTTGTGTTGACCAAATATCTTGTTTATTGAATATAGGAGACCTCAAAAATAAGACAGTAACTGGAGCAATTGACTTGTTTCTCAGGTAGCCTGATTGCTTGCTTGCTGGGGAAACACTGCATAAGTTCCTCATGTCAACATTAAAACTATAATTTACTGAATCATTGGAGTTCGTAGATCTTTCTTATCTATCCCTCTGTTATACAAAGATGTAAAATGTTCTGGTGGGAAAATTATATTTCAGTGCAGTGAACTACTAGGGTAATGAGATCTGGTGGCACTTCCCATTTTTCTTATTTTAAAAAAAGGTAAACAATCCCCACAACATTTAGGAACCCTGTACTGCTGGCTGTCATCCTCAGCCTGCCCCTTAAAGAAGCTCTTTGTGAGGAGTGGTCAGGCAGGAAGTAAAAAGGATGCAGTGTCCAGGGCAGCACAGGAATGCAAAAGCCCAAAGGAATGAAGGGGATCTGGGAAACTCTGCTAGAAGCCCAAGCAGTCTTTGGACTTCAAAGTTTAGGATGTAAGATAGAGGTATTTGGGAGTGGGGGGAGTGTCAGTTTGAAATTAATCATTCTTAATATTCCTTCTCAAATGAGGGTAACTGTCTGAAATTTACCAAATTTAGGCTGTATTTATGTTGCTTTGTATGTTTGTACAAGTTGCAGAAATTCTGCTGTCCATGATGGGAGTTTATATTATGTGGTTAGTATTTTTTTTAAAGTCAGTTGCAGCAATCCGGTATCTGCTTGAGAGTGAAGTACAGGTATGAAATTGTATAAACGGTCTAAACTTTGCTTTAAGCTTTGAAAAAACACAGCATGTTATCCCTCCTGATCAGGAAGGGAGAGGGATATTTTAGGTTAGTTCAGGCTGGTCTGCAGAAATCTACTTCTTTTAACTGACTGGAACACAGGCTGGAGAAATAAACCATCTGTGTCTTAAGAAAATTCAGTCACTGCACAGGTGGTGCAGAAGGCAGAGCTGGATTGCACAGCCAGAAGTGGTGCTGTCAGACTTGTCAGCCTCCTGATCATGAGTAGAACGTTTTTGGACTCCTTAAGTGTGATTAAAGAAACATGGTGAAGTGCTTAACATCGATTGTGTGACTACTTTCAATGCAGGTAAAAAGGTTGCCTGTGTTACAGAATATGATAACAGGTGTTTGAGACTGTACATAAGGGGACAAGCAGCGCTGCTCAGTAGATGTATTTGTCACTTGTAGGAGAGCAAAAGGCACTTTTTGCCTTCAGAGTACCTGAAAACATGTAACAAAGTGCCTGTGGACCTAGAGTAAAGGGGAAGGTTTCTGTCATCACACGGGGAAAAGTGATGTCATGCTTAGCAAACCAGAAGACTGACTTTAAAAGCAGTAAGATGTGTGAGGTGGGACCACAAGCTGTGGGCAAAAATAGTCTGTTGTTGTGCTCTTAGACAAAAGGGATGGTTTTATCTCATAGGAAGCAACTAGTTGAGCTAAGCATCCCAGATCTTGCAATCAGCTACCATAACCCTGAAGAGAAAGCCTTGTTTCTGTTTCTAAGCAGCTAAAGTGAGAAGGTGCAGGTAGGAGATGCTGGTAGCTACAGTGTATATACTGCCCTGCTGGGCAAGAGGCCCATCAGTGGCCTGTCTGCTGGCTCCATCATCAAGGCCTAGTGGTGAACTGGCATCACACTGGGGGTCCAGGTGGAGAACGTTGATGCTGTTTGGCCAGTGCTGCTGGTGATGCCTCAGAGGTGTGTGCAAGAGGCTCCTGAATGCTTGGGTCCTCCCTATGTGTGTCCCGACATTCTGAGTTTCTTGTTTTCTCTTGCTCATTGCAATGTTCAGGAGGAGAGATGAAGGGCTTATCTTTGAGGCTATAGCATCCTGTTGCCTTCCGTATTTTTCTGCTCAAAACCATTTTAAAAACAATTAGAGGAACAAGGTTAGTAAGTTTACATGTAGTTTAATGCATTTAGCTGACACTAAATTGTACAGTGCTTCAAAGTGGTAAGGCACAAATTACGAAAAATATCTAGTCTTAAACACTTCCAGAGTTCTGTGACCAGAAGATAAATATCTGGCGGTTGTGGTGGGGACACATCATAGCACTAAAGCACAGTGTCTTGTGGTAAACATGAAAGATTCAGGCCCCGATCATGCCTGTCACTGTTAGGACCAGCTTTCTGGAAGTTGTGTTAATATATGGCTGGATTTCTCCCTCTGAACATCATGAAGTTGGAGTCCATGCTTACTTCTGGTAATAGTTAAAATGCTGTTGTCATATAAAATATAATACTGTAATATAGAAAACTAGTACTTTCCAATCAGCACTATCTTTAGTTTGCTATAAAACCCAGTCAGGTGTACAGCCCTTTGTGACTTGCCTAGTGAAGGCATATTTGTTTTAAACAAGTACTCCTTTGTCAACTTGTAATTAGTAAACTAATGTTAGAAGTAGTTCAGCTAAAAATGTAATAAGGCCGTAACTTTAGAAAATTCTTGTGGGGAAAAAAAAAATCTTTTTGGCTGAAAACTGTTTATTCAGATTGTTTCTTGTTGCGATTGTCCTTCCAGATACGGTAATTGAGTGCAGAAGCCATGGTTAGCCAAGCTAAATAAGGAACCATCATATAAGCTGCCATTTTGTTGATGTTATACCAGGAAGCAGCTGTAGCTGTTGCTGTACCAGTTGTAAGCAGGAGAGTCACCAACCCCTGAAAGACAGAAAGGTGGTTAGTGCTGGTTTTACTTGTTGCTTTTTCTTGACTAGGTAGTCTTTGTGTGGCTCTTTTCACTTAACTCTGGTACTTGTTGGATCTCTCTGTGGGTTAATTATTTCTCAGAAAACCAGACAGAAAAAAAAAATATTTCTGCTGGGTTATGAGTCAATTTGACTCTTAATACAACAGTCACAAGAGAGGTCACTGCAGCTGTGAGCTGGAGAAGAATAAAATCCCTCTCACCCATACCCTCTTTTTTGTCAGTAGGAAGTGTTGCATTGACTACAAACCCAGTGTGACTTTGAGCAAGTCACTTAGCTAAATAAACCTATCCAGCCTTTTCATGTCATAGATGTTGCCTGAAGAGGTGCAGTGTGAATGGATCAGTGATGGATTGCAAAGTCTTCCATTGTTACAGCATTGCATGTATATTTAAAGAATCAGGCACATATTTTATTTTTCAGGTAAGCTGTTTCTTTTCAGATTGCAGAAAATTAGTCTTCTCTACTCTGTTAATCAGCACCTATTTTAATGTTATTATAAGCTTCTTATCACTACTGTTTGCCAGAGATACATAGGAATTTTAGTAAGGCATAAATGCTTATGTTTCCTAGTCACACAAAGCTCTTATCAAAGTGTAGCAGAAAGAGCTGCTTGAAATCTAAACATTTAAGGATGTTGTAGATATCTAAATTCTCCCAGCTGGCTGCTGGCATGTGTTAAAGAGAATTTTAGAAAACTACTGCAAGCCATTTTCTCTACTTAGGCTCATTTTCTGGGAGAAAAGATCACACAAAACTAATGTCTTAGCACCTTGCAAGTAGCCTATGGTTACAAAATTTACTTTGCCACTTACCCATCCCATTTTGTGAGCTCCAAAAAATACTGGAGTCCAGGCCCAGTTTAATGCCAGCTGCCCTGCATACAGACCCAGAGGAACTACTGATTTTTCGTTGAAGCCCCCCAGTTCTTTCCACACCAGGTAGGAGCCATATCTGGAGAAAGCAAATGTAAGGTGTAATTCAGTATACTGGTTAGGAAGCAACGATACATTCTTGATCAAATGAAATTACTTCAGTGATAGGGTCTAAATTCATTAGGAGAAGTAGATATCCAGGTGCTGCTTGGCACAGTAACTGCACAGGGTTGATCACCTGCTGTGGAGATCAATAGGGAGAGAGAAAAGTTCCCTATCTTGCCAGAGTTCTCACTTCTGGGAGCAGAAGAGCAGATCACCTACTGCATTTCAGTCTTAAAAGAGAAAGTTTTGTTGAAATGGAAGCAAGTCTAAGATGCAAGGGTAAAAGATAAATCTCAAAATAGTGAGGAAACTATTAATTTTGGTACTGGAAGATGGTGCTTCAAAAATAAATCTAAAAAAAAACCAACAAACCACCATAGTAACAAACACCTTGTTTTTCTTCAGATAACTTTCCAGGGTCTCTCTGGGCACTGTCTACGAATGTGAGGCAGTGAGGAAGGGGGGCATGGGTGGGACAGACCTTGACTGACAGCCAGACTGAGCAATGAGAACATTCCATGCAAGCCTTAGTGTCATGCTTCATATTTAGGGAGAGTCTGGTTTTCCAGCTGGAGAAATCTGTTCCAGTCCTGCTCCATTTCAGTTGAGTTTGATTTGGGGAGTTCCTTTAGTTTGGCCTTTTGCTGTTCTGCCATTTGCAGTGGCCTCTGGGCCTTTCTGCCTTTTTGGCTTTTTCTCTTACTTCCCCCAAGATCGGCTGTTTGGGACCAGGATGCTCTTTTCCTGGAACTGGCTTATCAGCATGGCCAAAGTTTGCTAGGAATTGCATTGAGCATCACTTATTTTATATTTTATCCTCACTTTATATATATTAGTAGTACTAGTGGTGTATTAGTGTTATTTTGTTATTTTATTAAATTGTGCTTATCTCAATCCACAAATTTCCCCCTTCCCTTTTGATTCTCTCCCCTGTGGGGGCAGGGGGATGGTGCAGTGAGCGAGCAGCTATTGTGGTTTTGATTGCTAGTTTGGGTCAAACCACAACAGGTATCTTGGCAGTTTGATTACGGAGATTATTTTTAAAAAGGGGGAGGTTGGAGTGGGGTGTTTGTAAAAGGCATCAGGACCCAAATCTGTTCCTAAGTGATTTACAGAGCCACACTGTGGACTTACAGTTGTTCGCACATCTAACTTTTACTCCAGACCAAGATCATGATGTACAGATCTGCTAGGAAGCGAAGTGTCAAGAAAGACATGTAAGCTTATTAAATCTTGCTTATTTTAATGGATTACAGAAGAAAAGGCCTGATAATAAATATGATCTTTTCACTGAGCTAGATGTACAGTACATAACTGGGACCATCCACCTCAGAATATTCTGATATTATCGAAGTAATAAGCTGTCACAGTTTGGATTTTTAAAATATTTAACTTGCTATTCAGGTTTATGATGAGGAATCCAGAAACAGGATTACAAATTGTGCAGTCAACTTGAAGGAAGCCCTTCCCAGGAAAGCCACTCTGCTCTTGTCTCTCTGATAAAAGCATTTTTTTTTTTTTTTTATTGACAGGACAGCAATGATCTGATTCAAATGCTAACTCTTGAAATATACAAGAGTAGAGAGCAATTTTTAAAAGTGTACTCTGTAAGAGGAGAAAGAAAACAAAATACTGTCAGGAAAGGAGGGACAATGCATAAGGCTAAAAATTACAAGGCTTTTTCTGGAAAGAAAATAAAACCAAAATGAGAGTATGCGCAAGAGCCAGTTTAGCATTCAGATACAGTTTCAGACATTGTATCATTCCCATACTTTGCAATAAGTGGTGTGGTACTTAAGATAACCTGCAGGATAACTGTGTAATGTTAACTTGGGAAATATTTGGTCTCTCTGAAACTACATAGTTAAGCCAGTGCTATATACCAGTTACACATCACTTAAGATGTACTGTGATGATGGAAGAAATGGGAGGGGTAAGCCATAAAAGGCATACTGCGGCCTAAAAACTATCACTATTGGATTAGCAATGATGGGTATTTGATAGCAAGGAAAAGCATGCTGAATCTTGGTATGTAGCTCGTTCTGAATGACCAAGTGCAGAAGGGACACAAAGCATCACTTCGTGCCTGAGGGCTGTGCTGACCTCTGCGGCTCTAGAAGCAGCAAAGCTCGCCAGAGTTAACATAGAAGCACATCTTGTTGGGTGGATGGCTTTCAGAGCAGTCTGGGAGGAGTATCAAAACTGCCCAGACAACCTCCTGAGACAACCTGCCTCTATAAGTATTTTTGCTACATCTTATTAAAATTAACAGCTGGCAAAATACAGTATTATTAAACTTGTAAGGTTCCTGTGGGAATGGTGTTTGGCCTTGTCATTCCTTGTTCATTTGGCAGTAATTTCTGTGCTCTCAAGTAGTTTAAACTAGTTAAATAAGGAGGCAGTGGATGCTTCAAACATGGACAGTTTAACAGCCTGGCAGTTTTATTTGACAGGACATGTCTATTTCAATGTTGGTTTCTTTTAATTGAGCTCTGTTGGAATTCTGAGTTTTGTCCCAATCCCCCTCCTCTCTTTCTCTGTTTTCCTATAACTACTGCAGGACATCCACACAAGAAATCCCAGTGCTGCCTTGCTTCATCACTGCCAGCTTGGCAGGTTTTCCCCTCAGAATGAATGAGAAAAGCACATCAATAGTAGCTTTTCAAACCCTTGCTTTTGATGTGAATATTTGTGCATACAAAACGTCCTATCAAACCCACACACAACTCCCAAAACATGTTTTTACCTGTTAAACAAGCAGCTTGACACAGTTTGTTACAAACATACAGCCAGGAACACAACAATAGTTCTCTGGTTCAGCATTATACAATAAGCAACTTTGAGGTAAGATAAGTGCCGTAATACAATGTGAAAAACATACCCCATAGATGTATAGAGAGTTCCCCAAACGGGAGCAAACACCCAGTTAGGTGGACACCAGGATGGCTTCTGTAGAGATTGGTACCACCCTGGGATTTCCTTTTTGGTTATCTTGCTTCCTAAAATTCCTCCTGCATGGGGCAGGAGTGTGAAACCCACTGCTGGGGCCCAGGCTGATACCACTTCCATTGAGACAGTGAATCTGAAACAAACCCAGACACAGTGATTGGCAGAGCGATTTTTAAATCCAACAACAAAAATATTGCATTTGTAGCTGATTTGATAAATATATCCAGGTGTAGGATCTGATCTGCAGCCTAGTCCAGAAAGACTGCAGCTGAAATGAATGGATCTGGTACAAGGTTCACTGGACAATATCCACCCCCATAAAGAAACTTGTCATTTACATTTGGTGGGGTTGGTTGCTGAGGTCTTTATTTCTCTCTCAGCTCTGTGCAGTAAGATTACTCAATCCTACCTACAGAGATAATTCTCACCCATAAGTATGCCAGAGGAATAAAGCAGTTTGATATTATATGAACTCCACCGGGAGTCGGGGGTGATGGGAAGCTCTAGGTGTGTATTTCTGTAGTGACCAGGAGGTCCATTCACTCAATGGAATGGTGTAGTCAGAGGTAAGAAAACAGTGTGTGCTTTCCTGTGCCCAAGCAAAAAGAAACAAAAAACACAGATGCTCAATGGTTAGTAAGAGTGATCTGAATTAGTAGCAGACACTTGAGAAGCTACCTTGGAAAATAACCAGGGAAGGCAATGAGAAGATAAGCACTTAAATGATGTTTTGGTAAATGAGGGAGGAGATCTTGATGGATAAATGGGGAGTACACCTGTGGCTTGTTCATCAAGCCTTCAATCAGTTGCAGCAATCGTAGCTGCCAAGCCCATGAAGTGTACTAGATTAAATTGCCTACAGAAGTAACACTAAGCGATGGTAGGCTGCACTGCTTCAGTTAAAGAGTACAGGCAGCAGTAAAGAAAGGACACAAGTAAGTGGGAAAAAGCTTCATTACAGATTTTCTGGCCAAAAGCCAAATGCTACAGAAGAGCTGTGTTTAGCTTGCTAAAATGTGAACAGATCAGAGGTATGATAAAAAAGGGCAGAACCGCCAAAATGCGTCATTTTTTTTTTTTCAAATCTACAGTAGGCAAATACGCCTAATTCCTGTTCATCTGTTGTACAGGAGGGGGAAACAGCATGAAGGAATCATCAGAGAGGCTGCAGTGGGCTCATAAAGCAGCAGGGAAAGCAACTGTGGAAGCCCCAGGAGTTAAAGTGAAGTTTTAGAGCAACCAGCATTTCTGAGGCTTATCAAAGAAAAGTGCCCTATTGACTTGGCTATTGACTTGGCTATTGACTCGTCTTAGCCTATGTTTAAAAGTTTTTACTGCTGTAGTTATGACTGCTGGGATGAGGAGGCAGGGAGTGGGGAAAAGGAAATCCCACTTGTACCAGATGTGCTTAAACTGATAGGAAATGACACACGGATGACGTTGCACTGTCGTGGTTCTGGTACAGTGAATTTCTGTTTGGAGAACAGGTATAAGCTTGGCCAGCACAGGAGTTTTCCCTCATTATGGCTCATGTCCCTGTACTCAGGGGTCTGCCCATACAGTTATGCAGGTTTAATGAAGATATTTCAGGGGTTGCGACCACAAGCCAGATTGCATGGGATCAAGAAAAATCCTGGTGATAGAGCAGAATTTTGAAGGCAAAACAGCGTGGAAGAACTGGTAAAGCATAGAGGATTAGAAGGTTGCAAGGAATAAACAAGAAAGGGCATGTAGGCAGCTGGGCTGTGGGCATGCCTCAGGGGAGAGTCGTGGGAGGGATGAGTAGGAATGCACACAAAAAAAGCAGCAGACAAAGCAGTACAACAAAGTCAAAACCAGAACAAAACAATGAGTGAGCGAAAGAAAAATTAAGCAGGGAAGAATTCAGAACTAAGGTTGAAGAGAAGTGGGAGAATCACGTGCTAGTCTGCTGGAGCAGTATCAATTAGGCCTTGGGTGGAGGATGGACAAGGAAGGGAAGAAAAAATATGCATAGTTCATTGCTGTAGTCACTGCTGCCACACTTCCTGCTGAATGGATTCTACTTGCTGTTTACCAGGGAGCATCTTAAATGGAGCGGAGGAGTTGACAGGCGCTCCCATGCCCAGATCTGTATCGCTGCTTCCTGGAGGGAGCAGGCTGCCAGCTGCACTGTATACTACTTGTCACCCGTGCTGCCAGCCCAGCATGAAAGGCTCTGCTTTTACTGGGATAGGAACAAATCGCGATGTGTAGAAGCAGCAAGGTATAGTGGGAACAAGAGCTCCAAGCACAATGCTTCTCTTTGCTTGCCTTCAGATAAGTAATGCCCAAAGCTTTAATTAGAAATTTAAAGTTACTGTTATAATATCTCACTAATTCTTAACCCTGTTCCTCTTGCTTTGTCTTCAGAGAGAACACTAGGCTTAGTTCTCTACACATGCTGTTAAGTGTTGGCCATCTCTGTAGCTCCAGTGTGGCTGTCAAATGCTAATATTTGTTTTAAAAGTGATAAGCAAGGACCCAAAGGAGTTCATGCTCTATTTGGATGTGACAATATCAGGGTGGTTTCCTGCAGGTATTCAGCAACTGGAGTTCGTCAGGGGTTCTGTCAACTTCTCACCGGGGAATAAAGTCTGAAAGTGTTCTGCAAGCTGAAAGTGCTAAATGCTATCAAATCAGAAAAGTACTGCTCTGCTGCAGTCATTAGTGAATAAATGATGTAGCTACACATCTGTCCCTCTCTGTGTTGGAGGAAGAATGCTGAAGTAATTCTTAAGGGACAAGAGAAAGAAAATCAGGCAGGAAAACAAATGAGAAAGGCACAAAGGAAAGAAACAGGGAAATCGAAGCCATGCGTGCACAGGAAGGGTGAAGAGATTGAACATACTGGTTTGAATTGAATGTTGGTGTCCCAGTCTTTTGACTGCTATTAGTACTAATTGTGTACTATATTTTCCAGTTGTATTTCTCAGGAAGCATGGCAAAATACTCTCTTGCATAGTACCAAGGAGAACGGGGAACAAAGCAATTCAGCAAGATCAGAATGTGCTGGTAGGCTCAGCCAAGTAGACCACAGATGCCTATCAGCAATCGGAGTTCCTCTATTTTAATTCCCACAAAATGAAATACTAGTATTGACTTCCCATAGAAAACAGTAGCTAACTCAGGGAGCAGCACTAGCTGATTTTTGGAAGAAGTCACGTCCATCTGCCTCTGGTTACTTGGTGTAGATCTCTGGTGAGAGTGAGTGAAAGGCAGGGATGTGCTAGAGAGCTGGTGTGTTTGGTTAGTACTGTAGCGTTCATTTGGTTAGTTTGTGTAGCACAAGATCTGTGCAACATCTATCGAGCGCCCAGTGCATTTTTGGAAGCCATGTAAACACAGAGAATATAAAGGATTATCAGCCTTGATTTCCTTTTGGGGTAGAGCTGATAATCCTGAAATTACTTGGTGATAACTTAGCTGGCAACAGGCTTGCTAATACAGCCCTTCTGCCTGCATCTGTATTACACAACCTAGAAATAATTACTACTTTCCCAATCATATCCCAGCTCCACTTCAGGGTGAGATCTGGTTGCACAACATCCTTTCAGCCTGATTTTCATACTGAAGAAACCCCTATGTCTGTGGATGATATCTGCAGTGTGCCCAGCAGATATCTGCCTCTAAGAACCACCACAGTTGGAAATCTTTTCTCCACACACACACTTAACTTGTTTAGTTCTGTTTCCACCTCTTATCTCTGCCCTGCAACACTGACTTCATCATCCTGCCCATTTTCTGTTTAGCCCTAGTCTGACAGCAGTGCAGTGAGGGCTGCAGCAGGCCAGGTTTTTTTTTTACAAACTTGTCAAAATAATTTTTCTGGGTATTCAAAATAGCGGACTTGCCCAAAGCCGGCTCCAGCTACATAAAGTAACAGGAGAAATAAAGGGGAAAAAAAATCCAGTACTGCAACTTGCTGCCTAATGGGCTCCACTCTTTTTGCAGGTTGTTGCTCTGTGGTGGTGTGTCATGCGGAAAATGAAACAGAGCTTTTTCTGTGTCCTCTCTTTCTGGAAAAGACAAAGCACACCCAAAAAAAGGGATGGGGTGCTGGGGCAGGGAGGACTAGATGTATCATGACATAAGAGCTAGTTTGCTTCAGCCTGATGAACTGAAACACTTGCTGCTTCAAGCAGGTCTCTGAAAGGCAGGTGGTCCTTTCCCCTTCTCCAAGCAGGGCGAGTTCAGTCAGTGGGAAGGAGAAGGAAGGGCAGGAAAACGGGTTTCATTACACTTTCTTATATCCCTGTCTTGATAAATCTCTGATTATTTTCCCTCTTGTGCAGCTTAGTGCTGGCTTCCCAGCCACATAGGGCTTCAATTACAGCTATCACATCAAAAACACAAAGGAAAAAATCTCTCAGCGGAGCAGCATCACCCATGTGGTTCTGGGGTTCCTAGTCCTGGATGTTTTGAGGTAGATTGACAAAGCTGTGAAAGTTCTGGAGGTCAGGGGGGTCCCCCAGGATTTACATTCTCCCTCTGATCTTCTGCAGTGTATTTTTTTGAGGGCAGATAAGGTTCTACCTGGGTCTGAGAAGCAGCAGGCAAATGTTTTTCCTGGGGAATAGGCTCCTTCCTGAGATAGCCCGCTGAAGAATTGAAGTGTGCATACTTAATTTATATTGATAAACTATTTACCTCTGTTGTGGGTTGAAATCCTGGAAAGCCACAACACTAAAAACAAAGGTGTATCGCTGTCTGTGATACAGGATACAGCTACCATAAAAAGGCAGTCTTATCTTTGTTATCTAGCCTCAAGTAATAGAGACGTTTAAAACAATATATATATTGTATAGTAGAAATACAAGATAAATAACAAATAAGTGTATGTTATATGTTTATAATATGTATTTATAACTAAAAATAGAAAATATGGTACTAATTTTAAGGATATAATGTGAGGTGTACTCATCAGGTTTAAAGGCAACAAATCTCGCTGCTCAGATTACACTTCTTTTAAAATGGCAGAGCACAAGTTGTGCAAATAAATCCATGATTTACTGAAGATTCACATACTGGGAATTGACATGTATGCTAGAACAAATTCTTCCCAGGTGACAACTTGTCATTCACCACTCAATCTGTTCTCATTTTTCCTGTGTATATTTTGTATAAAATCCTCTGCACACAGTGTACTTTAAAGGCCAAATATCCCTTAGACTGCCTTTCTTCCAAGCAGGTACCCGCCCTCCTGCTGTAGGTGTTTCTTCTTCTTTGTCCACCCACCTAGAAAGTGTAAGCTGTATCCATTCTTAAAACAACTAAGTTTCTCTTGGATATTTCTAGTTTAAGTGCTGCCTAGGCCTGACTCCTTTCAGCTTGCCAGATATTCTTTTAACAGGGTAAAGTGCAACAAGTGCCACATCTGAGAGATGCTTTAATAGCAGTAGGACATTCATCGGCTTCAACACTGGTAAGTGCTTACAAACAGTCTGCACCCTTTACAGCAAACCAAAGACAAAATGGTAGCGCTGAGGTGCACTCGCAGCCACAGCATTACCACTGGTTTGTGGGAACGGGGCTTTGCCTCAAACGTGAAGGTCACAACTGTGACTCTTGCCAGGGCTTGACTGGCATGCAATAGGGTGAACTGTAATCACAGAATGACAGAGTAGTTTGGGTTGGAACGGACCTTCGAAGGTCATCTAGTGCAACCCCCCTGCAATGAGCAGGGACATCTTCAACTAGATCAGGTTGCTCAGAGCCCCGTCCAGCCTGGCCTGGAATGTCTCCAGGGATGGGGCATCTACCACCTCTCTGGGCAACCTGGGCCAGGGTTTCACCACCCTCACTGTAAATAATTTCTTCCTCATGCCTGGCCTGAATCTCCCCTCTCTTAGTTTAAAACCATCACCCCTTGTTCTGTCACAACAGGCCCTGCTAAAAAGTCTGTCCCCATCTTTCTTACAAGGCCCTTTTAAGTCCTGAAAAGCCACAATAAGGTCTCCAGAGCCTTCTCTTCTCCAGGTGGAGCGCCAAATGGGCGCCCTTTGCTGAGGGGGCTGGTGGGGCAGGTGGTAGCAGGGGTGCCTGAAAGCTCTAGTGCATGAGCTGAGTGCTACGAGAGCAGCAGTTACTACAAGATTTCACTAAGGTACCATTATACCTCAGCCGGCCCAGCTGGTAACTTGCCACCCAGCATCTCCTCTTGGCTTAGCACAAGCAGGTAGAGGCCACCATGGAGTGACGTGTAGACATATATAACATATATTACTGCCTATATATTTCAGCTAACTTGAGAAGCTCACTGACTTTTCCAGGTATTTTACTCAGAGGCTGACAAAAACGGAGGAAATCCTATCACAGAGCAGCACAGGACACAGATTAGAAAAGTGAACACAATCTGCTCACAGTGATCCTTTTGTATCGGTCTGAATAGAAAGTCAACAGAATTTCTTGCTATTCTGATCCATTTTCCTTCTCCTGAGTTAACCTCATACAATCTCATTTATTAAACGGCTCCGTGAGGTCTGACTTGCTGCTTGATACCATTTCACAACCTTAAGTGATGCAAAGCCGTTACACAACTACAACTTTGGCAGGGCAACATTCACTTTTATTTTTTTTTAAATGATCCTGCCATTGAATGCTCAAATTAGTAAAGTGTATTTTGTACTGATTTATAAGCATTACTTGGAAATTCAGAAGGGGGAAAAAAACAACAAAACAAAACAACACACAAGTCCTTTCTTTCGCCCTTAAAGAAATATCCAATTCAGAGCAAATTACAGCGATACTGAAAGAAAATACCTTTAGTTAAATAGCAGCCTGAAATAATCTTCACCCGAGCGCACAGTGTGAACAGGCATCGTGTGGGAAGGCAGAACTGCAGGTCCCCGTGGGATCTGCTCGTCAGTTGCCCTGACTGCCTGAGGGCCGCCGAGCCGCCTGCGTGCACAGCTGGACAGCTGTGAACCACGGGAAAACTCGGATGCAAACCCAAAACTAATAATAAGATTCCGCAGCCAGGGCACGCAGGGCTCTCGCCGGCTGCTCCGCGCTCGCCACCGGACGCCCCGCTCACACTCCTCCGCCAGCCGCGCTCCGCCCCGCCCGGCCCCGGGGGAGACGAGGGCCACCCGCGTTGGTCGCGGCGGGGTCCCGGCGACGGCACTGCTCCAAGAGCCGCCGGGACCCACACTGGGACTGCCCGGGATGAGGCGGCCCCGGCAGGACGGACGGGCCCCGGACGCGACCGCAGGGTCTCTCTGGTGGCTCTACGGGACCCACCCGGGGCTGCGCCGCCCGGCGGGCTCTCCCGTCCCGTCCCGTCCCGTCCCGTCCCGCGGGGGGCACAGGGCAGCCCCGGCATTACCTCCGCTCCCGCGCTGCCGCCGCCCGTCGCGCCTGCTCTGCCGTGAGGCGGCGCTGCCCGCCCCCAGGCCCGCCCGGGCCCCTCCTGCCGCCGGGCCCGCCCCGAGGAGGGAAGCGGCGGCCCCGAGCGGGAGGAGCGGCGCGGCGCGGGCCGGGCGCAGGGCAGCGGGCGCGGCTGAGAGCGGCGGGGGCCGGCCGGCCGACCTCCCTCCCTTTCCCCCCTCCCGGCGCCCGGCGGGGGAGCGGTTGTCCGCGGGGGCCGCCCGGTTCCCGTGGCAACGCGGGGCGCGGCGGCGCAGGCGGCCGGGCGGCGGCCATGGGCAGCTGGGCCGCGGCGACATGGCGGCTTGGTGGCTCCAGCGTGCGCGGCGGCCTCCGCGCCGTACCGCGGCGGCGGGGCAGTTCCCGGCCCGGCGGTGGGGACCGGGCGGCGATCCTGAGCGACCTGCTGCAGAGCTCGGTGGAGGCCGAGGAGCCGGGCGCGGAGGCGGCGAGGCGGGAGCCGCGGTCCCCCCGGGAGGGCACGGTGCTGCTCTTCCCCGGGCAGGGCAGCCAGTTCGTGGGGATGGGCCGCGGGCTGCTGCAGTTCCCCGGCGTGCGGGACATGTACCGCCTGGCCGAGAAGGTGCTGGGCTACGACCTGCTCTCCCTCTGCCTGGAGGGGCCGCAGGGCGAGCTGGACCGCACCCGGCACTGCCAGCCCGCCGTGTTCGTCGCCTCCCTGGCCGCCGTGGAGAAGCTCAACCACCAGCAGCCTAAAGTGAGGGGCGGGGAGGCCGCGCCGGGCCCGGCCGGGCGGCTGCGAGGCGGCTCCGCATGGCCTGGGCGCCCGGCGGGACGAGAGGACGGGGTGCCGGGCGACTCCCCGGGGCCCCGGGCGTCCCTCTGCCCGCGGGAGGTGGCTGACATTGGGGCTCGGGTGTGTGTCCGTGCAGGTGGTGGAGAGCTGCGTGGCGGCGGCGGGATACAGCGTGGGGGAGTTCGCGGCGCTGGTCTTCGCTGGAGCCCTGGACTTCGCCGAAGGTGCCCGGGGAACGTGCCGAACCCCTTAGTCCAGGGCTGTCCAGCTCATTGTCACCGGGGGCCACATCAGCCTCGCCGTTGCCTTCAAAGGGCCGAGTGTAATTTCGGGACTGTATAGGTGTAGGAGTAGTTACATTGACACAGTCCTCAAATTACACTCGGCCCTTTGCGAGCGACTGCAAGTCTGCTGTGGCCCTCGGTGAAAATGAGCTCGACACCCCTGCTCTAGCAAAACCTCCCACCCCTGCCCCGTGCTTTTCCCAAAGCATCGCCTGTTACCACTGTTTCCCCCGTTTTGCTGTTTGTTTTAAAAAGAGGATACATTTTCCTTCCTATTTCCACTGTTCACTTCAATATGTGTAACACGGCATTAAAAGCATTGACGTTGCATGAGAGTAAACAGCCACCCTTTCTTGTGCGCAGGTGCAAGGCGCCTTCAGCGGTGTTTCCTCCAGGCTTATATTTACTGAGCATCTCTGTTTTTCTCCGTAGCGCTGTATGCGGTGAAAGTGCGCGCCGAAGCCATGCAAAAGGCGTCGGAAGCTGTCCCCAGCGGAATGCTATCGGTTATCGGTCGGCGGGAGGCAAATTATAAATTTGCCTGCTTGGAAGCCCGTAAACACTGTGAATCACTGGGTATAGAAAACCCCGTATGCGAAATCGCAAATTATTTGTTTCCCGACAGCAGAGTCATTGCAGGACACTTGCAGGTATTGCTTCAGAATAACTACCCATTTGGTTCAATTTAACGTTTCCTTTGTTTTTAACCTTGTACTTTGTCCTCGTGTGTGTAAATTATGTGCGGCCTTAGTTTGTCCAAACAAAAGTATTTGATCTGTGGGGTTTTTTTCCAGCATGTGCTCAGTGGTTGGGTAGGGAAAGGGATCCCTTTATCACAATAAGTCTGGTAAGGTGGTTCTTGTGGGGTGACTGAGTAAACATTTGTTGTACAGGGCTCTCACTTCTCTCTCTCTTTTATAGGCTTTGAAGTTTTTGCAGGACAATGCCCGAAAATATTATTTTACACGTGCAAAAATGCTTCCGGTCAGTGGGGCTTTTCATACCAGACTTATGGAACCAGCAGTAGAGCCACTGGCTGAAGTCCTAAAATCGATTGAGATTCAGAAACCACTGGTCTGTGTCTATTCCAATGTTGATGGCAAAAAGTACATGCACTCAAAGCATATTCAGAAGCTGTTAGTGAAGCAGGTGGTGTCACCTGTTATGTGGGAACAGACCATGCATTCTGTATACGAACGAAAGCAAGGAACAGAATTTCCTTACACGTACGAAGTGGGGCCCGGGAAGCAACTAGGAACCATTCTCAAAAAGTGTAATTTAAAGGCCTGGAAACAATATAAGCATGTAGATGTTCTGGAAGATGAGGAAGCAACAGAGACCTAAGTAGCCTGTTGAGAAAAATCCTTGCAACTTGGTTTCTTTCTGCCTAATTTAAAAATAACGTTGTGCTTCCAAAGAGGAAGGTTTAAAACATTCATGGCTTCTCACGATGAAAAGAGCACCGTGCTAATCACAGCGAACATTTTCCTTCCCCGTGTGCCTCAGGTGTGGAAGGGGAGAGCACAGTCTGGCTCTTCCATCTGTGTCAGGACTGCAAAACTGCCAATAAACATGCCCAATAGCCTGTTTGGCCTCAATCCTGCAAGCAACTTCCACTCTCTTATTTTTTTTTCCCTTTTTAAAAAATTTGGAGGGGGTGTGGATTCAAATTAAAGTCAGTAGCTTCAGCTGTCTGGTGCAGGGATCTTCCACATGGATACAGCGGCAGAACCAGGCTGTTGGCTCCGAATGATGGGGGCTCTGGGCTGGGTCTGAGGGTGCGTTTAGAGAAGCCATCTGGTTGATGTGGCTGTCGGTATGTTGGTGATCCTGTTTCCTAACTCGCCTGACTTGTGGGATGTTGATCTGTGCAAAATTATTCTCTGTCCACATTGCCAGGCAGCAGCAGGGTAAGGCAGAAGTTGTTATTAGGAACATAATTTTCTTAAGGTTAACCAGTAAATAAAGTATAAAGCTTTTCTTGATATTTTTAATGCTGTGGAGTGCATTATTTCTGGCTTGTAGTCCACAAGTAGATGGAAGTAACTTTCCCTCCACCTGTCTGGTGTTGTGATGGTTGTGCTAAGTTACCAAAGGGAGAAGAAATGTTTAACTGAATGAAGTTGACCAAAATTCCCAGCCTCCCCAGAGGTGCAGGGCTTTCACCGACCTCTGAGGCTGCGTAGGCTGAACCAGCCCTTTGGATGGCTTTTCTTGACAGAGAAGAAAACAGCAGAGCTGGAAACTTTGCAGAAAGACCTTTTTGGGGGCACCTTTGGACAGGGTGAACCCTGTGGCAGCAGAGTGCTGGGGAGAAGGATTTGAATGCTGGTATTTCAGTTGTCTCTGTATTTTTCACTGTTCTGCCAGCTTGTACATCTCCCAAAAGCAGATGAGCTGGAGAGGAGCGGGTTGTCCTGAGCCCTCCTGTGAGGAGCTTCCCAGCTCCCTTGTCAGCACCGGCTCTGGTTGGATGGGTGGCAGCTCCCTGGGCTGCCTGGCAGTGGGAGCAGTTTGTGCTAATTCTTATTGCGGGTTCTATTCACTTTGTGTTTCATTTCGTTGGTGTGAATGCATTTTATATTCAGCACCTTCCTTCACTCCCGACAGGGTTCAAAGTGGCACTCGGAACGGCTTTAGCACCAACTCTGTGCATTTGGATTCGATAACCCACCCTCGGCTTATTAAAATAGGTTCAGTCATGTTAGAACATGGTGCCGCCCATGCAAGATACCTGCAGGGTGTGCAGAAACCGTGCGCTGGTTTTATTTGCTCTTTGTCTGTAGGGGGTACTGGAAGCTTTAGGAAATCAGAGAGAACAGTATTTGCTGGGGGATCATGTACAAACAAGCAGGAAGATGTTATATTGTGTATATTATAGCATGACCATAAGCTTCAACTGGACTCTAGCTTTTTTCTTTATTTTATTTTTTGGTATTTTAATGGTCTATTCAACAGATCTGTGGGAAAAGCTTAGGGTATATTACTTAAATGACCATGCACATCTTCAATAGTTTATTATGAATTGGAGAATAATTTCCAATTACAGTATTAATCATTTTGTAATTTCACATTTCCGAAGGGGAAAATGAATTAAAAGTACTGGCCTCAATTATGGTTGCTGAGTGGAGTGTATCATGAAAAGGTTCTTTTGTGAGCTGAAATTGGCAGCTGACCCTACGTTTACAGTAAAATTCCGCTTTTGGCATGTGCAAACATTAGCGATTAGTAAAATACAGAAGAATTTGTCGTCTTAACCACTGGACTATTACAGGCTGCCAGTTAAGGGTTGGGTTTATTGGAAAGAAAATAATTTCAGTGAAGGCTCCTGCATTACAGGTAAGGTGTTAATTATTCTGTGAAGAAAACCAAAGTCATCACCAGGTGGATAGAATATCTCAGACAAATCACAGTCATATTGTTAAACGCTGAATTATGTGCTGTGTTCGAAGTTTCATCTTGTAAGATGTGTTTGAAGTCTTACGTCTTGCAAGACCAAACACAATGTTAGTGACTTTGAAACCAGTTTTTATGATAGTTGGAACTGAGCATGAAGTGTTGGTGACACTCATTTTGGGTTCAGTCTAGTGCTTTATAGTTTATGTACTTTTAAAAAAATAATTTAACTTTTTTTGTGGAAACTTTGGAGACCTGTTTTCTATATGGATTGTTTTTACCAGAAATATATATTTTTATTTCCTCATTTCCCTTTGCTGCACACTTTGCCTGGGATCTTTGGGAGAATCATTCTAAAAAAATCTCTGCTTGCAAGTGCAGAGCATCAGAAAACCTGTGCACCTTAGAATCATAGAATCATTCTGATCGGAAGAGACCCTCAGGATCACCGAGTCCAACTGTGACCTAAATCTGGCACTAAGCCATGTCCCTAAGAACCTCATCTATATGTCTTTTAAACACCTCCAGGGATGGTGACTCCACCACTTCCCTGGGCAGCCTGTTCCAGTGCCTGACAACCCTTTCCATGAAGAAATGTTTCCTAATATCCAATCTGAACCTCTCCTGGCACAACTTGAGGCCATTTCCTCTTGTCCTATCACTTGCTACTTGGGAGAAGAGACCAACACCCTCCATGGTACAACCTCCCTTCAGGGATTTGTAGACAGGGGCTGCAGAGCGCTGGAGCGATGCCTGTATCCTAAGAGCATCCCGCTCTTGCGGGCCCTGTTTAATAGCGGGAAGAAGGAGCTGCAGCCGCCACGGGGTGTTCGCTTTGCTTCTGCGCAGCGGTTGAGCCTGAGCCGAGGCAGCAGGTCAGGTGTTGCTGAGGCTGCTCCTCACCGAGCCTCGCGTCTTGAAGACCAAGTGCCAAGTGGTACTGTACTCTTGTGCTGATGCTGCAGTTTGTATCAGCTAAAAAAGCGTGATGGGCACCTTCATCTCTGCATTGAGAGCATTCAGGGCTTTCTCTCGTGTGGTGCCTTGCAGAACAATTTTGGTGCGTGGCTGTAAATGAGCGGGAGGGCATCTTGTGTGCTGTAAGACTTGTTGGTGGACGGCAGCATGGTGAGTAATTAAGGATCCTGGATCTTAGTACTGTTGTCTACGTTTCTTTTATGCGCTTACTCATCTATCCCTTCTGCTTCTGGAAACAATGTTTAAGATGTGAAAAGTCGGTGCGCTGTTTCTTCACCTAGGAACAAGCAGAAACAAGATGTGGAAAAAAATCAAGTGCCGTAAACTCTGTCACATGAGGAAGTGTGCAGTAAAAATAAAAATAAATAAGAATTAAATTTGGGTCTCCTGAGTCACAGCACGGAGCCTTAACTAAAAGGCTCTTTGCTGAGCTCCAGGGGTGAGAGGGGAGCCTGGTAATTACTGCTCACCAAAGGACTCCAGTTTGTGCTAATTCTTGTTGCAGATTCTATTCACTTTGTGTTTCATTTTGTTGGTGTGACTGCATTTTATACTCCTTGAGACTGTTTTGTTCCATACATACTGGATGCTGAAGTTCCCCTCTTGTGACTCAAAATGTTGCGTTATTGCTCGCAAGAGTGTGAAAAGGCGGAGTCGTCCCACGCAGCTCTCAGATTGAAGAGGCAGCAGTTTCCCATTTATCATTGCTCCCCTGTGCATAAAGATTACTTATCCAGAAATAACTGAAATTATTCTGCGGTGTTAAAAGTGATTCAGCCGGGAAGAATGAAATTTTTGGCAGCTGGTACTTTCATTACACGTGCATAGATTGTTTATTAGACTCCTGATGGGAATTTTTAGCCTTCACTAAGTATAATAATAACTAACTTCAACATTTTTTGTGTCACACTGCTGCTATGGAGTTAAATAGCGGCAGACAATTCACTGATGAAACTTTGGTCAATGAAGATGATGAAGGGAGTGGAGCATCTCCATTATGAGGACAGGCTGAAGAAGCTGGGTCTCTTTAGCTTGGAGGAGACTGAGGGGTGACCTCATTAATGTTTATAAATACATAAAGGGTGAGTGTCAGGAGGATGGAGCCAGGCTCTTCTTGGTGGCAACCAACGGTAGGACAAGGGTCAATGGGTACAAACTGGAACACAAAAGGTTCCACTTAAATTTGAGAAGAAACTTCTTCTCAGTGAGGGTGCCAGAGCCCTGGAACAGGCTGCCCAGGGGGGTTGTGGAGTCTCCTCCTCTGGAGACATTCAAAACCCGCCTGGACACCTTCCTGTGTAAACTCATCTAGCTGTTCCTGCTCCGGCAGGGGGATTGGACTAGATGATCTTTTGAGGTCTCTTCCAATCCCTAACATTCTGTAATTCTGTGGTTTGTGGTTCTATGGGCAATTCAGCAGGCCAGCTTCTGGCCAGGGTGAGACTAAGGTTTCAGAGGCACTAATCGTGCTTTTCTAGGAAAAACTTGCCTATCTGCTGCAAGTTGGCTTGAGGGCATTTTGGAAAAAAAGGTGACACTGGAATATATGCTGCTGCTGCTTGAACTTTTGGGGTATGCCGGAGCCATCACCTGCTACATATTTTCTTTGCATAAACCTTCTTTTTGCTCTGCACTTCACGTCAATCAAAGACATTTCAAAGTCCGTTAACATTAAATGGTTGACCAAAATATTTTAGTTGAACCTTTTTTCCTCTGTTCTTTTTCCCAGAAGATTTTTTCGAGATCGGCGCTTAAACTTCACTGAGGAGTGGCTCAAATTCCTTGTCCGATTTAAAGCAAGGACTCGAAACTCCAACCTCTCAGATGACGGCATTAACTATTGCGTTTTTGTTTCAAAAGTGCGCTGATGGTAGTAGCCATTGACTAGGCAGGGAACAGGCATCCCCTGCGCTGAGGGGAATGCCCAAACCACAGAGATGCACTTTCCTTTTCTCTCGCAGACTCTGTGACTGTATGCAGTGAAAACCAGCTTCAACAGCAAAGCGCTGGGAAGATGCACAGATAGAGCGAATAACCTGGTACCTTTGGGGTGTGTTATCAAGAGAGAAGACACCAGCGGTGTCCCAAGAGCTGCCTGTGGGGTGTGCAAGTGTGACACCTACACCATCTCTGTCCTGTAAGCTGCGCTCAAGTCCCCCTTTGTCATCCATTTCCCCCTAACCACATGCCTTGCAAAAAGACGCCTGTCATAAAAAAACCACAATCTTTTCAGATTCTATCAAATTGGGATTTCTATCTGGGCAACTCAAAGTTTTACTTTGGAAAGAGGCAAAAGAATATAAAATCCAATACTAGATTTCTGAAAAATTCTGGAAAATAGATGGGCTTGAGTGGCCCTCAAGTACGAACTTACTTGCTAGCTCATCTGAACCTCTCTTTTTCCAATAAACTATAATTTCATCTTATAATTTTACTACATAAAAATCAAATAAGGCCTGTCCTGTAGCTTTAGATAACAAAATGTATGAGCGAAGGTATTACTAATGTGTGACAACACAATCTTGGAAAATAAAGTAGATAACACTGTAGACATTTGAAGCAACAATTTAATTTTTTAAAAAAGTAACACGGTTTTAATCTTTACTATTGCTTTTACAGTGTTAAAATTAAAGGATGTCCAGCATGCCTTCAGTCTCCCTCAGATCCAGAATCTCTTCAAGAAACTTGTTTATATGAAATAGACACTTTATATTGCATTAAAACAAACACAAAAGAGACAGACTTTCTAATCGCCTGGAGTCACATTTCAAAACTAGCAAGTCAGGCAGTTATCCAGCAACAACCTCCTTATTTTAAAGATTTTTATTTTAAAAAAAAGGTATGAAACAGCAGTGACCCAGCACTAGCCTAGGTTTTAAATATAAAAGAGATTTTTATCAGTGTAAATTTGAAAAACAAACCAACTGCCACCACCTGGGTGTTAATGATATTGGTCAGAGTCCAGCAGTGACCTCCTATTGTAATTCTCTCTGCTAATTCTGCAGTCCATAATTCACGGCCCACCAAAAGGCCACAACGAGCAAAGCCGCAGGCACCAGCTTCTGGCAGACGCACCTGAAAGGAAGCCTGCAAATCTGCGGGAAGAAAAGGGGAGGTCGTTAGAAACAACCAGCGGCAAAAAGACGGTGCGGAAAAGCCAATAATGCCTGCGCGCCAGGGGAGCGCGGAGCGGACAGATCAGCCCCGTTCTGCTGCATAAACGCACTTCGGGGTCTGGTTCTGCTGGTGGCTACAGCAACTGCTGCGGTGGTGGGGTCATATCCAGCCTCTAAAGAATCCTCCTCTCTTCTCCAGGGTGAACACAGGGTAAAACGCCATCCCCACCCATCTCCCCTTACAGCCTCTTACAGCGGGAGACACTTTCCTTCTGCATGGACCACCCCCCACCCTGAGTTGTGTGGGACTTGGGCAGCTGTTCGCAGACACTGGGCCATTCTGTCTGTAAACGAGAAATTTCAGCCTAAAAATTAAAAACGGGGGAATGGAGGGACAAGAACAAACCAAGGAACAAGCCCAAACCTAGAACTGCATTTACTAATTTACGCATTGACACTTAAATGGGGGTTTAGGTGTTGCTGTTACCTACTTGTCAACAAAAAGGTGGGAGAAAAAGGACAGAACATACCCAGCTTCCATAACCAAAGATCCTCTTTGTCCAGTTATTGTTCAAAATATTTCCAAAGCTTCTTATAACACTTTTAATAATATTCCACGTCTGGAAAACACTGATAGCAACCCTGATGATTTAAACAAAGAAAAAAAAGGGGGTGGGGGAAAAGGAAGGGGGGTGGAAAAATAATTCTAAAAATTGACGAATAACAAGGTTTAGAAAACTACAAAAAGAAACCCAAAACTCCAGCACGTTCCTTCCTGATAGCCTGTGTGTATGTACATATTTCTCTAAATATTTAGGAAGACCTGGCAACTTGGGAGGGCTTTGAAAGCTAAAGATCATTTGGTTCCAGAATTAATTGATCGCTAACATCGCACAAGGGAACATGCAGCAGAGCTCCTGAGCAACGATCTTGTGCCTTTGCTCTTGTTTCAAAGTTAGAACAGCGCAACCCTGCAGCAAGGAGAGAAGAGGCAGAACCTCACGTGAGTACCTGGGGGTTCAGGCTCAGATCGTGTGTCTCGGGTTAGGACATTGCTGCATATCAGTTAATCTGCAGTTAATAACTATCCATGACAACCCTCAGCTCTGAGCAGATAAAAGGCAATTCGAACGAGTCTAGCCACGTTTTATTGTATGTGCATGGGTGGATTATTTGACATGCAGTAACGTGTCCATCCCTGAAGCATCACACTTGCTACATTACAGACCCCTCGTCGCTCAGTTGCACCTAAAGACACTGTCTAAGTTAGGAAATTACTGTGCTACTGTGAAATTTGAAATACCAAGGAACTATTTGAGTCTTTTGACTGTAAATGGCTGTAGTCTGTGGAAACAATTTACATTATAAAGCTCCTCCTTGTAAAACAAGCTGCAGTATTTGGTTTGGGTTTTTAGGTTCTGTATGAAGCAGCAGTAGCAGCAATAAAACTTTAACTCTGTGTACAGAAACAATATGGTTTATCTAACAAAACATTACCGTTTACCTATCTAACATGGACTTTAAGAGGAACTGAAGACTGGCAGTGCCAGACAGGCAACTTACCCATGTGCCAGGTGAAGCAGTGTATCTTCCAGCTTCCTGTGGTACATCCTGTTAAACTCATCCCCAATCAGGGCCAGCTGATGGCCGACCTGGGTAGCTGAGCTGCAAGGCATTTGGGATGTGCGCGTCAGGGGAAAATACTGCAACAACAATTCTCTAAAAAACACTCTGCAAATGTCAGGCACAGTTATTCCTCTAACAGCTGGACTAAGTTGGTGATATAAAAGTAAAAGGTTAAAGGTTTTTTTTTTCCTGTTACTTATGCTTTTATTTATGAGGCATCATAAGCTCATGTTTACATAAATACAGAAGTGCTTCGATGTTTTCATAAAAAGCTTCATATTTGGCACTTTTGAAAAGACATATTGGGGTTTTTTTTCAGGTGTCAAAATTCTTTACACAAGGCAATGGAATTATGTTGTTGTTGTTTTTGTTTGCTTGTTTTTTCCCCAAAGTCAAAATACGGAAACAGCCTTCACGTCAGACCTTTCAAAATATTTCATATTACATAACCGACAGCTTTGACATCTACCAGGTTTGCTCCAGTGATTTCCACGATGCAGTGCAGGTTCCCAGCTAATGGGGGGTGCCAGGGTATGAACTGGCCAAACCCTAAAGGCTGTGAGGGAGGTCCTGGGGCGTGCAGATCTTTGAACTATGATGTCTGTGGCATGTGTTGATGCCAAAAACTGGTTATGCATTCCTGATGAAAATTTCCAGTGAGATTTGACTATACATTTCCATTTCAACTTGTATGTCTGCTGAGATCTGCTTGTGAGATCTGCTGAATAGTAAGTGGGCTTAAGAGCTTAATTCTAGATATCTGCTTAAAAAAACTTGGGCTTGACTTGGTCAGTCCAACATAAAACAGCACAAACCACACACACAGAAAGGAATTTTCACAGACAGGGGAAAGGCAGCCCCTGACTCTTGAACTGGAAAAAATGTATGTATGGGATTAAGAAAAACTCAAAGCAGCACTATCAGTTTGTTGTGAGAGGCGCCTAGAGAATTATGTAAAAATGGCTGCCTCAGCTGCTTGCTATAACAGGTGGGTTTCTAATGAAGAGCCACATCTGTGTCCCTGTGCAGGACAGAAAGTCACAGACATTTGATGCAGCATAATCTTGCGTGGTCAGTGTTAAGCACTACAGGTTATCTACACTTGCATCTATTCCATTTCCAAGAGTATCCACTCTGATTACTTGGCTTAGCAAAGTCTTCTTGAAAGTCTGGGGGTTTGTATTTGGTGGGGGTGGAGGACAGAAGGAGTATTAATGTGGCATGATACCTGATATTAAACTCCATTTGCTCTGTGGTGTCTGGAATTGTTTGGAGGTTACTGTAGGTTCCCTCTTCTGGTGCTCCATTGGGGTAGCTGGAGAAGACAAAGTGCCGGGGGATTCTTCTTCTTTGAGACATCTTATTCTGCAACAAGTCATGAAAGACAGCCCCGTGGCTTCTTGTAACACACATCCTTTCAGTTTAGATGGAAATTGTGTAAAGCACTGTTAAAGTTACCCTTTTTTACTCCTCCAGTCAGAACGCGAGCATTGCGAAGGTAACTATTTTGAGCGTAGTCAAAGGAAAGCCTCAGTGACCCAACAGATGTACAGCAATTCAAACACGCAGCACTTAGAGGGCTGCTGCTTCATATTGCCTCAAAACGGCCTAGAAATTGGAAAATCTACACAAATATAGCTAGTGCTGGTAAGTATAGCTTCTCAGTAGTTTCATTTAGTACAAAATGCTTTCCTGCGCTTTTTGCAACAACCTGCCTGGCATTAAATCACTCCAACTGCTGGAGATCCCCAGGCAGTAAAGTTCCTAAAACATACAACTTCAACAGGTTTTCCCAGGTCTCTAATTTAGGTCAGAGTTTATGTATCTTCTTAAGCTCAAGGCCGCTACCATGGAAGTTACAAAAAGCTCACCATAGAAATAGAGTATAGCAAAGATTTAAATGGATTAATAGCTTTCCAATGGAAGAGTGGACAGTGGGAACCTCTAAAATCAATGGAGCTGCCTGCTTGTACAACAGGAAAGTTATTGTGGAATCACAGAATCATTCCAGTTAGAAGAAACCCTCAAGATCATCAAGTCCAACCATAACCTAACTCTGGCACTAAACCATGTCCCTATTCACAACCAGTAGCCAGGCCCTGGCACATAAACACCTCATAGGAGATCATCCTCTGCTCACTGTAAAAAATGGAGAAACTCAATGCATTTCAGTGTAAGTGGAGCGTCTTCTAATATTTCTGGTCTTTTGATAATGTTTTCCTGAATGCACTAAAGAAGTTCAGTTCACCAGCCGCAGAGCTTGGAGCGGAGCTGATGTTTTTATTGTTGTGACGATTGTTTTATTTGGCTTATCAAAAGAAATGACATCAGAGCTGTGGACGGGGATTATTTCCAACAACACGCGCGCCCTTGGGCAGGTAACACTCCTCCTGCCCCTTGGATGTTTGCTGTGGCGGGAAGCTCTGCTCCTCGTCTTGAGGGTGCCTGATGCTGACGTTAATGATAGTCTTCTGGAGATGCCTTTTTCTATGATTATTTATTTTTATTTGGCATGGTGCTGGGCAGCTCTTTTATGATCTTTTCGCTTTCCAGCTCCACCGTTACAGAACTGGCTCTCTTCATCGATGGAGCGATCATCAACAGCAACAAAGGGGATTTCCCCCCAGCTGGATTCCTTTCTCCTTTTAAGCATGTTCTCTGAAGGTCGTATAAATAAAACTCACATAAAGTATTCTTAGAGATGAAGGTAAGCCAAGCAAAAGGTACCTGTCATGCTGCTGCTTGGTGGGGATTTCTTTTGCCATGTTTCTGCAGTCCTGTAAACTCTCTAAGTTTTACACTCAGGATGAGGTCGGGGCATTTGTGCCTCAAAGGGGCCTTGATCTTCTTTCAATATTTAGATGAAATTTACATTTTCCACAAAGCAAAATTATTAATAATTAATGTGTATGCATTATTGCATAAGCAAACACACAGAAATGTGATACTAAATAACTAAAAATATACTCGGTTCTACAGAAGTGAAGGCTCCTCTTACTTATGTTTAACGTGGCTGGGGAAAAGCATGCTATGGCCTGGTTTCTGCTGGGTGGACATTATCACGTGTCATATAGTTTGTAGTTTAACAATCTGGTCTTTTTCCCTTCTATTTGTAGCTTTTCTGCTTTACTCATATAGATGGTTATAATCTAGGATTTTAAATATATCGAGATTTCTGAAGAGCTGTGAAGTTTAGCGATGACAAAGAGGAGCTGGGGTCCCGCCTTCTGAATTTTATGGCGACCACTATGAGGGAGTTCAGTGACCCAACTCTGTTCCCAAGGGGAAATACCACAGTCCTTTCTTCCAAAGGGGCACCTATGGGTTTGTATTTCAGAGTGGCAGAATCTGAACATATTTCACAGGTGAGTTAAAAGGCTTAATTAAATAAGATTTTATTTTTAAAAAGAGAGAGAGCGAGCAGTTTCAGGTGCTCTATTTGCTTCAAGAGATGCCTTGTCCTCTTTTAAACTCCTTCTTTACACATCGCTCTACGTCTCTCTCCCCAGTCCAAACAAAAATAATTTAAAAAATTGTAATGTCCATAGAGGAACTGTGGGCATTCCAACACCATACCTGATTTCTAGACACCAAATCACCCTGAGGACTCTGTAGCTCTGAATCAGGTGCCAAGGCTCCATAAGTACCCCACAGTGAAGCTGTTTCACTTTAAAAAATCGATATTCACTGGAGAAGGTACTTGAACTGACTCTTCCATTTCCCAGGGAAGCATCTAGACCAGGGGTTACTGGTGGTCAACACCTGATCACATTCACACAAGTGCAACCCTGCCCTTTTTTTGTGCAAGGTCTGATGTGACACGTACACTACCGCAGCATGGACTGCATGACCCAGGGCAGCTCCTGGTTTGAGAACTCCACCAGAGCTCAGACAGTAGCTCTAAGGGGTCCTGAAGGTCCATGAATGAGAAATTGGGAATGGCTGAGCAAGGTCTGGAAGATCCCACGGGCACTGAAGTACTCACTTGGACATCCAAAGGGTCAGCTCTTTGGATGCAGTTAGTTTCAGTGGACCGTACAGACACACAGACAAAGCACACAGGTGCTTTTGGGCTTTTGGGGGTTAAATAATCCAACTGTACACTCAGACATACAAAGTAAGCATCTAGGTATGCAGTGACGTGTATCTGCAGCCTGTGGGTACCACAGGGAGATTGAAACAAATGGAAATGTGTTCATTGTGTCTCTTTGCTCCTTATAGTCATTAAATGTTTCTAGTAAAACAAGTACTATAGCAGATAAAGTGTATTTAAACCCAGCATATAAAGTCAGCTGTCTATTGCACATGTATACTAACTATTCTTAGACTTCACAACCGTGGGCTGTGAAAAAAAAAAATCTAAAAAAAGGTATTTTCTTTTTCTCTCTCTTTTATTTTTTCCTTTTCATTTCTAAACTAGATGCTAGTTTCACATTCCTGGGGCCGTATAATGGAAACCTTTATATCTGTGAGAGACGAAAACTGTATTCTGAAAAAGACCTATAATAAGTCAATGCACTGCAGAGCTCAGACATGTAAACAAACCATACAATACCACGACAAAAGCCCAAAGCGCAACATATGCTACCTCACACCTGTTATGATAATACCTTCCTCCCACAGGCTAAAAAATAAACTGTCGTGGCTGTTGGGTCATGCTCTCCACAATTCAGCTGCAGGCTGGTATGCCGGCTTTGCCCACCAGTTTGTCTCGATGTTCAAGTAAGGGCAATCCAACAAAGAGCCAATTTATAATGTATTTTACAGGGCAGACAGCACTGGGGCAGTCTGGCAGGGCTACTGTCCTGAAGATGCACAAGACAGGTCGAATTTAGTTTGAAAGCAAAGCTTAGCAATTGCCTTCTTGGCAGGGAGGGAACAAATTGAGATCATATACTGATTTCTCTCCTTTCTTTTTGAAATCTAGGTGTGCGGGTATATATAGACACATATAAAAACTGCATTAATAAAGACCTATTTCTTTCCTCAGGTTTGAATCTGTACAGAGCTGGGCAAGAGGAGTGTTTATCACACTCCACAGGCCCTCCTGGTTCTCTAAAGCAGGTCGCGCTGATCTTCTACCACCCATCTCCCGCTTTCCTTCCTTCTCTCATTTATACAGAAAGATAAGACAAACTGATTTTGCTTTACGGAAACCAAGAGGTCATACATGTGCATGAGTAATGGCTTGTCATTTAGAGGGCAAATGACAACAACCTGGCCCTCACAGCACCTCTGAGGAGGTGGCAGCAGGATCCTATGCCAGCCACAGGGATCGTTTCCAAAATAGTGACCAGATCAAAAAACTCGTGCTTCTCTGTAAGGCTTTGACCAAGCAGGCTAAAAGCTTACTTTCAATGGTGAAATGCCTTCAGCAGAATAAATCATGTATTTCAAGTTAAATATATACTTAACGTTTTGCTGAACAGAAGCCTAGATCAAAAAAACCAAACCAAACCAACCAATCCAACCAAACAAAAAACGCCACAACTCTAAATGCCTAGTATTATGATGGAAATTATGGCGTTTTATGAACACAATTAAGACTGAATAATGAAGCACCTCCAGCAGAAAGAGTATGTTGACACTGTCTTTACTTTGCATAGTCAGTTTTTTTCTATTTGTGTCTTTTTTTTACCCAGCAAAAGAGAACAGAAAAGCTTCTTGTAAAAGGAACGTGTTGCTACACCAAGTATCTCAGCAGGTGAGTTGGGGGAAAATAAATGGTCCTGAAATGTACTTGTAGTCGGTTCAATTAGATTTGCTATGGTAATATTTTTTCAGAAGGAAGTCATTATGATACTTTGGTATAATGCACTGAATACATTAATTATAGTTTATGTATTATCTTTATGTATTTTATGACTTATCTATAGTATAACTTATGTGCACTTTATGTCTTACATATACAATCAATCTTACGTATTTTGTGCAGACATGACACTGTAAAGCTACTAATAATTACAGTATATAATTTAGTATGCTTTAAAGCTGGTTAAGAAAGTAGAAAATTACTACTGATAATCTAATTCCAATGTTTGGGCTCAAAATTCCCAGCACCTACCTCCATCAATACGGATTCCCAGACAGGACCCTTGTCCTTTACCCCTGAGGTATCAAAGTACATCTCAAACTGTTTCAGATTCTACCAGCTGCCCATGCAAACTCAATTTACATGAAAAACAAATAGAGGCTTGGTTGTTTGCATATATACCTCCAATCCATAGCCAACTCTTTCAAAACATGACATCATCCTCACTGTTGCAAACACAAATCTCTATGCCACTTTACAAGGACAAGTCTTTGATAAGATGACCCAAGATTAAGAGCTAGCTAAGGTTACAGAGAAACGGGAATATTGGATACCCAGCGCGCCGTAGCAGGGAAGAATATACTCTTTACAACTCCAGGTGGTGTTTTGGTTTGTTTTCTTTAAATTCTGGGCTCTCCTATGACCCCTGTCAGATTAGCAGCAGTTGCCCTCGGCTGTTGACCTTCCTGCCGTGCAGGTCAGAAGCCATATAAGCCAGGGGCAGCCCACGGGTGGCGGGAACTGCCGCTGTTGCTACAGGATCAATCTGCCTCTATCCTTGCAGGGATACCGGGGCTTCCACAGGCTTGGCTCCTCAACCGCCACGGCTTGTGGCAGAACGTCACAAGTTAGCCATTGGCAACCTCGGTTTCTCTTAAAAAGATGAAAGGTTTTCAGTCATTGTTATTCATTTTTTGAACCCAGGTTGCTGGATTAAGTCTTAAATCAGGACCAGGTTAAGGACCACAGATAAATTAATTCTTTGTCTCTTACTCTGTTCCTAGTCAGCTTAACGTCAATGACCTTGGAGGCTGTTTACCCGTAAACACTTCTTAATATTGCCTCAACCAGCTATTAAAGGCACACTTCTGTAAATTTAAAAAATACATGCTCTCCTTCTTACATTTTATTTCATTTATGTTTTTATCCTCAGTAAGTCAACAATAGAATACGCCTTAATTGGGAATTTAATACAGGCTCTCTTACCTCAAAACAGGATAGGAATGAAGTGTTTGATTATATTTAAAAATAAAAAATGTATTCCTTAAGCAAGTCTTGTGACCTGGGTAGTGAAAGAAACGAACACAGCAGACTTTAAATGGAGGAAACCTTTTGAATTCAAGAGCTCGCACAGGTATGTTCTATTTCAGTCTCTGTTGAAAATGCGTAAGAGGCCCTGATTGAAATTCTGAGTCCAGACCTCAAGAATCTCTCAAGATTTTTAATGCATCATCAGCATTACCATGTTGTCTGTTAAAGCACTCAGAGCACACTAGTCTTTTCTGTGACATTTAATATATGACTGTAGAGAACAACAAGAGGTTTCCACCTTAAAAGTAGACAGTACCATTATGTCCACATTGAAAAGCCATGATTTGATAAGCCTACAAAGTACCATTTTCCTTGAAGAGCCTACAAATTCCTTCAGTGCTCACAAGCCTGTTTCAATGGCTTCTAAATACTCAGAGAAACAAGGGGCTTCTGCTTTTATAAAAAGGAAAACATTAAATTCCCAATAAGTTTTACGGGAAGAACTAGGAATATTGAAGCAAAATATATATCAATACCTAACTGAAATTAACTATTTCTATTTTTAAAAAACACCACACTTTTTCTGCCACACACAGTTTTTTCTTTTGTGGCAGCACCATGTATCTCAGGGATGTTGCCTTTGTTCTACTTGTTCACAAAGAGTTAAGGTTTAGATTAAGACAGAAAGCTTCTGCTCTAACATTTACATTTCCTTTCCAAAACATCTTCTGCCCTTTGCACTTCTCAGTCTCACCAAAAGGTCAAGATTCTTTTTTAATAAATAAGAATTTGTTTAAAATTGTTACTTGAATTGCATGGCCAAGTTGTAGGAGGTAAGTATGACAATGTATATAGTTCAATGATCCATGAAGGAACCATAACGCTGTGGAAAATGTTTCTTTGCTCACATTTATTCTAAAATTGTGTATGTATCTTAGAGTTATTTTTGAAAGCTCCTAAAATAAGTGATGCAGATAGAAAAGTTTAATAGTCAGAAACGTTCACTCAATGGTCTTAATTATTAATACAGTTACATAATAATATTGGAATACTTTAACATTACCTTTAATCAAATTGGGGAAAAAAAAAATGATGTACTTAAGAGGCCTTGTTCCACCATCCCATACTTGAAGGGTAAAGTACCTGCAACGAGCCTGCTGGCATCCTCAGCAAGCAGATTATGGAATTCATGCCTTGATATTAAATTCAGGATTAAAGGATGCTGATCACCTAGGTCATAATCTATAAAAATCCTTGGGCAGACGCTTAGCTTCAACAGACCAAATAATACTGTTAATTTAAACGTGATCATTCATACTCTTAAAAAGCTGGCACATTTGGGATAGATATGGGCTGGCATTTTCCCTCACCTGGTCCCCCTCAGCGCTGCACAACAAGGTACTCGTGCTGTCACATATTGACACCTCACACCTGCATCCTGTCCCACTTAACAGGGACATTTGATTTGACTTACAGTCAGAAAACTCAGCATCTTCTATGACCTTTGGTGCTCTTCTCCTGCAGGTGCCTCAAATCCCACTTACTGCTGCCAGATTGGGCAGATGAGAGAAACTATGATTTGCAGGTACAGTGTAACTGCAAGTCTAAGAACTCAAACTTAACTCACTATTTATGCTGTCTTTCTTGTTTTGCGTGTCACTATAAAGAATTAAAATGCCACGCTGTTCCGAGTTTTACTTAGGCTTCCCTGTATTGGTAAAATGCTGATAGTAACAGTGTTACAAACTGCAATGAAGTGACTATGATTTACAATCCTAGTTCACCTATAATGTTTTAGTAGTATTTTCACAAAATAAAATTACCAAGTTACCACTTGTAAGGTATATTCCACACATATTGCAGACAGTGTAACCAGAAATAAAAACAGGGTGTCTTATGAAATAGATCAAATGTATAAAACTGACCATAGAGCAAATGAAGATTTTATGCGCCGGGGTCATCTTGCCCCAGTACAGCACGATATTTCCTCAAATGCAGTGTGTTCTTCACTCATTTCTTTTTGTAGATTTGTATCCCTTACTCATATAAATATTGATTTAAGTATTCAGCTTCCTAGTTCGATTTCAGAGCCATACTACCTACTTACTACTTCCTTTGGTAACTGCAGGATCAAGCTCACAGTATCCCGCCTCCTCCAGCTCTTGCTTTGGCCATCAGCCTGTTAACCTGCAGAAGCTGAGTGCATTCAACTTTTCTTAGTCTTCTCTAAAAGGTCTTACAGTTAATGGCCTATTGATACAAAAATCCTTAAAAAGAGCTACCACAGACACCTACCGACCAGGCAAAACGGGCAATTTTCTTAAATTACTCCTTTCAGAGAGACAGGGTCTCTACAGTTGTTACATTTTGAGATCAGAAGAAACCAAACACCTTGAGCAAACATTGGTTTTGTTCTTCATTATACTCAGTTCTAATTCCCATTCAACAATACATTAACTCTAACTAACTTTGTGTGTGTACCTGTGAGAGAAAATTATAATGGAGGCCATTCTGTCTTCTCATTATAAATATGTTTTTGCCACGGCCTAGAGGAGACTCAGGCTAATATTAACTTCACAATTCAAACACCTAGAAACCTGCAAAATCACAGAACTTGCTACACTCCTGCAGTCATTCCTCGTGAAGTGACTTAAACATTACTGAATATATATATATATATATATATATATATATGTACTGCTGTATGGAACTCTTTATCTATTTCTGCTGTTGCACATCATTCCTGTTATCAGTAGCATTGTTGTAAACGTATACAGATACAGAAAACGGGTTATTAGGGAATATTTTAAAATGGTTATCAGTGGCACGCTGCGCTATACACCTTAGACTTATTTTGAGGGCTTATTTCCTGCTTTGCTAAGAGTGAAAGTACACGTACTCCGCTCCTCATTTGCTTAGAAGATAGCAGTTGAGTACAAAGCACCCAGGTCGCCACAGCATCATGTGGAAGGGCACAAGACGTCCCTCCCGCAGGCTGAGCAGCCGGGACAGGTCGCTCCCTGCCGACGCGCCCCCCGCCCCGAGCACCAGCCGTGCCCACCGCCCGCGGGCACGGCGCTGCCTGAAACCGGCGGCTCCTGGTGTTCGGCCCCCTCCGGCGTGTTTTTTTAAAACACATCGAAACCCCTTCCCGAGCGCAAAGATACTGCAGCGCCAGACCCGCCGGGGGTGCACGGGGGCTGCCTGCGGAAACCTGCCGGGACCTCCCCCGGGGGGCCGAGTTATCTTTCCCCCGGGGCCAGGCGCGCAGGTGAGGCGGCGGGTCCCGGCACAGCCGACCTCCCGCAACCCCCCGGGACTGCGTTCGGGGTCTGCCCGGGAGAGCCCGGCCGGTTTCCCTTCGCTTCTCCCCGCCACTTTCAAGGAAAGGCGCCGCCGTCCCGGCCCGTCCCTTTCTCGCCGGGACCCCGCTGCTCACCTCGTTCGGCTCCGCTCGGCGCCCAGCGCTGGAAGCCCCCGCCGCCCTGCGAGCATACAGACAGGCGTCAGGAAAGGGGGGGGTCCCCGGGCCCCCCGTCCCGCCCCGGCCCCAACGGCGCCGGCCACTCACCGCGGCGTCACTCGCAGACTGCCCCTATTGTCCGCCCGCCGCCCCGCCCCGCTCCGCGCACCGCACCGCCCCGCCGGGGACACCCGCCGCCCCTGCTGGGTCGGGCTCGGTGGCCCGGGCTCCCGCGGGCGGGAGGATAAGCGCCGCGGGGGGAGCGGGACCGTGCCGCCCCCATGGGCCGGGCTGGCGCTGGCGCCGCCGGGCGCGGCTGTGTCGGCGGGTTGGGGGCGCCGTCCGCGCCGAGTTGGAGCCAGCGAGGCCGGGATGGCCCCGTGAATGGACAGCCCCGCGGTGGGACACCAGCCACTGCGGTGGGATATCAGCCACCGTGGTGGGATGTCCCCCTGCCTCTGTGATAGGACGTGAGGGGACACTGCCCACCGCGGCATGAGCTTTGTGCTCACACCGGTGGAGATGCCGACTGACAGGATCAGGCCCTGTGGTCCCTTTGCCAAAAGACCCCTTATCCAAATGGCTTCACCCCTTATCCAAATTGGCTTTCCAATGTCTTTGAAACATTGGAAATGCTGTGGTAGTGTTTGCTTTTGAACAGTGAGGAGTGGAATCATAGAATCATAGAATGTCCTGAGTTGCAAGGGATCCACAAGGATCATCAAATCCAACTCCTGTCCCTGCACAGGACAACCCCACAGTTCACACCATGTGTCTGAGGGCGTTGTCCAGTGTCTTCTTGAACACTGTCAGGCTTGGGGCTGTGACACCTCCCTGGGGAGCCTGTTCCAGTGCTCCACCACCCTCTGGGTGAAGAAGTAGCCTTTCCTCTGAAGACCTCTTAGCCTGTTCTGCTTAGCAGAAGCAACTGAGGTACATGTGAATCCCAAACTGTCCCCTGGGTCCCTGTGCAGGATCTGCCCCCAGGAAAAGCCCTGGCAGCCCATCCAGCCTTCTTGGTCAGCAAGTGCAGAGTTACTGAGGGGTTAAAGAGAGAGACACCCAGTGAAACGCTCCTGACCTCTTGCCCATAAGGTTTAGTGAGGTCACGGGACTGCTGGTGTTTTTCTTTTGTGCTGTTGATAAGTGTGGTGACTGATGCAGTCAGTATCACCCATCTCTAGAGAGCACAGTTTAATGCAGAAGAGCTTTAAAGAGCCAAACCCTGCTATTGCTCCACTCTCTATTGTCATGTCAAACAGGAGACTTTATCGGGTAATGCCTGAGAGTGGACTTTGTCCTCTGTTTATAGTATGATTTCATCTCTCTGTGAGTGAAGGTAAACACCAGGAGAAGCACAACAGTGGCACAGATACAGCTCTCCACCTGATGCTGGGATGTCCACAGACTTTCACCGCTAAGTTTTTAAATGCAGAAAAGTGCATGTGTGTGTGTATATATATACTTATGCAAACCACTGCTTTTTGAGCTATGCGTAATAATCCTCCTTGTAACATGGATGTTTTTCTCTCATCTCTCCTGCTCCATACATGAGGGTTTCTCAACTGTAAAATGAACATGACTATGCTTATCTTCCAACTTGTGCCAATGACCGTGTGGAGAGGATGGTGTTTACACATGCAATATGCCAGATGAAAATTGCCTCGAAAGTACAATATAATAAAAGGGAAATTATCCTCAGCGATACCACTTCTTGCCAAGACTTTGTCTTATTTACCAGTTCTGATATTTCAATTTTCATATTTACTTTGCTCCAAACCAACACTAGCTCCCCTCCTGAAACCAGGCTTAATTTTGCACATACAGGTAATCTTGCTTAATTCAGTGAGTTGACTCAAACTTGAAACAAAATACGCAAATGTCATCATAGGAGTGATTTCTGTCACAAAGATAGCATGCCAATGCTGCTACAGCATTTCCTGATACAGTAATAGTAAGCATTACTGAGATGTTCTCAAACTCTCCACAACTTCCCTTGTTGGAACAATGTTACAAAGTGGAGAAAATATTGAAAACTAGAGTATCTATTATTAGCTATGATGTAAAACTGCCAATGTAATTTTCAAACGGACAGCAAAACAACAGGTTTCTCTACCATGGAACTACAACCTCTATCGAGGACTGCTGAATTAAGCTAAATGCCTCTTACATAAAAAACCCCAAACAACTGTTTCCATCCTTAATGCATTATTTAATACATTTTAAAAGTGGTACTTTTTCAGCTTCCCCCTGAGGTGTGATGGATGCAAGGACAAAAAGGGATTGATAGCAAGGAGAAGACTCAGGTTCACTTGTCTTGCTGCCAGCTGTCACAGCAGACAAACCTTCTTGGCTGAGAGACGGCTGTGGCGGCTGCCCCACGCTCTCTTCTGTAGCCAGAGGTGTTGTGGTGCCAGGAAATTTCCACTGCACATGACCAAAGGAAGACACACTGCATTTGTGGCTGCTTTCGTAGTTAAACTAGGGAATATTTAATAGCTCCAGTTTTATTAATAATTAAATGGAACTGATTCTTTGTAGTTGCATCCTTGAAACTGAGCCTATCACCACAGGATGATCTGGTAAATCATATTTATTATATTTAGATTGTTTGGGGAATTAAAGCTCTTAGGGAATATAGATCTGTATGAGAGTTATTTGCTGTACACCAACACAATGCAGACAGCTTATTTCAGCTACTGTCTTGATCAATCTATTTTTTAATAAGTATTTTGTCTTACCGAATGAATAATTTATTTTACCTCTGTTTTTTTCCTCATAGACTCTTCACAGCTCTAGAGTTCATTATGAAATACCTAATTGTTTCATATTGAGCCTATAACAGAATGTCAGTAAACATATGTCAGGTGTCTTAACATACTCTCATTTTGGAAGGAATTTTGTATGTATAAATCAGGCTTCTCTACACAGGCTCTAACACCATAACTTCTAAAGTTCTAAACTTCTAAATTTCTCTCACCTGGTTTTCACCGTGAATTATAGTTGATCGCTTTGGGGAAAATTCGCACACTGACTTGGAACAGTATCAATACAAAAAAAAGAAGGTATTCCCAGAGCTAGAGGGTGATGAGCCTCTTAGTATGTGGTGTGCTCAAACAGGGAGTTGAGCTTCAGCATTTGAGTGGCCTCATTTCACTCATGTATTCTGGCAACACCTAGGCATGTTTTGTCACACTATGACCTTCCACAAACCTCCATTTACTCCCTATCAGATGTCTCTCAGGGACATTTTTTCTGACGATGAGACAAGCCCAAGCCACAGTCGCTTAGGATCAAACCGGCCCCAGGCACCACGCATGAGAGGGCTGGGCAGGTTTCAGGGCCCTCCCGCCAGGCTCGCAGCACACGGAGGTTGACGGAAGAGTGCGGGCGAGGCCGGAGCCTAGCACTGGCCCCAAAGGGAATGAGCCCCTCCCCTTCGTGGCCTCGCCAGACACCCTCCACAGCTCCCCTCCCTAGTAACTCGGCTACGGACAGTTTGGTCTGACGTGGCTGCCAGTCACAACCAGCACCCCGCTCCCGTTTCCCCGCTACGCAGTCAAGATGGCCGCCAGCCGCGCCGGGCTGCGCAGCGCCCCGCCCTCACAGGGCGTGGCCGCTGTGCGTCTCCCTGGCAACCGAGCTCCCCGCCCGCCACCGCCTCCTCCGGAAGTCCCGCCCCTGGCGCGTCGCGGTTGCTAGGAAGCGGTGCCGGAAGGGGCGGAGCGGAGGGCTAGGCCGCGGCCGCGCAGCGGAGCCGGAGCCGCCGGCGGGGGCGATGGGAGCGGCCGGCGGGGACGGCTGGGCGTGAGGGCGTGCCGCGGCCACCCTTCCCGCCGGCAGGTGAGCATGGGGGCGCGGGCTGTGTCGTCACACACACGGTGAGGGCTGCAGCCACCCACCATCAGGGGAGGCGCTCGGCCTCTCTCTCGCTCAAGGCTATGACGACCCTTCCTGGGAGACGGAGCGGGACGTCACCGTCTCACCCAGGTTCCCCTTGCGGGCCCGCTCTCGGAGGGTGCTTGAGAGGGACGGGGGCGAAGCCTCTTCGTGGCGGCCGTCCTGTCGCGACATGGCGCGTCGCCTTGCGTCGCGGAGGGGCGTTGATGGGGGCGCGAGCCCGGGCCGCCTGTGCGTTGGGGGATCCGCCGCTCCGCCGGGCTCCCCGTTTCCCACGGCTCCGCCGTGCGGCGGCTCGGGGCTCCGGCTCCTCTTCATCCCTCACGTTTTGGGAATCTCTCTGGCGGGCCCTCCCGGGCCCCTCTGGTGGCACAAACGCATCAGTGAACTGATACCGACAATCAACAGTTACGTTTGCAAACGTTAGGAGCCAATAGAGCTCCCTAGATCGGGAATCCTCACCTGCACGTAGGCACAGGCACCACTTAACTTACTTACAGTTATATTTTGCAGTGTGAGTGGTCTGAGATCCACGTGAGTGGCAGTAGATCCCAGGAAGAATGGCAGCTGGGATGCTTTTGGGTTTTACCATCACCTTACCTTGGATTAGGTTACTGCCAGGCTTCCTTACCTTTACCTGCTATTGCTGCAACCAGTAAAGGCAGTGTTTGCGGGAAGCGTCAGGCCTGCTGCGCCTATATTATGTACTTCTTCTCTACTGAGTAGGAGGTCTGGTGCTCTGAGAAGGATTTGACATACTGTACCATTACCCTACCACATGCAGGCTAGGGCTGTGTTATACAGCTCTTCTTGTTGTTCACTGAAGTTACGGGTCTCAGATGACCAGAAGTTTGAATGTGTGGTTATCTCATGCAGTCTTATCAGGTTATCTAGAATACCTTAATTACAGATCAGAGGATTCCTATAGAAAATTATGTTGTATTTAAAGTATATTATTGAGAATAAGCAAGTTTTTGGTACAACTTAATATGAGGGGTTTTTAATGACTCCTTGTTTCTTGGTTTCGGTAATCAAATTACACAAATTTAGAAGAGTTTGTTTACAGGTCACATAAACTAAGGACTAATTTTCAGTCTGCTGTTGTATTGCTATCTTTTCAATCCTCCTGTAGCAGGATGGATCTGAAAGGACTAAAGTTCCCAAAACAGGAAAAAAATGACACTCATGTTATTTTTACTTATGGTAGAAGTTACCTCCAATTTTTAGCTTTGGTTTAGTTTTAACTCACCTTCCTGTGGGTGAGTCTTCTGTTGAATTGTCCCTGGCTTCTGAAATCTAACAGTGCAGTCTCTGGGAGACAGAAAGCATAATTAATTATGAAGCAGTCCCCTTGCTACTACAAAAGCCACTTGCTGGGTCAGTGCATACAGTCTTTCAGGGTTCCTTGCCATAGGATATGTAGCTTGCATTGAAATATCTTTGTAAAGTGTATTATAGAAAAGATGCTGTGACAGCTGTTGCATCCCAGGGTAGGAATAAGGTTGCAGCATTAGAAGTGTTGGCAAAGTAGCCCTGTGTCTCTTAATCTTTGCCTGGCAGCAGCTACGTGCTTTTGTAAAGACAGATGCAGACAACTGCATTTGTCTGATGCAATGTTTCTGGAAGAGCAAGCCCTGAGGGCAAATGTAGCTTTTGTGCCAAGGATACTGGAATGAGACAAGCTTGGGAAGTAGGGACCAAAATCACTTGGGTGACAGAGAAACAGGTATAGCATTGGGGCTGGATGTTGGTAAATCTAATTGGGTAGCTTGGAGATGTGGAAAGCAGGCTTAAGGCCTTGTGAAAAATTTTATAGTGTGCTTGGTTAATGCTACTGTAGCATTGCTGTGGTTTAACTCAGCAGGCAGCTAAACACCACACAGCCATTTGCTCACTCCCACCCAGTAGGATGGTGGAGAGAATAATTAAAAAATAAAAAAGGCAAACCCCATGGGTTAAGATAAAGACAGTTTAACAGAACAGAATGGAAAAATACTAATAATAGAATATACAAGAAGAAGATGGCACAATGCAGTTTCTCGTCACCTGCTGACTGATGGCCAGCCAGCTCCTGAGCAGCGGACCCCCGGCTAACTTTCTGCCTAGTTTATATGCTGCCCTTGACATTGTATGTTATAGAATATCCTTTTGGTCAATTGGGTTTAGCTGTCCTGGGTGTGTCCCCTCCCAGCTTCTTGTCCAGTCCCAGCCTTCTCACTGGCAGGGCATGAGAACCTGAAAAGTCTTTTGATTTATTGTGAGCACCGCTTAGCAACAACTAAATCATCAGTGTGTTATTGTTATACTAAATCCAAAACACAGCACCATACCAGATGTTAGGAAGAAAATGAATTCTATCCCAGCTGACACTAGGACAATAGCCACCCCTTATTCCATACCATCTACATAATGTCCAGGTCCCATGTTTCCAATACATTACATTTAATCACAACCACCTTTCCTGTCTTTTTATATAGACACGCAGATATCATCCCCTTAGGCAACGGGCCATCCCTCTAAAATGTATGTCCATGTAGTCCATGACTTTGGGCTCCATCTGTCTCAACAGTCCTTCAAGGAAGGAGAGATGGTATGTGGTGGTGGACTGTTGCATGCTGAAGCCGGTTTTGTTTCCATCACCACTGTGCTTGTCTGGTTCTATCATCGCTGCACTTTGCTCAATTTCATCAAAATGAATTCTTCATTAATCTGAGTGATTCTTACTGTGATAGCATTGATATGGCATATAGCAACCATAGTAGCGATGACGTACTGTATTAGATAGCAATTAACATAATACAATTCAAATAATTGGCTATTCTCACCCCAAATCAAATCCTGTTAAGGTACACATCAGACTTCCACATCCTTGCACATCAACCACAAAGTACACCCAGATCCTTGAGCAAAAGCAATTCCACGGATGGGTTTACCTTTGCCTGAGGCAGGAATAACTGGACTATCTTCCCCAGCATATTTTTATGTCCATTACAGGGGCTTTATCCCCTTCTACAGTACATAAAAAAATTTGTTTGGGCGGAGCCAGTTTGACTGACAAATACCCTAGTGTTGACTAACCAGGTGGCTTTCTCTAAATGTATATCCCATTGTTTGAATGTCCCAATGCCCACTGCTCTCAGTGTAGTCTTTAACAGTCCATTGTGCCATTCAGTTTTACCAGAGGCTGGTGCATGATAGGGGATGTGATGTACACATTAAGTGCCATGCTCTTTGGCCCAAGTGTCTATGAGTTTGTTTCAGAAATTAGTCCTGTTATCTGACTCAGCTCTATGGGGTGCCATGTCACCATAGGACTTGCTTCTCGAGGCCCAGGATAGTCTTCCAAGCAGTGGCATGAGGCACGGGATATGTTTCCAGCCATCTGATGGTTGCTTCCTACATTGTAAGCACATAGCACTTGCTGTGATTGTTGGTGGGAGTGTGATATAGTCAATCTGCCAGGCCGCGCCAATATTTATATTTTGGTCATCATCCTCCATACCACAGAGGTTTTAACTGCTTGGCTTGTTTGATCACAGCACGTTTCACATTTGCAGATAACCTGTGTGATAGCATCCATGGTCAAGTCCACCCCTTCATCCTGAACCCATCTGTATGTTGCATCTTTTCCTTCATGGCCTGAGATGTCATGGGCTCACTGTTTTAATGTTCTTCAGTGGCCCAGCTCTTGGCTACGTGAGCATCCAATGACATACTTTTGCAGCCACATTCTCTAGCTGGGCAGCAATATCTTGCCACAGTGGGGCAAGAAAAAAATGGGCTTGCCTCTGCGCTGCCCGTTTCTGAGCTTCCGTTGCTGTAGCCACCCCCACAGGGCATTTGCCACCATCCATGAGTCAATATAGAAATAGAGCACTGGTTGTTTTTCTTGTTCGGTGATGTCTAAAGCCAGCCGGCTGGCTTTCATCTCTGCAGACTGACTTGATTTACCTTCCCCTTCAATGTTTTTAGCAAGCTGTTATATAGGATTCTATACAGCAGCCTTCCACTTCCATTGCTTTCCCACAATACAACAGGACCGATCAGTGAACAGGGCATATCGCTTCTCATTTTCTGGTAGTTTGATATACAGTGGGGCCTCTTCAGCACACGTCACCTCCTCTTCTGGCAGTATTCCAAAATCTTTGCCTTCTGCTCAGTCCACAATCACTTCCAAAATCCCTGGGCAATTGTGGTTTTCTCTTCAAGCCTGTTGTGTGATCAGTGTGACCCACCTACTCCACGTGGCATCAGTTGCATCCAGCTCAGTGCCAGCAGTTGAGGTGCCAAGAGGAGCTGTGCTTCAGTACCAGCCACTTCAGAAGCAGCTCAAACCCCTTCATATGCTGCCAATATCTCCTTTTCAGTTGGAGTGTAGCAGGCCTCAGATCCTCTGTATCCCCAGCTCCAAAACCCCAGGGGTCAACCGTGAGTCCCCCCTGGTGTTTTCTGCCAGAGGCTCAGGTAGGCCCATTCTCTTTGGCTGTGGTGTAGAACACATTTTTAACACCTTGTCCTGACCGGACTGGCCCGAGAGCTACTGCATGGCCTATCTCCCGCTTAATTTGTTCAAAAGCTTGTCACCGCTCAGCACCCCCTTTGAAATCGTTCTTTTTCCAGGTCACTTGATAGAGAGGGCTTACAACCAGACTGTAATTTGGAATGTGCATTCTCCAAAACCCCACAATGCCTAAAACTTGTGTTTGCGTTTTGCTAGTTGGTGGAGACATAGCTGTTTTTTTGTTGATCACATCCATCGGGGTCTAACAATGTCTGTCTTGCCAATTTATTCCTAAAAACTGCATCTCCTGTGCAGGTCCCTTGACCTTGTGTTGTTTTATGGCAAAAAAGGTTTCAGAAGGATTTGAACTATTTTCTTCGCTTTCTCAAAAACTTTTGCTCTGTTGCCCCACACAATGATGCCATCGATGTATTGCAGGTATTCTAGAGCTTCACCCTGTTCCCGTGCAGTCTGGATCAGTCCAGGGCAAATGGTAGGGCTGTTTTCATCCCAGGGGCAGTCAATTCCAGGGGTACTGGATGGCCATCCAAGTGAAAGCAAACTGTGACAAGCAGGATTAGCATTTAACACATTTTGTTTTGAAGGGACAATTCTATTCTAAGCTGACTAATCCTTGAACTTTTAAAACCACAACAAGACGGTGTGTGGTACTTGTGAGTCACCGATTGTGAATCACGCATACTTCAGTGCAAATAAATGAATTCCTTTGATTCATTTATTTTTGTTTTGGTAGCATCTGGAAGGCTCAGAGAAGACCATGACCTTGTAGAACTAGATGTTGCATAAGCACACACAAAAAGACCCTGAGTCTGCACATACTCTTTTCTGTCTGTCTTTAAGTTTGATTTCAACTTGTTCTACCAACGTGAATAAAAATAGGTGTGCCTAAAACTCTGTAAAATTGAAGTTTAATAGTAAACATTTCTGCCTTGTGGAGTCTGACAGTCTAAATAGACTTGGAAGGAAAAAGTGGGAGCACTATATAATGTACTATGCCTCTCAGGAGGAGAGAAACCATAGGGGCGTTACCTTGCTAGGAGATGTACAACTCCATTTCTAGTCCTGGAAACTGAAGATCCCTTACATTTCAGTCCAATAACTTAGTTGCAACGGTTTTATTAATGACGTTAATTATTTACTTGCATTAATTACATTAACATATCAGTGAAGGTGATATTGAGTTTAAATTGACTTTTCAGTTGAAGATTATATGTAGAGGGAGCAGTAGCTGATGTTACATGTGTCTGTGTAATTCTGTCCCACTTCCTTGCATGGCTTTTTTGTTCTTGGGAGAAGAGTGTGACAAACAATGGGCTTTTGGGTCAAAGAGGTTTTCTTCTGAATCAGAACTTCTCTGCAGTTCATTTCTGTGAAACATGACTGTGAAAATTCACTAGGCTGCGATTTCAAAACTCATTTGTAGAACAAACTGCAGAAAGACTAAACAGCAACATTGAAACTGCTTATGGGAGCTGTCTGCCCTTGACCTTATCAGTTAGTATCATTTGCTCATTAATATATGTTTTGATAGCGTGCTAAATGGTTGTATATTAATCAGGCCTCTATCCTGGAAGGATGGGCTTCACTGCTTACTTAGAGACTGGGTAAATATGTTATTTGGATAAAATACTGTGTTCTGTCCACATCAACTGGATTGTAAGCCCTAGACTATGTAAGCACAAAGGACAACATGCTTCAAATTGTTTTTCTTTGCCCCCATCTTCACTGATATTACATTAACACATGATATGAGACACCGTGTGAAGGGGATCTTGCCAGACAGCCCTTGTAAAGGGGAGTACAGGCAAGTGAGTTCCTGCTGGTGTCAGAAAAGGTTCAACCTGCCCTTCAGAGAGGCAGCACTTGTGGGTGCTGGGCTTGTCCTCAGCCCTTCTGTGGTGCATTTGTTGTGCACCCCCACCTCTCTAGACTTGGCTGTTATGCTGGTTTAACTGAAAACAAGTTAATTTTCTTCATGCAGTTAGAAACCTTTCTGGTTTGTAGCTAAGACAGTCATTATTTGAATTTAGTTTGAGAAGAAGAAGATAACACAGCAGGACAGAGTTAATGTTTTTAATTTCTGTGGTCTGAGTTCCAAGGCCTCAGAGCTCTACCCACAGGTGTGAGGCATCGAGGAAGGGGAGCATGTATGGGGCAGAGCATGACTGACAGCCAGACAGATCAATAAGATTGTTCCATCCCATTAGTGTCATGCTTCATATTTAAGGAGAGCCAATATCTTCCAGCTAGGTTCTTTCAGAGTCAGGGCAGAGACCTGTTTGGGGGAGTTCTGTTTGGGAGTTTAGTTCAGCTTTTTTGCCATCCTGCCGTTTGCAGAGGCCTCTGGACCTTTCTGCCTTTTTCCTCTTTTCTCTCGGGGATCGGCTGTTCTGGACCAGGTGCTGCTTCCTTGGACTGGCTGCTCGGTGTGGATGGAGTTTGTGAGGAATTGCATTGAGTATATTTTATTTTATACTCTTATTTCCATGTTACTATTAGTAGTAGTATATTTGTGTTATTTTATTGAACTGTGTTTATCTCAATCCATGAGTTTCTCCCTTTTGATTCTCTCCCCTATTCAGAGTGGGATGGGGGAGAGTGAACAAGTGGCTATGGTGGTTATATTGCTAGCTCAGGTTAAACCAGGACAGCTGTCTTTCTCAAAGAAAAAGGACAAGGATGTAACACACTATATCAGGGGATGGGCAAAAGTAACTTTAGCCCCCCAGAACACTACAGACATTGATAAGCTGGATTGAGTTGAGTGGAGGGTTACTGAGATGGTCAGGAAGCTGGACCACTTGTCTGATGAGGAGAAGCTGGGTCGACTGTATTTCTTGAGCCTAGGGAAGAGGTGGCTCTGGGGTGACCTAATAGCAGCCTGCCTGTACTTATGAGAGGTTATCAAGAAGATGGACCCAGACTCTTTAGTGTGGTGAGTGGAGGGAAGATGAGAGATAACAGGCATAAACTCAAACAAGAGAACTTCAGAATATATGGAAAAAATAAATATTAGAAAAAACCCCGAACTTTCCCTCATGAGGCAAGTCAAGCAGTGAGACAGGATGCCCAGAGAAGCTGTGCATCTTTGGAGGTTTTCAAAATATGGCTGGATAAAGCTCTGAGCAACCTCATCTAACCTCATAGCTAACCCTGTGTTGAGCAGGAGGCTGGACAGGAGTTCTCCTGAGGTCCCTTCCAACAGGAATGGTGTGAGATCCTAGCAGAAAAGGCTCATGTAGACAAGTGAGATATCTAATGTAGAAAGTGACACCTAGGTGTCATGAATTGAAATGCAGCTTATAAGGACTGTTTTACCAGCCTAATGTTTGGGGAAATTCTACTGTCAGGGGTTTAATGATATCAGTTTATCCTACCCTCCACCTAGAGCAGAAGGCAAAATCATAACTGCATGAAATACAGAGAAGATAACACAAGACTGGTAATATTACTTTGGTTCCTTAATCGCAGTATAGCATATCGTGCTTCTTGATAGAGCATGTAAGGGATTTCTCTTGGAATTTTTTGCCTACAGTCACTAAGTGATCCATATGAACTCTCTAACTTCAAAAAAGATACATGCATATAGGTCTTGGAAGTGATAAATAATAACATGTTTGTGCTCTGTGCTTGGTTCTGTAAGCATCACCCCATAAGTGTACGATAGCAATTTCTGTCATTAGTGTATTTAAAGGGAGGCCTGAGTTGTGTGCCCATCCATAAAAGGTGGATAGGCCGGGGAGCGTGAAAGATCCTTGTAACTAGTGTTCTTCTTTGTAGTTGACCAGTTGGCAAATGTAGGGTTTCAGACTGAACCCAAGATGTTAGTTTCCTTGTTTTTTAAATTAATTTACTGCTTCTGGCTTACTTAAGGTAACGTGCCTTCTGGATATCCCTTTTTTTTCCCCTTTGACTTCCCTGGTTTTTGTTCTTCTCCATTTTCAACTACACATCTTTAAACTTTTATTTTCTAACAGGTTGATTCTGCTTTAGGATAATGGCAGGAAAAGTAAAGTGGGTAACTGACATAGAAAAATCTGTTTTAATAAACAACTTTGAAAAAAGAGGCTGGATTCAGGTGGCAGAAAATGAAGACTGGAATTTTTATTGGTGAGTACATTAAAAGTACCAATCTGTAAATTTGTGAAGAATTTTTATATCTTATCTTAATACCATTAGTAATATAACAAAATGCATGTTTAAAAATAAAAGATGCAGAAATTAGCATTAATTTGCTGCAGTGCTGCTAAGAGTGAAACATTATTTCATTGCTTCTGTAATTGCTTGTGCTGTTGCTGGTCTTCTGTGCAGATTTGCATTGGTAGATTCCTGTATCTGTGCAGGCCTGCTAAAATAATTTGTGTTCCTCCAGGCAGAAGGTCCCATCTGCATTAATCCATTCCCATGGTACTGATCTCATGTGTCTTTGTGTTTTGCCAAAGGTTTTGTCAGGGAGTGGAAAGTCACTGACCTAGCAAGATACCAATCACTTCTGGGAATATCAATTGTAAAAAGCCCAAGGGAAAGGCTATGCTCAGTGGTTTTTGTTTTGAAATGTGATACTTCATTTTATTCAATTTTTTTGTTCACAGTAATGAGAATTTTTCCTTCACTGCTAGAGGGGATTTGTGGCCTGAGGGGAATCTTTGAATGTATCTTTTTCCAAAATTTCTGATAATACAATGTAAAGCAAAGCAATCCAAGAATACACAGTTCCAATATAGGATAAAATACTCTTTTGTCAATGTAGTGGAGGCTTGCCCTGTTAGCAGAGTCCAGGCTCCTGTAATAAAGGCCTTGAGAACTGTACTTACCTTGTTCTTCATGGTAATGATTTATATGCAGACTAATTATTCAACATTTCAATACTGAGAGTGAATGTGAAATCAAATCACGATAAAGGTGAAAGGAGGAGAGTAAATAATCTAGCTGCTTATTTGGCATTTGTCTAATATAAGACCGTGAAATGCTGTCCTAGAATGCAGTAATCTATTAATTGGCAGGAACAATACTCTTTAAGTAAACCAAACAATTTGTATTGTCCCTTTCAAATACAACAGAATGGTGGTTTATGCTGCCAAATGTACCCTTTGTGAACCACTTATTTCAATGGGTAGGAATCTAGTAATCTGCTCATGGCTTTGGAATGTGGTTGGGGGGAGCAGTGGTGAAACAGAGAAGTCATGGAAACTGTTGTGTGCCTGGTAGTTTTGTTTTGGTTTTGCCTTTCTTTTCTATTCTTCTGGAAGTTATAATGTAGCAGACCGATGGCATTCAGGAAATATTCTTAAATTTCCAATGTGAGACATCTAATACAGAAAATTTTTATTATCTATGGCCCTGCTCTTATCTTTTGTGAAAAATGAAGCAGATAAGTGGTTTCATGACTTTGTCACTGCAGCCCTGTGATCTGACACTTACAGATGTTTTTAGCAAGATCTCTGAATCACTGTTTTCAATTCTTAAAGTGCTTCAATGCTTAAAGTCCTTTATAGTCAGAATAGCAAGGTAGTCAGTAAGAGGTTGATTTTGTGGCTTTTTTTTTAAGAGGAAAACTGGTTTTCCAGAGAGTGAACTAATAGATTTAGAAAGATGCTTCTGTCACTTTTGCATGCATATCAGTTATTTTTAGGCCCTGTGACGGGTTGACCTGACTATCAATAAGTCAGAGTTCAGTAAGGTCAGGTTGTCATCTTTCCTCACTGTCTGCCCCTATTTCAGTAGTAGTAAAGGGATAAAACCTCTGGCAGGATTTCATTGGTTTTGCTAATAGAGGTTCAGGATATGTTGGATTGTCGTTGCTGCGAAATGTTATATTATAAACAGAAATGGGAGAACAAAGATGAAGTGAATGTAACAAACGAAAAAAACCTAACTTTGTCCTCCTGGGTTGTGTTTCTTGGGAGAAATCATTTGGTATCTGTCTTTGCTTTCAGGATGAGCGTACAAACAATCAGAAATGTTTTCAGTGTGGAGACTGGTTACCGCCTCTCTGATGACCAAATTGTCAATCATTTCCCAAACCACTATGAACTGACCAGAAAAGATTTAATGGTAAAGAATATCAAGCGATATAGGAAAGAGCTTGAGAAAGAAGGAAGTCCTCTTGCTGAAAAGGATGAAAATGGGAAATATATTTATTTAGGTATGTGGTTCTCATTATCAGCATTAAGCTCTTTTCCTCTGTGGTCAGTAAACTGGAATTGAGGCTTTTCTGTGCATAAAGTGCACTGAACCTCTCAAGTGTTAGGACATTAAGGTGACTTGAAATCTGTCCCTGTCAATTAAATAAAGTGCACTTTATCCTGAAATTGTTTACTGTATTTTGCAAACCCAACAGCCTTTTTCTCTGTCTTTTCCATTTCCCTCCCCTCAGGAAACTGATAAAAATGGTAGTAGTGAGCATTTCATATCAAATACTAGATTTTCAAAGCTTGCTTTGAAGTGTAATGGGTAATATTTTACAAATTGAGAGGAATAGAGGGGATGGCACTCATTTGAGATCTTTGTTGAAGTTAGAGACAAAGCAGGAATACAAGATTGAATATTTATCTTTCCCTGTCATATTACCACAGCGCTAAGGCCCAATTACTTCACTGTGTACTTGTTAATATTTACCAATATTCAAGGAGGAACACAAATCCAGTTTGTACACAGGCAAGTTGTATTTAGACTTAATTTTGTAAGTAATAAGGTTCTTCAAAAACATTGTCTGAAAATCTTATACTGGAGCAAAACCAAATAAACTTCTGCAGAAACACTCTAGACAGAACTGAATGAACAAACGCTTCAGAGGAGAAATTTGGGGGAAGTTGAAGAACAAGTAATGACTGCTCGAAAATAAAACTAAAACAGAAAAGCAGACAGAAAAATACCCCAAACCCTCAAACCAAACCAGCAATAGATCAGGAATGAGGAGATTAAAGTTGTGTTGGGGGTCAGAAAGCATCAGAGTTAAACAGAGATGGGGAATATGTTGAGTTGATTTACATCTTGGGAAAGTGAAATGAGAGCACTGCTCATCTGTGTAAGAAGCAGTTCAGTATGGAAGCAAGTGAGGATAATCTGACAGCAAAGAGCGAGAGATGCTTTTCTTTAGATTTCAGTGAGCATAGTAAGCAAATAAGAATGACTAGTGGGAGTTACATGGAAATAAAAACTACCACATCCAAAGGGGAAGCAACATTGACACTCACATTTTTGCATGCACAGAGGATGATAAGGTGGTTAGCAGCGTGGTGAAAGCTGACATAGGAAACTGAGAAAATTGTATAAAGTGAAGTTGGAATGGTATATAATACTCTAATTTCACAGCATATAAACAGAAGAAAAAAATGGATTCATGTGAATTAAAATCTTTTAATCTGAGGTTAGCAACATGCAATAATTTGCAATTGTTTGTTTAAGTAAAAACTACAAACTAAAATGTAAATGAGATTAAAAGCATCATGAGTCTTGATGAAGGTGGATCATGCCAAACTGGAAAACTGAAAAGACATATATATATATATATTTTTTAATATATATGTATCAATAGTGTGCTTATATATATATAATATATAATATATATGTGTATATATATATATATACATAATATATATGTATCAGATAGTGTGCTTAATTGTGTACTTTTTTTTCCTCCTTAACTCAGATTTTGTTCCTGTTACTTTTATGCTTCCTGCTGATTATAATCTCTTTGTTGAAGAATTCAGAAAAAATCCCTCCAGCACTTGGATTATGAAACCTTGTGGCAAAGCTCAAGGAAAAGGAATATTTCTAATCAATAAACTCTCTCAAATTAAAAAGTGGTCTCGAGATAGCAAAACATCTTCGTAAGTTCTTAAAACCCAAACCTTTTTTTGTACTTTTTATAATCAGGTGAACCACGTCAACATATTAATTGTCTGATGCATGGGAAAAGTATTCCATTATTATTGCTTTATCATTATATAGTTAGTTTTGCATTTAATCTCAGTTGTTATCTGACTTCCTCCTTCAAACAGGTTTTAATATGATTTGTTTTGGTATGAGGAGGTACAAAGCACTGTTCAATTAGCTATTCTTTATAAAAATGCTTTCAGTGTTGCTGGGAAAAAATCGCACAAAAATAAATTGTTCTGCTTCATATTATTAAATAACAGCAATTTCAATAATTATTTTATTTAATATGTATTAATTCACTTTTTAAATTAGTACAAAGGAAGACTGCATTTATATTAAATGAATACATTATCCATTTGGAACACAAAATAATAGACCTCAAATGAATGAAACAGGTTAGCAATTATATTTTTTGCTGTCTAGTAAATGTTTTGATCACACAACTAATATCAATTTTTTACCGTTGTAAAGTGACTGGCTGAATATCACTTGAGTCTTGTGTTTTTTTTTTATTTGACTTGGAATCTGAAGAATGTAACAGTCTGAAAGTTATCCTAGCTTTTCACAGTGGTTTGCAATTGCACACCAAGCATAAACATTCTGGCATTATAAGGCCTAGACTAATGAAGATAATGTAATATACACTCTTTAGTTGTCTGAACCATGCCAAGCCCTAAATGCTCTTAAGGAAAAGACTGGTTTGTAGAGTTGCGTTCTGAATGGCTCAGTCAGCTACCTTGTTTACTTCAAAAATGAGTTTAAATGGTTAATTGATCTTGGTCATCTGTTTAGTATTTTAAACTTTTTTTTTTAATATATAGTGCCTGATGCCAAGTGTGTATTGTTAACCACTTCAACTTTATACATTATCTTGGCAAAAGATGCAAGATTCCAGTCAATCAAAAATTTACAGACTGCTTCAAAAGAAGAAAAAGACTTAGCAGATGATAATCTTTGCAGTTGTCACGTTCTGAAACATGACCTGTCTTTTTCAGGTTTGTATCTCAGTCTTCCAAAGAAGCCTATGTGATTTCACTCTATATCAACAATCCATTACTTATTGGTGGAAAGAAATTTGATCTTCGTCTATATGTTTTAGTATCTACGTATCGTCCACTGAGATGTTACATGTAAGATTGTATATATTTGCATTTTGTTTTGAGGGAATGTTTAATGTAGTAAAAATTACGTTATGCTTGTTGTGCAGAGAAGTTTTACATGTATGTAGTCTCCTAGGATGCTCCTTTCCTTATTTCTTTTTGGGGTTTAACACATTTTAATGACTTTTTGCATTTAAGGTATAAACTTGGATTTTGCCGGTTTTGCACAGTAAAGTATACACCAAGTACAAGTGAATTGGATAACATGTTTGTACATCTTACAAATGTTGCCATTCAGAAACATGGGGTAAGTGTACTGAGCTCTTAGGTGCTCTTTTGTAGCAAGACCGATTTTTCTCAAATTGTCCCAAAAACTTGGAATAAGAAGGTTTTATTTGTCATGTTCTTTGTCATCTTGCAATTAAAATACTTAAATTGAACTTGCAAATAAATAAATTTCAGAAGACTGTAGATCGAAACTATGCAAGATAATGAGCTGCAGCTCTGTGATAATGATATCTTCAGTATTGACTTCCAGTAGTTGAAAGCAGGGTTTTTTTTTCAAGTCTCCTGTCATTTAAATGCTAATATGCTCACTTAGCAATTGATTCTGAGAGCAGTGGAATTAATGAAGCCTGGTTCCTGTGGATTTGTATTTTATAATAGCACTTTAATATCACGTTCCAGATCTCCTCTTCCCTCTCTCTCTCCCATGCAGTTAATTCAGTTTTCCTATTTCCAGCACTTAATCATCACAGTACTTTCCACCTTCTTCCTGTGTTCCCCCCACTCTCCCCTTTCTTCTCTGGGTAAGAAAGGGAACATGCAGTTGTGAGCTTGGAGATAAGTGTTTGCTGCCTGGCCAGCTGGTGGCTTCCTCTTGAGTGGACAAAGATGGAGTTCTGCCTGCAGAACAGTTCTGTCCTGTAGTTTCCCATTGATATTCATAAAACATGTGGAAACCTGGTAGCTTTGACAGCACTTCCCCATGTCAAAACAGGCCAAAATTCACCAGTGGGAGGAAAAGCTAGTGGGTCAGGGGTGACATGAACAGATGGGCATACAGTATCACTGCCCAAGCCTTGTTTGTTCAGGGAATCCACTTGATGATGATGACTGTCCCTTTTGCGTTTTTAGCGGATGTCTGTGATTTATAAAACATGCCTCTGTTATAGTAATTAAAACTCTATTGTCGCACTTCCTAATTTCATAGGTTTTGTTTTCAGGTTATGGAAAATAAATGTATGTGTGCATGCACGCACACATACACTCATGCATGTACATTTCGCATGTGTATACACATACACTCACACACAAGATACATATAATGTATCTTTAATTGCAACCTTGCTAGATGTGCCTTGTCTGTTATTGTTCTGTAAGATGTGTGGCATAGCAGAACTGTTTTTATCTGAATATTCCTGTAACAACAATGTGAATTATAAATGTTACTTGTGGTGGTAGTTATAAACCAGAGTAAATGTGAAAATATGGCATTTTTCAATGCTATAACCATTTTCTTGCTCAGGTGCTGATTTGTGAAGTGCTTCAAACACATGGTTTGACAGAGCACACTGAGAATGCGTTGTGGTGAAAGCATAGCCCATACAACTTAGAGCATAAATCATGGTGCTGTTGCGAGTGGCAGTGAACAAGTGAGGCACGTGATATGTTGCCTATCCCATTTCTATGCTCCCTTTCATCTTGTCTACCAGTTAAAGTATGGCCTTCAAAATTTATCTCAAATATAAGTAGAAGTGAAAGTACTGGTGAGATCACTTTGAGAGAAGAAAACAACAAAAATGGGTATAAAAGTAGCAGCTTAAAAGTTTGCAGTCATTACCAGATCATTTGAAAAACTTTTCAGAAATTTTGAACCACTAGTATCTGTTGAATTTTGCAGAAAGAAGTGAGAAAAGTTTAATGTATAGCCACTCAATACATCTTATTTTTTCTTCCGGTTTAAACACGTTTGTAACTTCAGGAGCAGTTCGGCTGTATGGTTTTAGAAGAATCTAATTTGAACTGTCAAGTGCTTTATCAAAATTACACTGAGGTCTGGAAAAACTCTTTAATTCTAGCTATCAGTCTCTACTTTAAGCCCTATGTGAACTGTAGAGTTCCAGTGTGTTTGTACCCTACAAGCTCATAGGAAAACATCCCCAGCTTGAAAAGTGCACAATTCAGTATCAGGGAGAGGGAAAGGCTAAAATGAAGGAAGGAGAGTACATCAGTATACTCATCATAATGTTTGTGCTGGAAAATACAGTTCTGAGTCATTATTCAGTGCATGTGTAATACAAACAAAACAACAGTAATTCTTCTCCTTAATTATTTTCAGTTAGTGATCTTCTATGTAGCCTGCAATATTCTACTTTAAAAATTTTAGTTAAACAGTTGTGATTGTGTAAAGCTCTATCCTATTGCAATCTATTTTGATTTGGGTACTTGTTCTGAAATGCAAAGAGGGCTGGAACTTTGATCTCTGTTCTCTTGCTGGAATGTGGTCTCAAGACATTTTTCCATGCAGCAAGTCCTGAGAACCATGTTTCAGATCTTTATTTGTACAGTCCAGTTTTCCAAATTTACTAAGGGGGAGCTGCAGAAAAAAGCCTAAAAATAGATAGAGGCTTCTCTGACCTTGTCTTAGAGGATGACAGACTTCATTCCTCTGAGAACTTTTTTCTGCTCTATTCATCCTATGTTTTATAATGTAGCAGGCATAGTCATTATTTCTTAGAAATGCTCTGAGGAGAACCTTTATAAAGAGACAAAGTATTTGTCCTGAGAGTTCCTCAAGGGCTGAAGCTGTGTCTTTCCATCAGTAAGAAAAGCCTCAGTTTGCTAGGAGAACCTAGTGCAGAGTCTTGATAGCCTCTGAAAAGACAAATATAAGGTAACTCATTTTTTTTCTGTTGTTCTGTTTAAGTAGCACTTAGTGTTTTCTCTATATAAAAATACTGAATTACTTAAAAAATTAACCTTTAAAAAGAATTCAGGTGTCATTTCACTGTCTTCTTGAGAATAACTGTTGTCAGTAGCACCATTAGGAAGATATTGTGTTTTTCTTTTGGGAAACAGACGAGTCGCATTTTAAATGAATAAACACAGACAAGCACTTTCCAGTGTGGCATTGTAGAACAGCTAACTTCAATGAAATTTAGCTATTGCTCACCTAGTTATTTCTCCCTTACTTCCAGAGGAGGGAAAAGTTCAATTCTTTCCTTCCACATTTTAGAACTAGTATTTCCTAATTATAACTTATGTTTTACTATGAAACTGTCAAAGTATAGTTGTTTTTTCTTCTAGGAATGGTTTATTACTTGATTTGCAATGTGTGAGATATACATATACAAATACAATAAAAACAGTTGTTTATATAGGCGACAGTTCAAAGTAAAGCTGAAGTCTTCATAAAGCTGTAAAATAGAGTAAAAGCAATTTGCTGAGGTTTTTTTAAGAGCAATACTTGTATATAAGTATTAGTGGCCTTTTTGTGTGAATGAAACAAAACTGCTGAACAATCTCAAGTTCTTAGACTGTATTAACTGCTTAACTCTTTAGGATGATTACAATCATATCCATGGAGGCAAGTGGACAGTGAGTAACTTACGTCTTTATCTGGAGAGTACCCGTGGAAAGGAAGTCACAAACAAATTATTTGATGAAATTCACTGGATAATTGTGCAGTCACTGAAGGCTGTTGCGGTGGGTACTGTTCCTGGAATACTGCCAGCGATAGTGTTACAGTTTCAGACTTCTCATAACTGTGAAAGCGAGTTTGCCATCAAAACCCCTACAATCCACTTACTGCTATTTGAGTGATGGTGTTGATGCTGATTTCTGCAATTCTGTTATCTCTTGACTTCTTTGAGTGAACTTGAGTCTTGGGTGGGTGGGTGAGCTATCTGTGCATATTGAAGAAGTGAATGAATCTCTTCCCTTGAGGGCTCTGTGAACTATTTAATATGGCTTGATGCTGCCCTTGTGAATAGTATTAAGCTCTGCCAAGGCGCATGACGTCATTTCAGCAATAACAAATGTGTCAAAGAAAAAATAGCTCTGGAGGACAATTTATCAAAGAAAACGTAAGGGTATCAGTTCAGCAGAGTTACATAACTTACTTTCAGCTCTTTTATACAAGAGTCATGTAGTTATCAGGACTCTCATTAAAAAAATATAGCGATCAGTCCTCTGCTTGCATGACTTTATAGTGTTTAGATAATATCCTGTATTTACATTAGAGAGCAAGTATCACTCCATGGGTCAGCTGGGGTAAATGAAGATCTCACTGGTGCCAAGGACTGTCCTGTTCCCAAGTGCACGGTCCTGTAATCTCTTTTGGGTTGGTCCTGGCACCATTGTGAGCTGAATCAGCTCACTCACCCAACTGACAATTACTGCCTTGCTTTATTGATGGGTTAGTATTCTGCCAGTGTAATAAGCTGAATCACCTCACTGAAGGGCCAGATGAACACCAGAATCAGCACAAGAAGGAGCAACAAGGGCATGAAGCTAGGAGCAGTGGGAGGTGGGGAAGCATGGCTCAACTCAGCCGCTGCTGTGCAATCATATTTAAAGCCAGATGTGAGAAGAAAAGGGGTTTACTCCAAATGTCAGCTGAACCTTAAAAGAGGAGAGAAAAATTTTTGAGAATTATTGAGCATGGAAGGTTTTGGTCCTCCGTCTTTCTTATAATGGCAAATGTATTGAGATATGCCTGTTCCTCCTTCCCCCTTTCACTCCCTGAAGAATTGAAAAGCTTTCATTATTAGTCTGGGGGAAAACATCTCACTAACGTGTTACAAAGATTTCTTTTAAAGATCTAATGAGATTTGCGTAGAAGAAAATTTTTTCCATGCATACTGCAAATGTTTAGCAGATGCTGGAAAACTACTGATTCTCTAGAGAATGTGCATCTAAGTAGAACTTGGTCCTCGGTCTCTCTTGACTTTCAGAATCATAGTTGACTTGAGCTAATTATAATTCTAAAGTGTATCTAGTAATTGTTTGACCTCAAATTTCTGCATAGTTACAGCAGCATAATAAAATAAATGTCTTGGAATAAGTCGTTTTCCAAAGTGTAAAGAATTTATGATTATGTGAAGCTGTGTTACATAAATTTTAAAACTTCCTGATTTCTCTTGATGCATGCAGTCTTTAAATATTGTTATTACTTTTGCAAAATATGAAAACACTTTATTTTCAAACTGGAAACATAATGGAAAATTAATGTAACTTAGTACTTGGTATTAATGCAGTCATTAATACTGAGATATTTACTTACATGTTGGAAAAAAGAGGCAACCCTGAACTTACTAGTTAGCAAGCTTATGTTAGAATTGCAACACTGAACACTGTTGTAGAAGATTCATAATGTAATAGCATGTGACTTATAGCAAACGAAGTGTGTAATCAGGTTACTTACTAAATTGTTTGTTTTAATACATATTGTTGTCTTTTTTCTTTTTTTTTAGCCTGTAATGAATAATGATAAACACTGCTTTGAGTGTTATGGATACGACATTATCATTGATGATAAGCTTAAACCATGGCTAATTGAGGTAAAGTTACATAAAACACAGGAAAAAAACTTCCTTCTCATTTCACAGAATAAAACTAAGTAGATTTCAATGTAGTGTCATGGTTGAGCCCCAGCCAGCAACTAGGACCATCTGGCTGCTCGCTCACTCTCCTTCACAGTGGGACGGGGAGGAGAATCAGGAAAGAGAAGGTAAAACTCCTGAGTTGGGATAAAACCAGTTTAACAGATCAGCAAAGTAAGAGGTAAACAACAACAATAGTAACAATAAAAGAATATACAAAGCAATATAGAATATACAGTGCAATTGCTCACCAACCCAGAAAACTGAGGCCCAGCCTGCTCCTGAGAAGTGATCCCCTGAGCAGTGATCCCATACAGCCAATCCCAGAAGAGCGGAGACTCAGACAGCACTTGGTGCTCAAATGTGATCACATTGAACAGCTGTTTCTGGAATGATCTCCAGACAGTAAAACCTGTTCCAGCTATATATGAAGTGTGACACCAATGGTAGGGAATATCTCACTGACCAGTCTGGATGTCAACTGAGGTGCTGATCTGTTAGGTCCTCCCCCAGCCCCCATGTGCACCCACAGCTGGAAAGCTGAAAAAGTCCTTGGTCTCCCTGGCAACCTGAGTTGTGAGCCCTCACATTCCTTCTATACCAACTCCAAAACACAGCCCAGCTACTGGACTACTGGAAAGTAAAAAAAAAAAAAAAACAAACTCTTTCCCAGCAAAACCAGCACAGTACTCTTTCCTCTTTTAAAACAATATTTTGTTCCTCAGGTAAGTGGATTTAAAAAAATGTTGAAAAGTAAAATAGGCCATGTGATGACAAGCTATCATGTGCTCCTTTCCTGTTTGATATTTCTATTTGTTTGTGGCTTTGTGTTTTGTCTTTTAAATCCGGCGCGTCTATACAGTTGGACTTCAGAGGCAGCTGAGTGTTAGGAGGCCTATTAGATACTGTATCAGTAGCTGGAAAATTTGCATTGGCTTGATGGAGCATAACATCGAACTTCAGTTTTAAATGCTGTCCTGGCCTTAATGTTCAGAGGAGGAAATGTTCAGTAATGTTCAGTTCAGAGGAAAAAAAAAGGAGTAAACATAGGATAATTGGGATATTTGGAAGGCGCTTTTTTTTTTTTTTCACCTATATTTCTCTTTAGTGTATTAACTTTGGATCTGTATGTTCAATGTAAATTTTATCCAGCCCTCTTCTTTCTCAGGCTAATTGGAAGTGAAAGATCAACGGTAAATGGACTTTATTTTTTAAAAAAATCTGTTTATTTTTCTGATACTCTATGATAATTGTGGAACACAAGATACATGTTAAACAAACCCCGGTTTTAGTTAAAACAAGATACAATGTAGTGCTTTGAATAGAGAGCACATATGTGTTTCTCCACTTCACAATTTAACAGGGGAGAACTCAGATTATGAACATAAATAAAAGCTATTTACATAGAAGAAACATGGATTCCTCTATATAACAGCTGTTGTAGCGAATCAGGCGAATTGTGAGCACTGAAGTTTATAGTTTTGCTATCCAAGTAAGCTTAGAAAATTAAACAAAAATCTGTGTTTGTCTGATTAACTCTGGTGAATCTGATCTCAACAAAAATCTTCAGGCTGACACTGCAGACACTTTGCACTTCAAAAAAGCACCACACGACTAAGAAAAACATCCAGTGGGGGATTCCTTCCTATGTCTGAGGAACTGAAAGATGTGCTTTGACACGCTGAGTCTTAATTTCCCAAATAGTACATATAGTCATCACACATGCTGTTTGGAGAACTATATACCACTCAGAAAATTGATGCTGACATTTTGTTTTCCTTTTGTAGGTTAATGCTTCCCCTTCTCTTACTTCCAGTACTGCCAATGATCGCATCTTGAAGTATAATCTTATTAATGACACACTTAACATTGCTGTGCCTAATGGGGAAATTCCAGACTGTAAATGGAATAAATCTCCACCGAAAGAGGTTCTTGGCAATTATGAAGTCTTGTAAGTTGTGTCAATGTTCTATATAAATGCAAATGTTTTGCTGTCACCTCATTTTTTTAATGTAGACCACACAGATAATGTGAACTTCATTCTCATGTAAAAAATGGGCAGAAAGGTACTACTTAAGTTCTTTTTTTGGAGCTACAATAGCAACGTTGGAGGTGGGAATGCATTAAAGCAGAGTTGCCTCACCTCATCTCCAGAGAGAATGTTATTAATACTTGTCTGATAAGCTCCTACCTGTACCTCCTGAACTTCCAGCAGCTAGATTTGAGGGACAGAGGCAAAGAGTGTGTTTGTCTTCTACATGTGTAGAACTTGAATTGTATTCAATGTAGAATATAGATGGTAGTTAAATACCTATATTAGCTATTTGATACAAACTTTCTCTCCATTCATAGAAATGATGCCACTTGACTCCTGTGTTTCATGAATGTATTAATAATGAGTTGTCAGATATTTTTTAAATTCCCCAATCTGTATTACAAAGGGAGAAATGAAGGACACCAAGATCTTTATACTGGAGTGTCTGAAGGATTTATCTAGGATTGATTGGTCTTATGTAGAGGAACACTTATTTAAATATTATATTGATGATACAGTTTCTCATGGTTTTAGACAAAATGTTCACATAGGTTCTCTAGCTCTAGTGGTACAATTGTTCAGAATGTCAGTAATGCAGTTATGTACATAGCTGATCCACTAGTTCATACTGATCCTAAATACTCTTCCTATGTACTAGTAAAGGCAGTTAAATGTGTACGTGCTCGCTGAATGATTTAAATGTTGATGAATGTTATATACATGGTAGCTGCAAATACCTATACAGTAGTGTAACTAAGTATATATTGTGACTTTTCTACAAACTGTTGTAGTATTACTTTTGATAATTATAATTATGCATTTATAACAAACTTCTGCTTGGGATTTGCATAGCAGCTGAGAAGTAAGTATATACTGAGGTTATCTGAGGCCATAATGGGCTTAAATATTTAAAGAACTACTTGTCACTGTGGTTAAGTGTTACAAAATACATGTCATCAAACGCATTTAATTTAAGCATGCTGTTGTTTGTTCACCTTATTCTTTCCCTACTCGGTCTCTGATGCAACATTGGAGTTTTTTTTAACACTGCAGCTAACAATCCTCTGTTTGAAGCAATAGCTTAAGACTTTATTAAGCTGTCAGCAGTCTGTTCCTGCTTAACCACAGACCTTCGTAGTGAGGAGAAATACAGAAGTACATGGGAAATTTCACAAGCATAAAATTTCACAAACTTGGGAGTTCAAGCAAAGCTGCCAGATTATTTGTTTCTTTCAAAAAGCAGCTGAAGATATTTCAGTTGCTCTATATTGTAGCATCACATAGTAGTATATTTCCTTGAATAATGGCTGCATATCAAACTATGCATATGTAAACCTGTGTGTAGGACAGTTTGTATTAAATTTCACTGCTAGATACTAAGCAAAATAGAATATAGAGAACCCATTCTTGTTTGTGTAGAAAATAGCAGGACAAGGCATTAAATGGGTTATCTCATTTTTAGATATGATGAAGAGATGGCGCAAAGTGACGGGCCTGATCGTGACTTGCGAAGTCGTTCTGGGCAGTCCACTGGAGTAAAAGGAAATCGTGCAAGAGATTCGGGAAAGCCCGTACTAACCACCTGGAAGTGATAACAGAAAAAACAACTGCAGTCTTGGTAGGAAGACATTATGAACAAAAATGCAGTTTTTTAACAGATTCCTCTATTTTGCTGTATTGCATGTGGGAAATATTGAAAGAGGACAATACAGCCTTTGAAAAGAAGTGAAACAAGCACTGTAAACCCAGTAACTGTACTAGACATACACTGACTTGATTAATAAAAAATACATATATATAGTATACATGTATATATATATATATATATACACATATTTATACTTTGTATAACTAATATTCTGACAGTAATGATTAAGAACTTTCTTTATAAAGAACTCAAAATATGCATTCTGAAAGAAACCCCTTGCTGTTCTGGAGATAATTTATTTCCTGTAGTAGCCTATCCCTAACTCCCTATAATAAATGAGCTATGGATTCTGTGAGAGGGTGTTAGTGGTGTTAATATTGTCACAATGATGGTTCAGAGTCTTGCTAGTTAAAGAAGAGCAACTAGAAAAAATAGCAATACATGATCTTGAGGCTATTGTCAATTAGTGCAGCTAATGATTTGTAACCAGTATTAAGAAATAGAAAAGTGACTTTTTATATGCTGAGGGTTTGGGGGTTTTATGCTTGATTGATTTGGGGTTTTTGTTGGTTTTAGTTGGTTTGTTTGTTTTGTTTTAAATTTCCTTGAAGTGTTTTGAGCTGCTAACTCTTTAAAGGTATAAAGCTTCATGAACTGAAGGAGTGTTGCAAATGATGCATTATTTGATGCATTATTTCACTAGCCATGAATTTTTATTTCAAGATAATGCATGTCTGTAGAAAAACACAGAATAACTACATACTGTAATAAATCTCATTGCATGAAGCTGATGATAAAGCTTTATTTGCACCAGAATTTCTTTGTTTATTTATGCATGTATATAAGTACAATATCTGAATTTTTGGTATGTTTTGTGTGTACTATAACAAAAATATTGTTGCATGTGGTAAGCTATTTCTTGTAGCTCTGATAACAAAAGTTGTGATGATTAGCTATTAAAATGTATAGAGCAAAAGTTAAAAATAGGTGTTTCAGTCTTCTAACAACATAGCATATAAATAAACTAGTTGGGTCTGTGATTGGCTGTTGCTTCCAGTTACATTTCCACCGTTTATTGGGTGGTTATTTATAAACGTCAATATGCAGTTCTAGTTGTCTTTATTCTCCTTCCCCCTCCTCTTTTTTTCTTTTTTTTTTCTTGGATGGTGGAATATTGTAGAGAGAAAGATGAAGGAGGTTCAAAGTTGCAAATGTCCATGTAACCATAACACCCTCTAACCTGGGTGGCACTAGTGCAGTGGTAGTCAGCCTGCCTGCCACAGCAGGCTACAGGCTTTGCCCTCCTGTGTGGCGGGCCACTGAAGTACATGCAAGGTAAACTTAATCTCCCTGAAAAGTTTTGGCTTTCCTGAACATGTAAAACAGACCAACTGCACCACAGAAAATGTCTGTCCTTTTTCTGCTTTTGAAGGTCCTCCTAGAAGAGGGCAGGTGCTTGCAAACTGTGGTCTTTGGGACAGTTGGTGCTGCTGACTCTCAGTCTGAACACAATCCAGCTAGGGCAGCTTGTGCTGGGGAGGAAGGGCAGATGTGGGCTGGGCTGCTGAATATCCTTACGATCTGGGATTCATCCCTGCGATAAAGAGTGAAATATGTAGACTGAATGAGTCACTCCAACTGTAATCCTCATCTTAATTAATCTTGTATATTCCATTAAAATAAAGACCAAACCCCAACTGATTCTCTGGTCATTCAACTTGAATCTTCTCACTGACCTCCATGAAAGCATATTCAATTTGGCTCTTGAAATAGGGCTAAGAAAACATGATCACTGCAGGATAGTAAAGCTCATCTAAATTGCAGGTCTCATAGTTTTTGGGTTTGGGGTTTTGTGATTGGTTTGTTGGGTTTTTTTAGTTCCCAAGTGTGATTCTTGCTTGTATATTTGAACCTTGATGGGTAAGCTACTCTTAATTATATGTGTGATCAGATACTAAGTGCTGTTTTAATAATGTGATGTTTAGTGGGCAGATGTTTCCGGCTTTACCCCCAACTGCCTGTTAGTAGGAAGTATGTGACAACCTTAGGAGCTATGAGACTGTAGTAAATAGTATTTTGTCATATGGTCATATTTCTTACAGACAGGGAATATAATAAGGATCCTCTGATGGAAGGAAACTGGAGCTTTCTCTCACTTTCCACTGCTTGTAATTAATTTCTTTAATAGCTTGGACAAAGGATGTTGTGGTCTTATTCCATTGTAACAGTAGCACTAGCAAGGACAGCCACAATAGGATGATTTCTCCTTCCCTGTTCATGCAGCATACACTGGTGGGACTTAATATGGAAGAGGTATATCGAAAAATGCAGATTCTCATTAAAAAGTCAACTTCACACTGTTACTTTTTGAGTATGTAGAAGTCAGAACATACTAACTGAGCTGCAGTGACTTTCAGTCCCCTTATTGGGAAGGCTTAATGCGAAAGCAAAAGCATCTCTGGGTTATTAGGATTCATTGCTATAGAAAGCCTTGGAAGATTAATGCAGGTGATACTTTTTAGCTGTAATTTCATAATGAACCAAACCTGATGGTAACATCTAAATTCCAAACTTGTTTGTAGGTGGTATCCTGTGTTGGCAATGGTGTCTTTACAGCTAGGCAGTTGTATCAGGGCCTCCAGAACACAGGTGTTGACAAGACAGAGTAGGAATGGCACTACCTGTAATATTGAATATTCTTATTTATTTGCTTGGAGGTCTTCTAATGGCTCAGAAAGGTTCAACTCATTTGAGCTTGCACTTGTATTACTCAGTATAATAACGCATCTCTTCCAGTCCTGACTTCTGAAAAATTGTCATCAGGTTAAATCAGCGGAAGTTGTACAGACTTCAAGGAAGAAGGATTTCTGTCCCAGTGTGTAGCAGATGTATTTCAATCATATATAGTATTTAGAGAGCCGTATTTTATATGGAAAATATTTTTGTAGCAGAGCTGTCAATTTGGAAGAAACAAATCCTTCTCTTTGGCCACTGTAGTATTGGGAAAATATATTTCGAACACTTGAGGATGAAATATATCTGTAAAATAACTAGTAAATTATCATTACTACCTTAAAATCAAAACACTAATGTATTACTAATTGGGGAAAAAAATAATAAAAGCTCTTTCAGGAATCTTTGGCTATGTAGTACTTAATCTCAGAACTAGAATTTAGATTTCAAATGATGATGTTACATTTTAGACAGTTAAATTTCCAACTGATGTATTGCTAGTAATTTATCCTGCTGACCCAAACATGAATCCAGAAGTGCAATGTTCTTTAAAGAGCGAGAAGTCAAAGAGACTGCAGATACAGTGACCCTCTCTTCCTGACCCCATTCCACTTTCTTTTTAAAAACAGTAGACTAGTGATTAGGTACGTCAGACTGCTTTCTCCTTATTTCCTTTTCCCACAGGCTTTTTGCAGAGGTTGAAGTTTGAAGGCATAACTGTATTTTCACTTCTAATACATGAAAAACTTACATATGTAAATGGAGTTTTAAAGAACAAAACTGAAATAACATTGAATTCTAGATGACTAAGATTGCCTTTCTGATTATCAGTAACAAACAAACCCCCAGAAACCTGTAAGCCATCAGGAAGTCTTCCTTTTCTGATTAAGAACTTGAAGCTGCATGAATGTAATTAAATGTTCTTGAGAAACTGAAAAATGAGGAACATCCATTGCTATATCTTTTTTTCCACATAAGACCTGTTGAAAAATACAATGCTTTGAAGGAACTTGAATAAGGGTCATGTTCCGCATTAGCTGGAATGAGAGTTGGCTCTGTGCATGAAGCAGCATGTCTGTAGACTCAGAAGCAGGAGGATGACAAAGAAACAAAAGCAGTCATGGCTAATAGTTCTGAAGGGGGGGAAGGGGTAGTATGTGGATATTGCCCTGTGAGGTGCCTGTTTGTACATGGCCTTGAAAGGTAAAGGTGAAAATCTGCTAAGGGGGAAGAGAAACTGGAAGTGAAAACTTTAAGATTATATCCCTGAGCAGGCAATTAAACCTTTCACTCTTGCGTCCTTAACTAAATCTGTTGCTGTGGTAGAACAGAACTAATGGTACGAAGTGGTGCGCGTACTGATAACAGCCTGGGGCACGCTCTGCTATCAGCTGCGACTGAGGTGATTAGAGAGATGTGTACACCACTCAGGGCATGCCTCTACTATAGGAGTTAAGTGGAATTGACTGAAGTCGTGATGAGAAAATGTATAATAAAAGATGTCAAACCTTGCGTGGATGCTCTCATTCAAAGGTAAAGTAGCTTGTTTTGCCAGAGCCTAATTCTCCAAAAGATTGAAGACTTTTACCTCTGACTGAGAGGGCTTAAGTGAGCTTAAATCTGAGTGGCTGCAAACAGACAAACTCTTCGTTCTGAGTAACTAACCGTGGCCCTAGGCCAATCATCCTCCAAATGTATCTAATTGTAGGATAAAGAAACTGTTTTGGCTTTTAGTGCAGCAAAATAAATCACAAATAACAGTTCCCAAAAGTTCTGACTCTGGCTAGTGTAATAATTTGCCAGGCAGAGCTAAAATAAATGTGCGTCTTGGTCCTAAAATACGGTTCTTCATACGCTCAAGTGATCACTGGCATAACGACAGTATTGTATGAAGAATTAAATAGACAAGCTCTGAACAGCGACGGGAATTGTTATAATGACATCAGTGTAGAAGGAGCTTATTGCTAGAGTTGAATGGTGGGGCTTGCTTCCTGGGCACTAACCTTTCTCCCTATTAATTCTTTGACATGGAAGGAATTAATAAGATTCCCACAGAATAGCTTCTTTATATGGCTTTAGAAACTTAATTAGAATAAAAGAAACAGTATTATCCCTAAAGCTACTTTGTTGCTGTTGGCTTTACAATAGAACTTCTGCCTAAAATGTCCCCATCTCCTGATTCACTTCCTGCTATAAACTTAGCAAAACAATAGACATTTCATGGAAGATAGATAGTCCTGCATGTCGGCAGCAGAACATGTCAGGCAGAGCTCATTTATCTGTAGTAAAGGAAGGGCTTTACTCTGTCATGACAAACTAGTGCTGTTTCTGAAGTAGTTACTGTTCAGTTTACTTAGGTGAAAAAAAAAACAGAAGGCAACTTATATTTTGTGCCTTCTTTATTAAAATAGCTCACTCGAGCCTTCAGGGCAGTTGGAAGGACTCCATGCCATCTGGTGCGTAGGTATCAAAATGTAACACTGGTGTCCATGGCTGGTTACGCTAACATGTGGGGTTCCTTAACAAAAACTTTATTCTTGTATTCGCTGCAGAAAATAAATACATATAGCTGGGAAAAGCTGACTTTAGCCACAATTTTGTTAAACATTTGATTATTAAGAGGAAATAGGAACATAAATTAGTATCTTGGAAAAACTGATTGTTTTTACTGAATAGGAGGAAGTAGTTTGTGCTAGGCTGTATTTTTTTTCCATTTTTTTTAGGTTGCCATCAAAGCTTAGGCAAGCTCAGAGAAACTCTCTATAGTCAGAGCAGTCCATAGCCAGAACTTTCACAGTTTTTATAATGACATAGAGGTATCTTTACCATTGACAGAGAACCTTGTATGCCTTCGTTATTCTCAATTTTTGTACCTATTAAAAGCATATCAGCCACATCTGAGCCAATCATAGACAATTGTTGTGAAATTGAAAAGTTTGGACAGTATGAAACACTAATTAAAAACATTAATGTGAAAAACAAGGAGATAATAAAGAATATTTCAGACAAGAACACATCTTAATGTGAAAAGTTCTTTCCCAGTGAAAGTTGGGCAGTGAAACAGTGCAAATTGATCGGAGTGGAATTATATTTCGTATTCTGAAATTCTGTGTCATTGGTTGGCATATATATTCACTAATGGCATTACATTTGCAATCAAAACATGGTTCAGGAATTAAAGTGTAAGTAAAATACATGCGTAACGTGGGCTTTCTTGTCTAGAGAGGGAGGTTCTGAAGAGAATGCTGAAATGTTATTGCAAGAGTGAAGAAACACTAACAAAATTTGCATGGAGTGCAGCCAAGAGACAAAATTTCTTTATAGATAAAGTATTAGTGCTTAAAAGGACACATGGAATTTCTGAGGACAGCAGAAGGCACAAGAAGCATATTTAAAAATAGATTGTGTTAAAAGTAAAAATAACCGTGGGATACTTATCTAAAATGAGAGAGATGATTTTTTTTTTTTTCAGAAACTTCCTTTCCTGTTCCAGTCTAAATCAAATGCTTACCAGGGGGGCTGCATAGACAGTTAGTCTTTCTTTTAAGAAGAAAGATTGGGATAATCTTTGCCAGTCTGTCATATTCTGAATATAACTGAAAATGGTCAGAGAACAAATGAATTTTAATATTTAGGAAAAAATATCAAAATCCTAAACCCCAAATGATTAACATGTTAAAGTATGATTCACTAGATCAGTAACTTATTTATGGCATCATAACAGTGTCATCATGCTGGGAGGTTGCATGACTGATGATAGATATAATTAGACCACTAATCTCATTTAATTCACTACAAGAAAAACTTAGCATTTGAATATGCATAAAGATAATTTACATTTTATAAATTGAAAAAAAATAGTACTTTATTAATCTCTGTGGTATATTTACCCAAGCAGTTTTTCAAGTGCGTATATGTATTTATCTAGTGCATGTAGCCTCAAGCCTACATATATTTATACATACCTTAAACTGTATTACTATAGATAATGAAGTCAAATTACTGCACCAGCATGAGTATTAACCCCAATGCACACAAATTCTGCTTTTGCCTCTAGAGGTAATTAGTGGGAAGATTGATAGTGTTGATCCAAAAAGTAGACTAAGATGATTCTAATGTTGCTTCTGAATTGTTTCAAACAGTACACTTGGAAAGGGGCAAAAAATTTTACAACTGAAAATGTATTTTAAAAATTCTGATGGCTGCTCTTGTCTTATTGACTTCCAAAGGTGTCTAACCATTTTTCAGCTAAATGTAAAAAGCATAGGAAACATCTTGCAACCAGAAGAGAATATTCAGCAGCTTGAAAATGCTGTTCCCCAAAGCGGTGCCTTGAGACACCTCCAAATATTAAATTAAAATGTTCATATAAATTGTCTTTCGGTTAGCTTTCTTTTTTTCCAATTAATAGTCCTGCCTTTCATAGCATTTATAGAGATATTTAAGTGAAAAGCTGGAAAACACAGTTGTTATATCTCAAGTTGTGTTAAAATCTGAATCCAGTTGTTGGTACAAAAATGTTGTGTAAATTACTAATTTCTGATCATCCTCTGTTCCCTTGGAAGGCAGAAGCAGTTCAAGTTCTTTATGACAAGGACTCCCAAAACTACACCACTGCCTTTGCACTGTGACACAACGACTGAACTTACGGTACCTATATGTACTTCTTTTTTTTTAAATCTAGTAAATATATATATGTAAATACAGTAAATATATATGTAAATATAGTAATAAAATAAACACAATGTATATATACACACGTGATGTAATATAATAATAAGTAATATATATAATATATATAAAAAGTATAAGCAGTACAGAGGCCTAGCAAAGTCCATGCATGGGAATAGCTGATTTGAAGAATAAGGCACTATTTTCCTCCTTGTTGAAAGACTGATAGTTTTTGCAACCAGACTCAGGGCTCTCCTGCTCCATTGACAGTCATTGTCCTCATACTAGCCTCATGTAAAAATGTGAGCGCTGGCTTTCACAGGCAGTAGCATGTATATTATTTGCACTGCTTTTGTGCACAGTGAAGTGATTTTTGGGGCAAAAGGTGGTATTTAACCAACTCTGTGTGGAATAGTTGCGCTTTTTTTTGTGTCAGTCCACCAACAACTGCAGTTGAACTTCTGTCCTCTGCTGAAATGGAATTCCATTTCATCACAATATGAACTTAGTTCTACCAGGGAGCACTATGATTTACACTGAATTCCTGTTTTGTTTCTTCAATCTTTGAACAAGTTTGAGCCATATTTGGCCATACAAAGAGATGAATGACTGTTTTGATGTTGAGGTTGAAGAAAGTCTAAGTGTTCTGGCAGGGAGGATTTCCAGCTTTGACAATGCTCTAGGCAAAACGGAAGCTTGATTCGTGTCCATACAGAAAGAGCTGTATTTGCGATTATATACATCACTTGTAATCTCCTGTAAAGAGAGCTGGTTTATGCAAAGCTTGATCTCATATTTAATGAGAGCCACTGTGTGGAAAACTAAAGCACATTTGTGGCCAGAACTGAGAGAAGAAATAGCAATAAATTTCAAGATTCCTCCTCTAAACTGTAAAATTCTTAATTTCAAGAGAGATGAAAAGGAGATTAGGGAAGGGAGAAATCATATTAAATCTTAGAACGATTACCAATCTGACCAAATTTTGCAGTAATATTAACTGCAATTAATTCAACTCAAATTTTTAAGGACATTTCTTCAGAAGGTAAAATTTACCTCATTGCTGTGGTCTCACAGTCCTGAACTAATCTGAATTCCCAGTGAATTTAAAACTCCTTGAGTTCATGAGTCACAGGCTTAGTGAAAGAGTACAGGAAGACTTGGCGTCTATGCTGATTATATGCAGACTTGCATAAGAAACATGGCCAAGAGGAAAGTACTCTTAGGATTGTTTTGCAGCCCTAACAAATGATCAAGAGCTCTTGGTGTCCTCAAACTAGGCTGTCCTCTGGGACAACGCTGGAGGCAGATCAGCGATGAGAAGGGCAGATGGGAGGGAAATGCTGAAACTGGTGGAGGAGAAAGTAAAGGCTGAAGGGACAAAATAAGGTTACCGTGATGACTGCGGCTCGGAACTTGAAATAATCCTCTCTCTAGAGCAAATAAGTCTGAAAGATAGGCAAGGGCTGGAATAACAGTTCTGCCCGTGATACTATTCAAGTATTACGTACCTCCGTGCACCGAGGTTTAAACAAATCAGCAATGTTATTTTAAAGGTGGCTCTGTCCTTGAGCCACCTCCGTCTCGAATGCAGCTGTCAGACGAGCCCGCGAAGTCCCGTGCCGTCCCCCGCAGCGAGACGCGGCTGCAGCTGACAGACAGGAGCCGGAGGAGAAGCGGAATAAATGCAGCCCCGTCATTGCCGCATTGTGGTGTTAGAGGGCACTGCGTTACACGGCGGGACTGCCGCGAGATCGGGAGGGAAATTAAAACCTTCACCACTTTCGGGCCTCTGAAAGTCCCTGTGACTTTTCAGGATCTTTCGGTTCGCTCAAATTCCGCTTCGGGAAACGAAATCTTCTGCTCGTTCACGGTCCTCCGCAGCGGAAACGGGACATAGGCGCAATGTTTTTATTCACGTTGTGCCCTGACATGTTCTGCAGCGTTACTGTCAGCGGTTTCCGACCACGTATATACCTGTGTTATACGCACACAGTGGCTGCCCTCTCGGCGAGCCGGTCGGGGCGGGCAGGCTGCCCGGTAAGCGCGGGGTGGCAGCCGCTGGCGCTGCCAGCCGCAGACGCGTACCCCGAAGCGGCCACAGCCCCCTCATGAGGTGTCCCCCAGCCGGGGGCTCGGCCCGCCAGCCGGGCCACTCCGAGGCGCACCCGGCTAACGGCCCTCGACAGCCGTTGGGGAAGCCCAAGCCGACCGCGGGCGCGCGCACCACCAGCTAGCTACCTTTGCCCCCACCGCCCCTTCCAGCCCTCGACTAGGAAGCAGCGTTAATTGGCAGTCTGGGAGAGCCAATAGTCGGTGGCGGGGCGGGAGCCTGCTCGTCGCCCTCGCCCAATCGGAGGGCTGCTGGGCGTCCGCCAATCGGAGGGGCGGGGGTGGCGGGCGCGGGGGCCGGCAGTCGGTGCGGCGGGGAGCGGAGGGCTGGGGTGTCTCTCGCGTTCCGCCGCGCTCTCTCTCTGTCTCGCCAACCCCCACCCTCCTTCGCCGCCCGCGGGCACAGGAGACGGGCGCTTCCTGGTACTTCAGGTGAGGGTGGTGCCGTCGTCTTGGGCCCTGGCCTCAGAGAGAGACTCGAGGCAGAGGCCGGGGTTTAGAACCTCGTCGGGGCTTTTGCGGGGGAGCGCGGAATGGCGGGCAGCGCATTCGCACCGGCGGACGCGGGGAGGGCGTTTGGTTCAGCCCGTCGCTTGTGAGCCGGCGGCGGCCGGCGCTGCAGTTGCCCCGTGGCGGGGTCAGGCCGCGCGGGGCGGGGCGGGGCGGGCGGCGTGCCGTGAAGGCCCCGTTGGGTGCTGAGGGACCGCGGTGAGACGGTGGCGGGGGAGGGAAAGAGGGTCGGGGGGCACGGACGGGAGTGACAGTGCTGAGGCGCGACGGCGACGTGGAGAGGCGGCGGGCGGGGGGGGGCGCTGGGGGATGCGGGCCCGCGGGTCCCGCGGGGGTGTCGAGGCGTCCTCTCCCCGGCGGGCGTGGGGAAGGTGAAGCTCTCCTTGCACGGCTCCTGGCGGGGCAGGGCAGGGCTGGGGCTTGCGAGGAATGACGACAGTGGCTGTGGGGAGGCTCGGTTCCTGTAGGAGGGAAAGAGCTCGGGGAAGTTTAGTGACCCACTCGGTGGTGGTGGTGACAGCTTTGGTTTTGGGAGGGGAGGAAAAGAGGGTGTAGAGGGAGACCTAAAATTGAGCGCCTGGATTTTTCCTTCCGGCTTTGAAATCCCGGCGTTCTGGATGATGGCAAGTAACGATGCTGGTTTGGTGGGAGGAAGTGTTTCTGTAGGGGAGAGTGAGGTTTTAAACAGCTCACAGCCTCCTGAGTACTGGTAATGACCCAGCCAAGTCAGACTTCTTGGGCTTGCCATTGCCGCCTTCTCTCTTGACTTTCCCTTTTTTGGCTTGCGGAAAGAATCTCCTCATCTTGCAAAGTGAAAAATGCCTGTGTGAGAGACAGAAGTCTCTTTATGTGCATTGAGACTACCTGGTTAGAGAAAGACTGGGTACCTACAGTGTCTGTCTGGCTTGCTATATCCATCTTCCACAGCTGTTTGGCTGTCTCTGGTTGGAGTGACTCAGAAGCTGATAGATTCAGTCTTATGATGCTTCCTCCTTTCGCCATAGCAGCAAGGGAAGCCGAAAAGGTGCAAGTGACATATGATGTCCTTTGTAAATGGAATGTTTTAAAACTAAATGCAATCTTGCAATTTTAAATGTTCTGTTTTCTTCATAGCCATTCTTGATTAAAAGCGTAGGTTAGTTAGGATCATTTAAAACAAGTACGCCACTGCTCACATCTTCTGTGCCTATTTCAATAAGTTTGATCATTTGTATGTGACTCAGACTGGGGTAGAAAATGAGCCTTGAGATGTGCTAGACACTTTTGTTTTCTTCTGTTGCACTCCACAACCTCACAACAGACTACTTGAAAGGTTGCCATAAGACTGTTTTCTCTTACTACGGGGGGGATTTTTGCCTTCTGCTAGTTTGAATTGAATTCTAGAGTGTGTTCAGCCCTTCTCTGAAGACAGAACGTTTTCACTGCTTTGAAAAGGTAAAAACATGAACAGTGCATTATTGTAATAGTCATAGTGAAGACTGTGTTATGTAAGCAACTGAGTTTTCATTCTGGTTTTAGTGCAACAGAAAGATCATTCTCATATGTCTGTGATGACACTAATATAAAAACATTGCTTCATTGCTTTCTTGAGGGGAAGGAGGAGGAGGAGAAACTTGTATTTCTGCTTAAAGGAGAGAGGTAACTAAAACAGTTTGCCAGCTGTATTTCAGATGGGCAAAACTCCTTAATTGTGTTTTTTAACTATTAAGGTTATTGACACCAAGGGCTAATGTGCTTGCTGTATGAAATTATGTTTTGTCAATCTTGCAACCTTCCTTCAAAGATAGTAGAGTTATGTTCTACCAGTTAGGACTGAATCAGCTTAAACAGTAGCATGTATTAGCACATGAGGTATGTCTAATTAGCACAATGCAACATCATGTTAGAGATCTCTGATCATACTATACCACAGCTTAGGTATGGTAAGCAGGAGAGGAGTGCAGGTGCTACCTTGTCCTCTGTAGTGTTAACCTTGGCATCCTGTTCAGTGTTGGAGTGCTCCAGACTCCCCTCAGTGCAGAGTTTACAGTTCCAGAGTTGCTTTCTTTGGCTCAGAGTTTGTCTTGTGCAGTGCCATTTTGGAAAAGATATTAACACCTGCCCTGGGGGCTAAACTGCATGCCACACATCAAGCAACAATATCAATGTTAAAAGGAAGATACATAGCACAATTGTAGTTAGCAGTGAAATAGTTTAATGGTTGTGAGACAAAACTGTTTTGAAACTTTTTTTTTTTTTTTTTTTAACTGAATGTCTTTTCTCTCATTTTGAAGAGGGTATGTTGACTTGAATTGGTAGCCTGTAAATGCAGGACAAGAGACTTCTGTGCTTGTCAGCCTGTCACAGCAGTGGCAAAAGATAAAATGCTTAGTGGTCCAGCTAGTCAAGAATTGCCTGTGCTTGTATGAATCTGTGTGAGTAATGGACATTAGCTAAAAGGTAGCTTTCTGCCTCTGAGGTGGTGCATGGTTTTCTCAATGTGGGAGTAGCAGGTTGTGGAAAAAGTTGCATCTTCTCATACAATAAGCCAGGAGAACAGTAAATGCAGATTGAAGTATTTTTAATAGATTTGTTTAAACATGCATGTAAACTAATACATTGGAATAGTGTTTTGTTTGTCCTTGGGATCTCTGCTTTTTAAAAGAAATTATAAGTTTTAATGACTTACTCATTGCCTGAGATCTGGAATGAAGTCTCTAATGCTTTAATTGAAGACTAGTCTGTCAGATAAACAACCTTTTTGTAGCATAGAATTTAATTCAAATTTGTCTTAATCCATAAAACTTCAAGAAGTGTATTGTTCCTTTCAACTAAACGTAGTTACAGATTTTTGGCTTGACTTAATGTAACGATCAATTGTTCTCAGCACATGAAAAGGAAGAAAGCAGGAAATAACAGTGATGTAACTGTACTGAGACAAACTGAGCTAAGTATTCTAAGTCTGTGGTTGAGTAGAATGGTATACTTAATATGAATGTTACCTGGCTAGTTGGCACACTGGGGTTGGAAAGAATAACCTGAAGTTGACAGTAAAAAGGCTGTTGTATCCTGGGGTTGGTTCCCAGTCTACAGTCATAGTTGAATTTATCACGAGACTTGAATGTCGTTCCTTTGTGTGCTCTTCTGCAAGGTACCTTGCTTGGGGTGAGGAAATAGTCAAAATTTCTCCAATTATGTTGGTCTAGAATCTGCCTTGATGTGTGCTCCTTGGAGTGTGAGTGATTCTGCTTGAGCCATTGTGAACTGCTGTGCATTGGTAGAGTCCTGTAAATCTTGGTGGACAGGATGTGTCAATATTTGAGGAGGCACACAGCCCCAGTTAGTAAATAGGGATAGAGCTAGCACAGGTATTGTAACACTGCACAGTAATGAGCTTAGAAGCAATAAGAAAATGTCTCTAAGGCTTTAAGTGACGTGATTTCGTTCAACTCTTCACAATATGCAAATGTTTAAAAACTGTTCTGGCTTATACAACATGTTGTAAATATTTTGACAGTGTTGGAAACCTGTATCTTGCAGTGTTTGTTTTTGGGCAAATGCATGTTGTTAACCCTTTTTGCTTGTGTAAGACTTCACTTAAAGTTAAGACTTAATTCCAAGACATATACAGACCAAAAATTTTAAACAACCTTCTTTGTCTTTCATCATATACTCTAGACTGGTGAATAACAAACCAGACTACAACATAGCAGCAAAAATGTTGAGGATAAGAACAGCCTGTCAAATCATATTATTAAATACTTATTTCAAACAGTTTTATTGGAACCAAGAAGGCTGGCTTTTATGTCATCTTTTGACATAAACTTATAGACGTGACACTCTGAGAATGAGTGCCATGCAGATTTTAAGTGACACTGTGAACTCAGAAGAGTTCACAAGTATGTGTTCTAAATATTTTCTCATGCCTGTTGTGATTTATGGATCACAGAATCATGATGTACTTGCAAACTCGTAGCTTTTGACTATAATGTAGTTGGCTGTTTACTAATATTAAAACTGGATGACTGTGAAGTGTCTTTTTGCAGGAATGTGATATTCTTTCTGTCTTATTATTATTGTATCTTTGTACACAAGTAGCACAAACAGGACTCATAAATCTGATTTTTATGTATGGTAATAAGTTAATCTCCCCCACATATCAGGCTGATGCACTGCCGGCTGGTGATTCTAACAGCAAAAGGTATGTATTGACTGAGCTCTGAAAGGACTAGCATAGTTCTCATACCTGCCATCTCAAATTTTCTGAGCATAACCAAGGGTTTGGGCTTCCAAAACCAATTGTACAGAGCTTCTTACTTAGCATAGTAATGGTAGGTAAATGTTGAAATAAGAATTTTCTTAGTTATCAATAGCAGATGCACAGCCATACTTCACTATTCTTTTGAGCTTATGTAGTTTTTTGTTTTATTTCTGACTGAAAAGGTCAAATAAAGGGTGCGGTGTGAATATGCTTAATGTGTCCTTAAAAAGGGTAATGCGAAGTACAGATTTCAATCAATGATCTTCCATAAGTCACAGGACAAATGGGACATCTTTTAAGTTTGGCTTATGACCCTTAATAGAGGCTTACATAGCAAACTGGCAGATAGCTGTATCACTGCTGAGTGGAACAATGCTGCTTTTGCTCCTTTCTTGTCAGGAGAAATGATAAATCTATAATAAACAGGTCTAGTTATGTTAAAGCATCTCTTTGTATTTAATGGATCTGTGTGCGTACAACATCAACTTGCAGGCATGCTTGATTCCACAGTCCTTGAATAACATTTTTAAAAGCATTTTTTTACAAAGTGTTCAAGTTCTTTCTGTCTCTTAATAGTTACAGATAAAGGCTTAAACACTTTTTTTTCTTGTCGTTTACCTGAAACAAGCTAACCAACTAAGTAATCTAATATCTGGCTAATATACAATTGTGCTTAACTTGAAGGAGCCATTGACCTGCTTGGTTAAGCTTTAGGGTGAACTTAACTGAAGGGAATTGTTCCCAAGTTCTTGCTGGACTGAGGTGATGTTTCCATTCCAAAATGTGAGCATTCCATTTTACATGTAAGAACTGAAACTGGATAACCATTTCCTTTAAACACATTTTCTTTAATTTTTTTGTTAGGACAGTGCTTCATATAAAGAATGCTGTCAGTCTTGTGTCATTCAAATACAGTGAGAATTGGGCAATGAAATTTCTTATAAACTCTTATGCCCACAGCTGGAGTATTGGTGTCTCATTGATTATTTATATTGGTCCACTATTTTGGTAGGCCAGTATTGTTCCCACTGGTTTATACCAACTTGAGTATGTTTTACTGCTGTTCTGCTTTGTACTAGTAGTTTTTATGACACGGGGAACTTTTAGGACTGTGTGTCATTCTTCCTTCGAAGTCTTTGTCTTTTTTGAAAGCTGGTTTAATTAAGTGTAGGAACAACCAGCACATATGGGTAAAGTATGAACTATGAACCTGCAATTAATAGTGCTACTTCCCAAAGCAAACTTCTATGCTGTCTTAGTGAACTGAGTCCTCAACAGGGAGAGAAGCGAAACAACTTGTATATGGCTACTGTGTCATTGGCCTGTGGTGGGTTGACCTTGACTGGAGATCAGGTGCCCACCACGCTGCTCTATCACTCCCTTCCTCAACTGGACAGGTGAGGCAATATATAATGAAAGACTTGTGGGTCGAGATAAGGATAGGGAGAGATCACTCACCAATTACTGTCATAGACAGAACAGACTCGACTCAGGGACAGTAATTTAATTTATTGTCAATCAAATCAGTGTAGGGTAATGAGAAATAAAGCAAAATCTTAAAATACCTTCCCCTTGCCCCTTTCTTCTTCTGGGGCTCAAGTTGACTCCTGATTTCTCTGCCTCCTCCCCCCAAGTGTTGCAAGAGAACAGGAAATGGGGGTTGTGGTCATTTCATCACATGTTGTCTCTGCTGCTCCTTCCTCCTCACACTCTTTACCTGCTCCAGGATGGGGTCCATCCCATGGCAGACGGTCCTCCATGAACTTCTCTAACATGAGTCCTTCCCATGAGCTGCAGTTCTTCACGAACTGCTCCAACGTGGGTCCCTTCCATGGGGTGCAGCCCTTCAGGAGCAGACTGCTCCAGTGTGGATCTCCCACGGGGTCACAAGTCCTGCCGGCAAACCTGCTTCATCCTGGGCTCTTCTCTTCATGGGGTCACAGGCTGTGCCAGGAGTCTGCTCCAGTGTGGGCTCTCCATGGGCTGCCGGTGGGTATCTGCTCCACCATGGACTTCCATGGGCTGCAGGGGGACAGCTGGCCTCACCACAGGTGCCAGGTGCATAAGAATTTGGGAGGGGGCACAGCCAGGACAGCTGACCCAAACTGCCCAAAGCAATATTCAACACCATATGACATCACGCTCAGTATATAAACCTGGGGGAAGAAGGAAGGGAGCACATTTGGAGTGACGGCGATTGTCTTCACAAGTAAATGTTATGTGTGATGGAGTCCTGCCTTCCTGGAGATGGCTGAACACCTGCCTGCCTATGGGAAGTGGTGAATGAATTCTTTGTTTTGCTTTGCTTGTGCACACAGCTTTTGCTTTACCTGTTAAACCATCTTTATCCCAGCCCGGCAATTTTCTTACTTTCACCCTCCTAATTCTTTACCCCATCCTACCATGGGGGAGCGAGCAAGTGGCTGCGTGGTGCTTAGTTGCCGGCTGAGGTTAAACCATGACAAATAGGAAAATTAAACTTTGTCTTGGTACAACCCAATGTGAATTCTGAAGTAGGGTCTTTAGCTTGTCTTCATTTCAGCAAACAATCCAAATATGTTTATCAGCACTGGATTCTCTGTTATTTAGAATTTCCTTATGCTTTTTCTTATATCAGCTGTGCAGTAGATCAGTCATGGGTCCTGATCTATTCTGAGGTCACCAGTGATAATGGTAAATAGCTTAGTGGTAGCTCAGTAGACACATCCTGCTTCATATAATTTCTTTATTCTGTTTTGAGAGCTGAAAGTAAATGTAATATAAGAAATTTTTGTATTGATTTTTCTTTTTACTTCTGTAATAACAATTATCAACTTGTTATGCTCAAGTGGGATCTTATTGGTTCCATTTCAATTGACTTGTATTTAGTAAGCTATAACCACGGTCCCTTTTAAAATACTTATGTAATATCAGTTTTCCCCATTTTTCATAACTTCTTAAAAGTTTGTTGACTTAAAGACACTCAAATGATTTTTTCAAATTCTTGAACAAAAGCTAATTTGGACATGCTTGTTTTGGACTCCTAAGTGTCTGTAGTTTAGCCCCAGGTGCCACACTCAGCAGCTAAAACCATGTTCCACTCACTTACCCCTCCCTTGCCCCCCATGGAATGAGGAGAAGAATCAAAAAACAAATGCAAAAACTCATGGGTTGGGATAAGAACAGTTTAATAGAACAGCAAAGAAAAATGAACTAACAATAACAACAACAATAATGAAGCTATGAAGCAATGGGATCCCAGTGAGCCTGCCCCCCCTGGCCCACCCCCTTTGTAACTGAACATGAACTTAGGTGGTATGGAATACCCACTTTGGCTAGTCTGGGTCAGCTGTCCTGGCAGAATAGAACTTAACCCTGTCTTGGCTGACCTGGCACACTAAGCCATTTCGATTTCTAATTTGAGGGGTAATAATCATATAACTCACTTATGATTATTTGTCAGCATTCATAGACCTTCTGCCTCTGTTACTACATTAAGGTGTTGATACCTTATGAATGATAACATTGTTGCCAAGGTTGTTATAATAAGGACAAAAAAGGAGCTTTAAAAATATTTGAGGTCTACCACTACAACTATTTCTGTCTTGGTTCTTTCTGCGGTCTTCTGTAATTTTCCATCCATTTTGTTACATTTGTTACCATGATCTTCCCTGCTTTTCCACTTCACCTATAGCATTTGCTCTTGCTACTGTGTTTTCTTCTTCTAATGTGGCTTTGGGAACCTTATAATAAAAAAAAAAAAAAAAAATCTCGTGTGATTCCATGTGATTCTTGTGTGATAAACTAATAATTTGATTAGATTGCAAAACCTGAGTCTTCTCTGTTGAAACTGGAAATAGTCTGAGTCAACTCAGGACAGGTATGCAGGTAGTGACTTCTTTTAGTTCTGTCATCCATTGTCTTTTGAGGCACCGTATGCATGGACTTCCTTTGTATTGGATGCAGTGTGCTCTTTGAATCAGGACATTGTCACCTATAATGCATGTTAAATTCCTTGCAAATTTTAGAATTGGGAAAGTGAATGTGGAATATATGTCAGTGGGACCAAAGGGTCTCACAGTAATGTGGCATTCTTAACACAGCAGTTCTGTGTCAGAAGGAGCTGACTGCTCTTTGTTTACTGTGCTTGAGTGGTCTTAGGTAGACAGTAATTAGTGCCCATGTGGTGCACAAGCTACTGGAAGATATTGTTGTCCTTTAAAGTTGTTAATAATTCAAAATTAATGAATATTATTGCAGGTGTGTCACCACTTCTTTCTTGACCACTTAATCCTCTCTACCTATGTTATAACCACTAACAAACTGTTCAGCCATGTGACTTGTACAGTGAGGTTTCAGTGGTGTGAGTGGTCTTGATTTATGTTCTCAAAGGCAAAAATAAAATTTTTCTGACTTGTGTGTCTACCACTTGCACATAAACAGTGGAAGTATCTTTTTGCCTATCTTTCAGGGTCTCAGACTTTCTAAAGAGTATCTTTCATGTTGTAGGCGTACTTGCTCATTTCTTTTGTTAGCATGGCATCTTGTAACTTGTTAAACTAGCTCAGAAGCTTGTTGCCACTTCTGCTCACAGCGATAAGGCAAGTAACATCAAAACCAGTGGCCGTCTGTATTGCTACTAATATGGGAAATCATATTCTTTCCCTGGTGCCCAGCTATTTGTTCTTGCTATGTGCTCTATGTTGGCACTATTTATATGGTTGTGCTGTGACCGGAGTTGGTTTCCCTTTATTTTTGGCAGAGTAATTTTCAGCTGGTAAAAGCTTAGCACCTGGCTTCCTGAATATAATTGATGGCATAGGGGTGGATCAGGAGGAGTGACTGGGAACATGGGAGAAGACCAGATCAATCTTTGTCAGTGGAACAAATTTATACCATAATAAAATAGAGCAGGCTAGGTATTGAGATGAGCAGTACAGTGAATAATTTCTATGACGTTAAGATCTAAAGTGAATGTTGGGTGTAAACAAGTTTTTTGCGTAAGTGCTTTTATAATGTCATATATGGCAAAGATGGTCAGGATGTAATAAAATAAGAAAAATGTAGTGCGTAGAAATGGAACGGTGTTGATCATCCTAGCAGCTGAAGCTATGTTATATGAGCTGCTGAAATACAACTGTGTAAGATTTAACACTTCTTGTCTGGAGACTGTACACTTTATTTATAGTTAAGGGAATTGAAGATTCACTTATTTTTCTTGATTTTTCTTTTTCTTTCCTAATTTTGAATGCATGGCTGAATAGGTAAGAAGTTTCAAATGATCTTGAATTCATAAATTTAAAGGTAAACTTGCTGAGTTTTTTTATTTCAATTTTTCCTTAAAATATTTTAGTGTGGAAGGACTAGAAGACAGAATTGAAATACCTTTCAAAATTGAACAGGTTCTAAGTAGAAAGGAGCTAAAAGTCTTTGCCTTTTAACTTCTAAAATACTTGGTTGTAAATAACTGAAATGTTTCTTATGTGTAACACTGATTCTTGTGTAATGAAATGCTATATTTATTTAGAAAATGAATGTTAAATAATTTTAAAACCTTCTAGCAGTAGATTTAAATTAATTAAATTAATGCTTTATTGTTAAACCAGGCTTTGAAGAACTAGATTTGAATTCCAACTCAATATTTAATTTCCAAAATTGACTTACTCTTATGGAAAGAATCAAGTATGTGGGTTTGGGGTGGTTTGTATGGCTCTCTTTTTATTTTTCCTTTCCCTTAGGTATACACAAAACCCATGCCAGCTCTCTTATTTCCTATTCTGCCTTATTGTAATGTGTGCTGTGATTTTTTTTTTTTTTTCCTTCCTTACTCAAAAATAATCAAATCAAATAAGTTGGGTCCTCCTGTTACCTCTTTTTTTCTGTGGTACTGCCCAGTCTGCTTTCTTAGTTATTGTCAGCAAAGCGATCTTCCACCTAATGTTTTTCTGAAGCAGGTGCCCAGACTGGCTATCAGAGAACATCTTTCCAAGTATTGCAGAACCCTTTTTGCTTTTCTTTCATTGTTCATTGCACTACAAAAGGTGAAAGTTCATTCACTAAATGTTGTGAATGACATGTCTGTTCATTAAGGTAGGATGAAATCCATTATTTATATTTCTAAATACAAATTTGAGCAGATTAAATGGCAATCCATATAGTTTTAAATGATCTGTAGGTGAACTTTAAAATTGGTTTGAATTTGGCCAAGAAATCCCTTGTTCAAAGTAGCATAGAAGCAGCTGCTTCTGCTTTGGCTTGTAGTATCCCTGTATCAGACAATATGTGTGTCTAGTTGGATTCTAATCACTGTATTTTTAGTACTTGGTTTAGATTGGGTTATTAAATAGTTTCTGGTAGAATGTAAATCCTGTGAGTTGTATGGGTATCGTGAGTAAAATCTGTGCTGTGTGGTTTCAGTCATTGTCAGTTGGTAGCAGTTCAATAGTTGATACATGGAAATAGATAAAACAAATTTACATGAATTCTAGATTTATTTTGGGGTTATGCAAGACAACGTATTTGCTTTAGACTTTGATCAGTCTAATAATTTTTTACTAGCCCTACAGAGAAACTGAAACTGCAATACTGCAATTGAGTATCTTTATTTCTGCTGCTTTTGCCCTCCTTTCCTTTCTTGCACAACAGGGTAGCTAGGAAGCATCTTTGCTTCTACATGTTAAGTGTTGCAGAAACACTTTCCTTTATGTAATTAAGAACAAACTGTGCTAAATTAAGTATGTAATGCCCACCAGTTTTTGCGGAACAAAATTACTAGTTTTATAGTAATAATTTTATCAGTCTTAATGCTATTTCCAGGAGATCATACTGCATAGCAAGGAAATATAGAAAGAGTTGAACAGGTTTTGATGTTTTCAAGTACATTTAAAGGCTTTTTTTTTTTCTTTCATTTGCAGTGTTTATTTCACATTTCATATATAAAAATGCTACTTTTTTTTGAATTAATAGGGCTAATGCTAGTATCATATCTTTCAAGATTATTTGTCTGAGTTGTGAGTGATGTTAGTAGTTCAACTGTGAGGTTTATAAAGTTTTTATTAGATCATTAATATTCAGGGGAGTGTAAAGTATCTAATAAGGCTAGAATACTAACTGAAATGCAATTTATTATGTAGGAAAAAATACCGTAAAAAGCTGCTGTACAAATTGGCTCTTTAAAGCTGAAGATTTTATAGTGACACTTTTCTAAAAATGTGTTTTGAATTTGTCAAGGAAAAATGTATCACTTGAATCTTTGAATAAAATTTGAGCTACTTTCTCCAGTTATGTAGCTATGCTGACCCATGAGAATTATTGGAGTGTGCAAAAGATGGCATATTACACCTAGCCTTTTACATCAAAGTCAGCATGCATGTTTAAATTTGGAATACTGTGAACAATCTCAATCTGGCTATAGTATCTGCCCTAAAAGAGGAAGGAATGCAAGTCATGTCTTCTGTGTATTTCACCATCGCCCACTTTTAAGTACTTAACTGCTTTATGTAGCTGTGAATACTAAAAGCGATGCTAATCTAACTATATAAATTTAACAAGGCATTTAAAAATCTTGCTTCCAGTTGGCTAACTTGCTTTATGAATGTGCTTTTCTGTTTCAAGGAAAAAAAGAAATATTGGGTGAAAGACAAGTATGGATTTGGCATACATATGTCAAATGCATTAAAAAACCCCACCAACAACTTTAAAGTTTTGTCTAAAGCTAGCCTACTAAAACTTAAATATTGAAGCAAGTGAGAATTTACCTACTTGAAAATTCACTTAAGAATTTGTTATTGGATTTCTTTTGGTTTTGTATAGAATTTAAAACTTGATATAGAATTACTGGTTATCTGTGTCAAGGTGAATGAATTCAGGTGGTAACTTGCATCAAGATTCTGAAAGTGTTGAATAAATTATTGTAATATTACTATGGAAAGACCAGAACTAGAGGACTGTGAAAGATGAGATCAGAGATTTTTCAGAATTTGAATAAGTTTTCAGTACTTTTGCCTATAGGATAAAGGCACTGGATTTGTACTTGCATATCTTGAACCTCAAGCCAGAGGTTTTCTGCATAATTAAAAGAACTCTTTATATAGCATTGTATTTGTGTCAGTCATATTAGTATGACTTTTTTTCTTTCCTTCTACCTATCCTACTTATATTACTTGGTGCTAGCTTCTGTTGACTTTTATTTTTCCTAGATACTTGAAAATGGACAGTGATTTTTGCATTTTATGTCTGTCAATTGGAACCATGTGGATTTAGTAAAACTAATTTCAATGTTGATTTTGCTAGGACTTAGTCAAAGCTGAGTTAGCACTAAACCCATTCAAATAGCCACCCTTGCTCTATTTTTAGGTTGAAAAGGCTATCTTCAGAAATTTCTTTATTTGATGAATACTGTAGGGATATAGTTTCTATGTTCTCATACAAGTAACCAGGGAGAACTCAGAAAAACCCTTAGAGCTCTTCACTGATGTTGCTACTCTAATTTGTTCCAGTTAGTCCCAGCCTTTGTTATTCGGAGCCTCAGAATGAAGAAGTTGGGTTTTTTGGTGTCAACTACTGTAGTTTCTCTTACAAAAAGCTCTCAAAGCTGGACTACAGGTGGATACTATATTCTAACAAAATGTTGGGTAGACTTAGACTGGTTTGGTGTAATTAGAATTCTTCAATTTGTGTAAAAATAATAAACACATAAGCACTTCTGAAATAGTAGTTGCCTTCCTTTCATAGGATTTTTGGGTGCTAGTGGTAGAAATGCAAGACTGAAATATTGTGGGTTTAGAGCTTTATCTTTATTTGGGGGGAATGTAGTTGGGCATTGATCATTATTTGCTCTTTTCACATTCTTGTGATTTGCGTTGTGAATTGTAATATTGGATTGCCTATGCTGTCAGAGCAACATTTAGGCAAGATCAAATAATCCAATATTTAATAACTGTGTGAAAGTAATAGGAAATAACAATGCAAATACTGAAGGGGGGTTAGTAAAGAGAACAAACCTCATGCCAATGGATGTTACAATAAAAATATATTAATATCGTAAAAACCAGTTATACCCACACGTAACAAGCCCAGGAGAAAAACTATTTTGTGGAGTACATGTGCACCAAATAAGTGTTCTTTGAAGCTCTGAATTACTTGTTTATTTTCAATTTGCATTACGCAAAATGAACAGTAACATAAAACCCAAATCATTGCATGAATGTGTTATAGCTTATATTTTCTGTGTACCAGAAAAATGTTGTTACCAGGAAATTCTTCTTCAGGTATTAGACTTTGTAGTTAAAGGATGAGTTAATGGCTTTGGTTGCAAGATTCAACTGTGTAGCCTTCTACTTTAGCCAAAGAAAAAAGGAAGAATGGAGTACAATTGTGTCTGTGTGTGTGCAGGAGGTAAACCAGCAACTGAAATGGTAACTGGCTGTGAGAATGGTGCTCTTGTGATTGTGATCTAGTTCTTATCTTTTGGAAGGTGAATGATTGAAGACGTCTTGTGAATTGATAGATACCAACTGTAGAGTCCGCATCACTGGAGGTTTTCAAGATTTGACTGGATAGGGTGCTAGATAATCTCATCCAGGCTCCCATTCCCATGAAAGGTTGGACTAGATGATCTTTCGAGGTCCCTTCCAACCTGAGCTGTTGTGTGATTCTGTGATCATTGATAAATATTCAGCTGAAATATATCTTATTGTTGTACCAAAGTGTGGCTATTGAACACTCTTTGAAGACCTGCTCAACACATTGGGTAGTCCAGCCTCAACAGCTCAAAGGACCTGATCTTATTTTCAGGATCCCTGTGACCCTCATTATAATTCATATTATTATGCCAATCTCTTCAGCTATTGCATTGACTTCCCATAAAATCTAGTGTTAAAAATGTGAATAGATCTTACCTTTATTTTCTGAGAGGATGAAAGCAAAGGGATTTCTTTCCCGTTGAAAACAAAGTCTGATAGATTGTTCTCTGTCACAGTTAACTAGCTCATTGCTTATCTGAGTCAAATGGAACAAAGTGTTTCCAATGCTAAAGTGCTACCAGTTGGTGAAGGGATCAAGAAACATTAGCCGCCTTTGTTTTCAAATCAGCATTTTGGGTTGGAATTATGTCAACAGGCTTTTTACAGTAGTGTGCCAAATGTAAACTAGGTAATAAAACTGTTTTTCTTCCTATGAAACAAACTGAATATTCAAATTCCTTGTAGCATAACATGGGGGAAAAGGTAGGCAATTTTTTGGAAGCTGTTAGAGCTGGACAAAATTTCATTTGCAGTCTCATAAATTGCCAGATACAGAATAAATGGACATTGTCTAAGGAATAGAGGTTATTAAGCTCTTGAATACATAGCACATTCTTTACTAATGCTGATTTTTTAGATGTGGTAAAATACAATGATGTTTTAAGTGGAATACCTGTGGGGTTTTTTTGAGGTTGTTTTTGTAGGTCTAATGCATCAAATATACGGATATTTTGCCTCAGTGAAGCAGCTATTATTTTGTCTTTCAGTTATGGACAGTTGTATAAGTTCTTTTGGTATAAACTGAAATGATAAGCTAAACAGAAATATTGGTATTCCTACTTCTGTTGTGAGGATAGCCACCTTGTTACAAAGGGTAAGAAAGAAACTTTGCTACACGAGTATGTGTGTGTGGAGCCTTCAAGTAGTTGTACCAAAGGTTAATAATACTCAATGGCAAGAAAAACCCTGCAGTTAAACTTGGATCTCTTTCATGCTTGTAGTGTTCTTGTTTTTTTGTTGTTTGTTTGTCTGTTTTTGTGTGTTTTTTTTTAATTATACGTATGTTTGAAACACTTTTTTGCGTGTTGTGAAATAAACTTAGTAGATCAAAATATACATCCTTTAAAGTATATTTTTAAAATATATATGAAATTATTTTGTTCTTTTGAGTGCTTTGTACCCTTAAGCCTTAGAATTAAGGACAGTTGAATGCTCTTTAAAAGAACAGTGATCTGAGACCTGGATTGATTGTGCGAAGGTTACTTGTGAAGATGACTCTTCAGTTATTAAAAACAAACATCCCTGAGATCATAGTTGTAGCTACTGGAGGCATTCTTTTAGTGGGTTAGAGAAACTTCTGGCTTTCCTAAGAAGGCTTACAATGAATGACTAAGGAGGTACTATGTGTAATATTACTGGAGCTGATGTTAGCTTCATGGGTCTAGTTGGGATTTTGTCAATTTAAAGCCTTCTGGATTTGGTATGCTCTGCTATATGGGTAGATCACAGTTTGCCTCTGATTTATGCTAGGAACTAAAGGATGAATGCCTGCCCCTCCAGTAAAGCCATTGTGTTCTGAAGTCATGAAAACTGAAAAATGGTGTGCAGAAACAAGAAGAGAAGAGGTTTTGAGATTTTTCTGAATGCAGTCTTACGTCTTGTAATGCAGTTTATATCAGATGATATACATTAAAGCTTTAAACCTTCAGAACAAGAAGTGGAAAATACCAGTACTTAAGTTTCACAAGTGTTCTCAGCTGAAATGTTCTTGACTTGACCTGTGACATTGAAGAGTATGATTATGAAAATGATATGTTACCTGTAAATATTCTAAATAATATATTTTGTATATCGTTTTTAATCACACTTTTTTTGTCTTTATTTGTCTACACTGTTTTCTGCATTATTTTGAAATCTTATATACTATTTTTTTCTTCCCACTACCATATGGTAAAAAATAGTTAAATGTGAAGTTGATTAGTCATTGAGTAAGGACATGGCTTGGTTTTCTTATTCTTGAGGAATATTTTATCCAATAGAAATCTTATTTTCAGTGACACTTTTAAAGACATTTCTGCATAATTGAAGCTTTCAACTTGCGGCTGTTTCAGCTGTTGAACCATTCGATTTGTTTTGCTTACTTTTCTGCTCAGCCTCTTATCTGATGAGCCATATGGAGATACAGCTTTGTAACTGTAGTCATATGTAGACAGGTGACTCACTTCAGTAACCACAGGCTATTCTAGAACATTGGGGATATTAGTGTGACCAGTGACACAGAGCCTGGCCTTTATAGTGTCATGGTGCAGTTCTGTCTTCTATGTAATTGTCTGCCCCACCCCACTGCTTGGAAGTGAGCACAGTGATACCATCCTGGCTGTCAGCTCAAATGCAGTATGTTTAAATCTTGGAGGACAAATTCAGTCCACAAGGAAATATGGCGTGTAATCTGTTCAGACATTCAAGTTGAATTCATGAGCGCATGATCACTAACTAGTTCGTAAAGTCTTGAATTGGAGGTGGGCCCTGGTAGCACCTTTGATAAGGTTGCTGAAAATTCCCAATGTGTTAAACATAACTTCAGGCCAATGGCACAAAAACTCTGTACTACTGAGGAGCATTATTTTTCCATTCCTGGCTGTTTTTATGTGTGTGTGAGTGCATATAAACCATATATATACAGCTTATGCACAAAGTACGTTTTAGAAATCTGGCTTAAGCCATTTCTTTTGAGTGTGTGTAAGTTTGATATTTTAATTCCAGAATTATTTTATTCCATGATACTAACCTCTTCTGTTCTGATTACTTCATGTTACTATGCATCATGTGAAAATACCAATTGAATTCTATTTTCATTTAAAACAGGTTGTTGCATTTGAGTGTTATGACTCCAGACTCTCTGGAGTCTAATGTTATGCAGTTTTTCAGTTTGATTACAATGTGTATAATGATTTGCAGTAAACTAAATAGCTTATGAAATTTGATCACTTTATTCTGGAGCTATTTGTGCCTGCTTTTCTCAGCTGCTATAACTATCACACCACTGGTTTGTGACTGTAGAGGTTACTGGCATATGAATTTAGATTTAGTTCACAAAGCAAAAGAGGTGGATAATTCTACCTTCAGTAGCAGTTGGTTCTGTTTTTAAGAATCATTTTGGAACCATTTAAAATGCTGCAGTTATGCAGCAGCACACGTGACAAACAAAGGGATGTTGTGTATTATGTGCTTACTGTGTTACTAACACTTTGCTTCAACACTTTGGTCCACCTTGGCTCTTGGCCATATATATTTTAAAAGTAGTCTTGCATACTTGAATTTTCAACAGTAGAGTGTTTCTCAAACTCTAATCTTGGGAGAGCACTAGGCTGAACTTTGTTATTTACCTCTATTCTTTCTGTCCTTTAATTTTTGCTGAGATGCATATTAAAGGCTGCTGTTTAAATGCTCCATAGTCAGTGATGGCACAGCGTTATTAAGTGAAAAAACACAATGGTAATTGCGAGTGCAAGAACCTGGTAGCTAATGGGGCCTCTGTCCCAGTTTCATTGAATTTCAGTCCAATTTAGATTGTAGGGTAGGTCACTGACCTACTTGTACTTCAGTCAAGCGTTTATTGAAAATGGCATAAAAGGCTTTCCTTTTCCTGAAAAGTGGGAGAAGGGTAGAAAAGACTAGTCTTTCTCAGATTAGTTGACCAAATTAAGCATTCATTTCACCTTGTAACATTTAGGGATTCTACAGTTAAGTGATTTGTGTGTTTGAGAACTGTATAAGGTAATGTGTATCCAGATTTCTGAAAATCATAAGGAAGACTGGCTACTCTGTGTGTTTTACTTCTAAAAGCTTAATAAGATTAGCGAAACCTTGAGAACCAAAAAAAAAACCCCTTCCACTTTCGTTTTTGCCTAATGTTGATCTTGTATGCCTGTTTGAAAGTAGCACCTTTTTTCGCACACTGAAAACTCTAGCTTTTCAATTATGTTATGGTTAAAGTAGGTTTAAAAAAATGCACCAAAAAATGAACTTATAGCTTCGCTTGTCAAATTGTGTATACAAGGAAGCCTATAAAATCAGATCTGTGACCTTAATCCTTAAGCGTGATACTTCTAGGGAGCTTAGACCAATGAGTTTAGTATGGTAAGGAATCAGTTTGTTATATTCATCTTTTTTTAAAAGTGTTTTTTAGGGAATATTTCATTCTATTAGATCAGCAGCCCATGTTGTGTAGATTACTAAATGGTAAGTAGAGGTCTTATGTCCTTATAGCAAATTATCATTTCAAGACCAGAAAATTAAATTGCCTAGAAACATGAGTAGTCCTGGCTAAAGTTTATCTCAGATTCACTGAGCTGAAAATCTGTTTAACAGAATTCAAGAGGGTTTTTTTTTTCAGTGGCCATGTTAATGAAATTAAGTATTAAGCAACCCTCTCCCCCTCCTTAACACAAGCAAACAATTCAAATGCTCCTAACTCTTCTTAACTGTTCTTTAGAAGCTAGATTCAGTTTGCTTTAAAATCTGAATTAATCTTATTTAATCTGAAATATGAAATACGGTCACATGGTCTTTTGTACTGTTAGTGTAGCATTGAGTTTGAAACACTTGAACAGATCTTTTATTGTTGCTAAAATAATAATTGGATATTTAACTTACTGGAAAGAAGAATAGTTGAAGCTAAGTGTACTTGTTTTCTTTCTAAATTTGTAAATTGAATTCTACAGGAGTCGATAAATACGGTATCAGTTCCAGAAACAAAACTGCTGAAATGATGTATAAAGTTTATCTGACAGTGATAACAGCTGAAAAGGTTGCTTTTAAGTTGTAAGGCTATCTTCGTTAGGAATTTTTACTTTGTTAGTGTTTTTCCAAAATACTAAACTACTCTTGAATGTGTTTTGAGGACTGAGGAAAGTTGTGTGATGATTTGACTGGTGTTTTGTCAGTAGGGCTATGACAGTGACAGGATAATGGCTGCAGGAAGAATTGGTAATTATTTAAACTACTGTTTAGAGCTGTTTCACAGCTCTGAACTAACTCCAAAATTATGGAGTGATTATTTGATTTCTTCTTTAGCAAGAGTCCCAGGCTACAGTTCTGTACTAGCTTGCACTGGTCCCTTGAACAAAAGCTATACTAGCAAAACATTTCTGCTGTTACAGGGTATTTCTGTTCCTATATGTGTGTTCAGTAGCTATCCTAGAAAGCTGGTGGTTTTGTCCAGTAGAGAATAATCTGATCAGCCCTAAGGAGTTCTGCATGGAAATGTGATGCCTCTGCACTGTTTTGAATTAAGTATAATACGAGCACATTGTGGTCTGAGGAACTGAGTTATTTTACTATATTCTGGAGTCTTTTCCTCTATCAGCTTCAGTAAGGTCCTTCTGAGATACTATATAGGAAGACCTATTATTGTTTGTGCTTGCTCTTACTTTCTCCATGGTAAGAAAACCATTGCTTCCCATTTTCCTTTTTTCTTGATTTTATATACCTCTCAAAGTGACAGAAGAATTAACTAATATTTGAAGAGTACACACGTTCATTTGGGTCCACATGTGCAACTCGCTTTCCCTGCTTCAATCAGTTTGGCTGGTTTCTGGCAAGCATAGTCACCTATATCTAAGAATAACAGAAGGTCGAGTATGCTGTCATATTGTTAATGCACCTATTTAGAGTTTCTAACAGTGCTTTATTCTTTGGAAACAAATACCTCTTAGAGACAGTCTCAGGACTAGATTTGATTCAAATGAGGTCTCTGAATTGGTTCTCTCCAGAAGTAAAGAACTGTGGCTCCTTAATGTAACCTTTAGATTCAGGAAGACTAGCTTGCATCACCTTAAATTAAGGGTTTAGATATGCTTCTATTCAATGCACATCAGTATTTCATTAATTAATATTACAGCCCCATGTTTCCTGAGATGGAAAAATACAGCTTTTGACCGTGAAACATTGAAACAACACAGCTGTTTCCTAAGCAACACATCTGCAAAATGTGCCGATGTTTCATGGAGGTATTTAAAAACACTCTTCTCTACCGAAGCTAGTTGTATGATTAAAAATACCTTCCAGGAGGGTACCTCTGATCTTTCCTAAAGATTATAACAAACCTGAATGTTCAATTTTCTGGCTACATGGAACCATCAGAAATGTGTGTGACTGAAAACCTAGTGTTGGTTTGAGTGCTGCAATGTGGGGGGGGGGAAAAAATGCCCTTAGCTTGAGCTACAAGGTTTTTGTCAGCCCACAGGAAATGATGACGTGAGCTCTGATGAGAGAATTCTGTTTGTGGAAATGGAGGTCAGGCAAAGCTGTGCAGGTACTACAGCTATCTGTGCAGTTATGTTGCTGAACTCCATATTTGTAAAAAATGGAAGTGAATTAAGGCATGTTTTTTAAGGCATTTTGCAAACAGTATATCGAATGACTTGCCAAACAACTCTCATAATTGCTTTTTTCCTACCAAAAATTTGCTGTGTCATAGCTGAAAGTAGTTTTGGCCAAGTGAATGTGGTATTTTTGCAGTGTTTGTTTGAACATGAGAGTATGTTTGATCAATGTTTGAGATGATGGTTCTGGGCTCAGCCTACTGTCTAAAACACACATCTCTTTCCAGAATGGTTATTGTATATTTATGTACTTCTGTGGGGTTTTCTGTTTTCGAGTACAGCAGTGTTCATGTTTTGTGGTACTTGTATGGTCAGATAAGTACCATGACACCGTTTATTGTCAGAAAGTTTAGATATCTGAGTCAGTGCTTCTTGTAATGTTCTATTTTGCTTCTTAATTAAATGTCATTTTAGAACAGTTGTATACATGTCACTTGTCTGCAGCTATTTTGTTAGTGCAGTTGTAAATGCTGTTTCATGTTTTCTCGGCTGGAGAATACATCAGTACTATTCCTCTGCACTACCCTTCTTTTTGCAGCATCATAAAATTCTACTTAAACTAAATATTAAGCATGTATACTTTAGGTATTTCCCTTAAGATTTTGCTAAAATAAATTTTCATTGTGAGTGTGTGTAACTGGTCATCTAATTCCACTAACTAAAGGGCTATTTATTTATTTATTTATTTATTTATTTTTAAGGTATCTTGGCACTTTAAAGATTTCTTGCTAACTAAATGGTTATGAAGTGCAGTGTGCATCTTGAAGGCATCTAGTCTTGTGCCCCCATCTTGTGAAAGGCATATTTAGCTCAATTTTATTTATTTGGAGAGGATGCCAAAATATTAAGGATAATTTCATTTTAGGAGACTTTGACAGGATGTGAATTAGCGGGTGATGTCACAGATGGTACAAAAGTGAACACTTCTAATTAAATTGAAGTTTTTCCTACACTTTAGCATTTTAATCACTCCAACCTAAAAAATTGAAACCTCTGATTAAACAACAAAACCACAAACAAAGCTATTTGATGTTTCAAGTTATTTTAATCTCCAAACAGTTCTTCAGGTGTGTTTTTGGCAAAATTTACTCAAAGACAATTTCAATGTAGTTTTTTTCTGCAGTGAAGAAAATGTTAATGTGGATTTTTTTTCTTGATCAGAAAGACCCAAAGCTCTTAAAGAACCAAGTTTTAAATATTCTTTATTTAGAGGATGACTGCTTAATATTATATTAGATAGCATAATACATAGGTCTTATGGCTCTGGCTACTTACAGTCCTTTCCTGGATCTAAAACTCAAGCAGCATGTCTTTAGGATGGGAAATTTCTTCTATAATAAAAAAAGTGTTTCAGGCTTTAAAATCTAAACCACAAGTGTTTTGTGACCAAAAAGTCTACTGTGAAATTGTTCTCTTATGTTGCTTCTCTTTTATGCTCTCAACAGAAGTAGGAGGGTGTTTTACTTGTTTTAAGGTTTTATGGTTACATTCTGTATCTAATGCTAATGAAGGATACTATACAAATGTATTTTGTCCTGTATTTTTCCTTGTCACCTGAAGAACCTGCAGGTAGTATTCAATACTCAACAGGACACCACACCTCTGAAGTTTGTTTCAAAAATTAAATATTGATTAAAGCCAGGATCAGTTTGTGTGCAAAACAATTTAATAAAATCTTCATCTTATTCATAATAAAACAGTCTCCTGAGATGCTTTTAAAATTTTTTTTTTTAGCCTATTTACAGTACTTCACTTAAATTCTTTTCTTACAATGTCTCTTATGTTTCTAAGAACAGTCAACGTAGAAATCAGTCTGAAAATTTGGAGAGAGGATTTGGGCAACAGTTGCCTCCAATAGTTATAGTTACAATGAGTTTGTTTTAAGATACCTATTCTACAACTTATAGAAGTAGAGACATAATGCTTGTGGTTTGGGGCTTTTAATATGATTTAGCAACTACTTTTTTTTCTTGTATCAAGGTCACCTTGATTTCAGCTTCAGATGTGTTACTTATTTTCCTTTTTCTTGTACAGAAGAATCCTGAAGGAAGTGTTGCTAATAATTATTTCAATAGGGACAACTGACTTGCCAAGAAGCGCTGTTGATCCAGGAAACAAGATACAACTCTGCGGAGTATTTCAAAATTACTCTAAATTGAAGATACTAATTTTTAGAGCATAGTGTACAAACAGTTGAGGTGTTTTATCCTCCAGTGGGATTAAATGAAAAAGCTCAGCCTTTGGCTCCAGCTAATTCCTGTAGTCAGTTCAGATTTCTCCTAATCTTAAGAAATTTTTTAAATTTTAATGGTTATGCAGGAGTTTAGAAGCCTGGGTTGAATACATTAGCCTAATAAACAAGTGCTATATAAGGGTTAAGTGAGATCCTTTATCAAATAAATTATAATGTCCATTTAATACATATTAATTGCACAGTTCCTTTTATGCCGGGTATGCATCACATGCACTACTGAGGGATATCATAGGCCCTAATAATCTGTTTTGCATGTTGATTTAAATGCATGTCATAGCTTGGCATTGGTGTTTGTGTGTGTGTGTGTTTGTTTTTTAAACACAGACCTGACCTCTACAACAGAAAAATATTTTTAAAATGGTATCTCTATCCTTTCAGAACCTGAGAGTGTTTTTTAAAAAGGTACCTTTCAATACTTTTCAGCAGACGTGTTTTTGAATCCTTAACTATGGTGATCTTTTGGTCTCTCTTTCTGGATGCAAATACTGATGCTATCCAGTTTTAAAACTCCAGTTGCTTTCTGTGAGAAGAAACACTTAAGCATTACCATTTCAAAATACAAATATTAGACAAGATCATCAAAGTTCATCTTAAATTAATATCTGAAGTTATTGGAAGTACTGGGAATACCATACAGTTCATAGAACCTTCATTTTGTATTATATATTATGATCATACTTTTGACAGAAGTTATGGCAACTGTATGCACACAATGATAATTTTGTTGTATTTTTCCAACATTGTGTGCACATTTGAGTTTGCAACATGATTTTCAAGTCTGTAAAAGCTGGAATGCTCTCTGAAACTGCTTGTTTTAAAGGTGTTCTAAAAATGTGGCAATTAGATTTTACAGTATACTCTGAAGGACAGGAAATGATCTAATAAGGTGTTTGAGAGAGACTTTCAGATCTTGTAGGTAGTCTATTTAACTTCTTTTCTAATTAAATTTCTTGCTCTGACAGCCCCCAATCCTGACATCTCTGTATTCAGAAGCATATTGGACGAAGTTAGATATCCTCAAATGGTTGTCCTCAGTTTATCATGCCCCCTCTCTTCATTAAGTAGTAGGGAATAACTCCTTGTTTACATTTCCTTTCTTAATACAGGGTGGTGTTCAAAAATGTCATAGGCTTAATTTTTGAAGAGTATAAAATACTATGGATGAAATTTATTGTATTTCACCCTCCTGTCATTTAAAACTTGTAATGAAATTCAACAGTGCTCTTTTATTAGAGAACTGCTTAATACACCTCTTTTCTATCTTAAGCTGGGTTGAAAGCCCTGTTTTGGCCTTTGGCACGGACATAACGAAGGGATATAAGAAGAAGTACCTTGAAGTGTAATCAGTAATTTAAGAGATGTGCTCCCTACCTAAGGACGCAGTAGGTAAAACTTTGTATTCAGAAAGTATCTTGTATTTGAAGTTAAGAGCCCTGTCTTCCAAAAAGTAAAAGAAAATGCACAATTTTTAGTGAAGAATACATACAAAAGCGCATATTTGAAATGCTTTCAGTAGTAACATGCTTTCCTTTTTATGACACTTAAATTCATTGAGCTGTTCTTTAGCAACAAGCATGACTTCAGTACCCAGTTGAAAAGGCAAAACTTCTTGTCTCTGCTTAGCGCTCCTTGAAATCTCTACAGGCATTTTTTTGTAACTTGGGTGTTATTTAATAATTCCATAACCTAAAGTTCATTGGTTCTTACAGAGAAGAGGGGATATGGGGGGGGGAATAAAACAAAAACAACAAACCAACAAGCAACCAAAACAAACCTACAAAACCCACCACCACCACCACTAAAACCCCAAACAAAACAGTACTTCAGAAATCGTGGCATGGTAAAATTTTAGTTTAGGGAAATTTAAGTCTTTACTATTATTAAATGTTCATACTGTTGTGTCTGTAGTTTGAAATCTCTTCTGCAGTATCTAGCAGACTGGAACTAAACTTGCAAAGCTGGATGTTTTATGCAGTGGTAGGCTGCTGGAGTTGAAAACTGGTTTTGATGGAAAATAGAAAGTAGTGCACATGTTTTTTGTCACTGAAATAATTTTAAGAGCTCTGAACTTAATCTTCAAGTCGCTGAATAAAGCTGGAGATCGCATTTTTTTATTTTTCTTGGTATGAATCCTATTTGCTGAAGTTGCTCTGTAATTGAGTTTTCCTTTGACTTTCAAGACAGAAGAAATTGTATCAGAACAGTTACATGGGCATCATCTTCAAATTTAACCACTAAATGTTGTGTAGTGGTGGTCATTTAAAAAGAAGTCGAACTTTCTTGATTAAATACAACAGAAGCACATTAAACAATGAAATATTTCATCAGCTTTGGATATTTTAAATCTAAAACCTAGTGATGAGATAATTTCCATGCAGATTGATACTAGGGATTGCAAGTGAACACTCAGTGTTGACATGCGCTAGGATTGGCATACAGCACGAGCATTTTAACAATGTCATCCAGCTTTGAGCGGAGTGTTATAAATGCAAGTGCAGGTTTTTATCTGCAGAACTGGGTATTTTTCTTTCCCTTGCATGATTTGTTCTGGTTACTGCATCATCCCTCATGCCTCCAGCTAAGCAAAAAGTGTAATCTGAGTAGGTTAGAGTTTGTTTTCAGTATATCCAAATACTTTAAAGCTCCCCAGGCAGCTGTGTATCAACTTTATGTCCTTAGCTGGTATAGCTGTGACATGTAAGCTTGTAGTTTGCAGTGCTGATAATTTCCTGTGGTCAGTGTTCGTTTAACTTAAAATGAGAAACCTCTGCAAAGCTTCTGAAGGTTATTAATAACTTCACTGGTTAAAACAAACAAATGCACAATTAAAAGAATACACCTACACAGAGTGGCTTGTCAGGCAGAGAATAAAAAATGATCTTCCCCTGAAGTAAGTTATTTTGCTAGTTAAGGCATCTCCTGGTTAGTTGGAAAAATGCAAAGGAACATTATGCTGGCAGCATGTAGGAGCTCGTAAGGATGGCTAGGTCTTGAATCTGCAAAAAAACCAGCATGTCTAACAGCAAATTAAGGGGGAGGAGGATAGAACATGAGAGCTAGTTCTGACAGCTACCTTGCTCTGCCATTGCTGCTCATGACTGCATTCAAGGTATGAGATTCCAAGAAAGAATTCCCCAAAAAACTTGAAGTGTTCTCAGTTATATTGTCTTTGAATGAAAAAAAAACAGATGGAAACAGTGGCTCGTAACTTGAGCCTATCTTCTCTAGGCTGTAAGAGTGGGATAACACTTGTACATATATGAAATATAATGTGCAGGCCAAGAGTCTGTTTGACAATGTTTGCGTCATTATCTCACATTTCAGATGCATTTCTGTGCTGTGTGTACCATGCAAAGATGATAAGGCTTAATAATGAATTTTAAGTTTCATTTATTTAATAAAACATTCAAACTGTGCTTAAAAAATGTAATTACTGAAATAACTGTTCTTACTCCTTATGTGTTGTGAAATTTATATGTTGTAAAATTTCAGTCACATAGTGTTGCTGTGCCTGGAGAGTTTAATTTGAGATACTGTCTTCTTGCTGTAGCTGTGTGGGTTTTTTTACATGTGGTGAATACCAAGGAAATTTTAACTGCTTTAGTGATCTTCTGATGTGTGCTAGAAATATGGGTTGCATTGCTTTGCAATTATGCATGCTTGCATATTTAGGCAGTGTTTCAGTGGCTTTCTATAGCATGTTAAACATACAGCATTTAATAAACATGGGTGAATATAATCCAGTAGCGAGGAAGTTGTTGGGAACCCAGCATCCTTGACTCAGGGGGTTTACTTATTTGGCATTCAACACCAGCTTCTGATTGCTAATGGGAGTGCAGGGAGGGGGCACGACCCAGGAGCAGTTGCACACCTGTGGAACCCCCTTCTCTCTGCTCTCCTCTGTCTGGGCTGAAGCCAGGTGGATCCCCCCCCTCCCCACACTGTCCTTGCCCTGGTGGCTCCTATGCCCTTCCTCCTGGTTACTACCAGCTTCTGGGCACTTCTCGCTCCTTTTTGTGCCGCCTGCAGGCCACGGAAGTGCAGGGAATCTCTTGCTACTCTTACTTACAGTTATGAATTATTAGTAGCTTCTTACTATTTCATGTCATTTTGTGTTATTTGCTAACAGAAAAATATAAGTGCAAAATATTAATACTGAGGTATCCAAATTAGAAAATATAAGAATAAATGTTGCTACCAGGCTCAGAGGAACAAGTATAATAGGAAGGATGCTTCCACAGTTTGTAACCTTATGCATTTCCTAGATTCCTTCCTTTATTGCTCAGGATGGATTTGCACCAAATGGATTGCTGTCAGCTTCTTTCAAAAAAATTGTTTGGTGTGTCTCTGCTGACTTTGACAGACTGAATTTGCCAGGAAGTAGGGATTCCATTTCCTTTTACAGACTTTTCTCTGGTATTTGTTGCTGTAATTGTTTTATTGGCAGAGATTCAGGGATTTTCTTAAATCTCTGTGAAAGAGGGTGCTATTCTTCTTATTTATAGATTGAAGAATAAGCATTAGGTCAAAGTAATTGATTTGAGACTCTCCCTTTCAAAGTCTAAGGCCTGACTTCTACCAATAACATGCACTCATGTCTACCAATTGCTAGAGTTCGTTGGTGTCACTTGAATGTGTAAACCTTTTCTTGCTGTAGTTACTAGTCTTATTAATGTATGGTCTTTTCATTGTGGCTAATTGTGATTATTAACAGGTTTTGGTACATGATTTCACAGTATTGCTAAAGAAGTGGTGTCACTTTTTTATCTCTGTGTAAACAATAAACAAATTGCAACACTGAAGAAACTGGGAATTCTTATAGAGCAAGTTCTTTGGACACAATAAAAAAGGAAGCAATGTCTAAACAGATTTATTTAGCCAGGGAATATGAAATACAGCATAATAATGGTAGTTACAGCTACACTTGGTAGCAAACTGCAATAGTTTGTACTTAAAGCATAGGATATGTTTGATTCTGTACAATGAAGTCCTATTTCCTTGCTATTCTGTGTGGAACAAAACCTGAGACTTCAGTGACTAATAAGGAAAAATATTATAGTTGAAAGTTTTTTATGAGCAGCTAGTCCAAGTTGAGTGATGTCCTTATATATAAGTACTTCGGTCATGAAACTTGGAATCCTGCTGAGTCAGATCCATAGTGACAAGTCCTGCTGTTCCAAAAATAAGTTTAAAAAGTAATGTGACCAGGTGCTTTTCTCTTCTAGAGGCTGGTAGACTATCTTTGTCTGAGCTTGCTTATGTAAAGTCCTTGGAGACAATACAAGGATAATATGAATAGCTGAAGAGACCATTTGGTTTTCTAAGTATTGATTATTTTCTTCTGTTTCTCATCTTGAACACAGTTGAACATTGAAATAGGATGCACAGAGAGTTTGTGTAGTCTGTCCCTGGAGGTTTTCAAGACCTGACTGTATCAAGTCCTGAGCAACCTGGGCTGACCCTGCTTGAATCATTCTGTCATTGTATGATTCTGAGATTTTGCTCTGTTTTGGACCAGTTTGTCACCTAGAGCCACAGTATTAGTGATTGCCTTGCTTTAAGGCAACCTATTGTACATGACAGAATAATTGGAAGAGATAATTATTACGTCACGTTGGCACTGAGAACTTCTGTCAGTTCCTTCTGTTCTAGAAACTGTGGAGTTCTGGAATTAAGGCTGGAGGAGTCACGCCTCCTGTTTGTCATCTGGATTGTACGTATTTGGAAATGTTGATCTTGTTGCGTGGTATTGTCTCCAGGTTTCAAGTATTGGAAATTGTGTTTTGTCTGCAGGCATTCTTTGTGTCAGGATATCAGACTCTGAATCTATTCTCTCTATTTAGATTATTTAGTAAGCAGCATTAAGACCTTAATTAGATTTTTTTCTTTTTAATACCATCTTTTTTTAACTATAGTGAAGTATCTAATAAAAATAAAGAGCATATTCCAAGGGGGTTCAGAATGTTAAAAGCTGTCTTTCAACAGACAGCCCTACCTGTTTCTCAGTAAGAGTAAGAAACAAATTCTTAGTAAGAAACAAATTCATCTGTTATTGAGGCTGAAGTGGACAAACTGAAGGGTTTCTTTAAATGTTTTTTTCCCATCTTCCTGTTGGAAAACACCTTAAAAGAATCTTTGGGATTCACTGGATTGTTTTAGCATCTTAAAAGTCTGTTGCACAGATTTTTGCAAGATATGTATTGTGCTAATCTCTACCACCTGACACATGAAGAAAAAGGGAATAAAAAAAAAAAGTATTTCAACATGAATGAAGCAAGAATTTTTGTAAATTTCTTTCAAGATAACAGCACAAAAATGAACTTATTGAGAGCAGAGGCAGCATATTCTATTCAGATGTTTGTATGCAGTATCTGAAGGTCTGCTTGCTCATTATTAGTTAATATGTTCTAAAATCCTCATGTGTTAAGCCTTCAGGATATTTATAGCAATTACTTTCACATCGTGGGACACTAGCAGTAGAGAAGAAGTTCAAGGTCTTTAGCCTATAGCACTGTTAGAATGTTCCCTAAGAGGAAGTTTTAAAAAGTCTCATTTATTGGTCAGGTTTGTTGTATCTAAGATTCATGTATCCTAATTTGCAAGGATTGCTTAAAAATCACTAAGTCAAGAAACTTGAGCCTTGCTTGTTTGTACCACTTCTTTATCTCTTACAGTATGAACTATTTCATATATAGTTACTTTTCAGTCTGACTTTGTGGTTTATTTTTAGCCTATGTAATTTCTCTTAGCTAATGTGTGCTGGGATTGCTTGTGAGAAAAGGCATCAGGCGTCAAGGTCTCTGAACTACTAAGGCTTTCTCTCTGCTGCGTCATGTTTGGTGTTTTATGTGCCTGTGGTGACACAGGTAAAAACTTGTTTGAAGACCTTTGAACTTGATGATTAATAATATATTGAGATTTTGGTTTTCAGTGGAATTTCCAAAGTTATTTGACACAGGGGAAGAAAATACCGTGAGAAGTGTGAAAGTTATGAGATTTCATTTGCGTTGGCCAAGAACATGCTGAGAGGAAGGCACAGAGCATGATCCAGAGGAGGTTTCTATTATAAACTGAAGATCTTGAATCTGCCTTTTAGGAGAATGGGACACCTTTGCCTTCTCTAACTGCCTGCTTCCATAATTTTTGAATCAATTGGTCAGTTTCAGACAAATGTTAAGGAAGAACACCTTATAGAAGACACAGATTTTTTTAAAAATCAGTTTCATGAAAATTGGCAGCTATACGGGAGAAACCTAAACTGATTTAACTGCTGAAGGAAATCTTAATGTGAGCTCTGTAATAATCTGTCCTATTTAGTGAGCTGGTTCACCAGCCTGTGTGAAGTTGGGTGGAAACTGCTAGAGCACTGCGCTACTGCTTGCTCAGCAAGTAGTTGACAGACAAGAAAAAGGCATTGTAGGTACTCCTGAAGAGTTGGACCTGGAGTCGTGGAATGAGAAGATAAAGGCCGGAGTGTGGATGAAGCCAAACCTGTGGGAATATAGGAACTGGGTGCATACACTGTGCTTTCCTATGGAGTTACCAGTTCTGCTGCAATCTAGCTGACCAAAGCACCCCTAGTTTTGTGAGGAACAGGTGATCATTTGTGGAAAATCAGTGCAGAGCTTACGTCTTTTGTCATCTTGATCTGAATTTCCCATATTTTATACTGACAGTTTTAGTTGTTCATAGGTGTACTTTTATAGTGAAATAGAAGACCCTAGAAATCTAAGTGCAGTGAACTTTCACTGTGAAACCTCTGCAAATTCACTTGAAGGATGCGAGAACCAAACCCTAACAAAAAATGTGCTAAAGGACTGGCTGCTGTAATAGTTCTATTTCATGAGGGTAGCATGACTCATACCGCTTAATGTTCCTATCTCAGTATTCAGTTTATTTTTAAGTAGTGCAGTACAAATAGTGTTTTTCTGTGCCAGTTGTTGCTATGACTCCATAATATTTCCCTAAATACGCTTGCTCATACTTTCTCACAGGATAGTATTTGGCATATAAAAACCTTAAATCCATCAGAATTTCCTGAGTGCTGATCATTTTAATGCTTTTATGGAAAAAAGGATAGCTCTGTGTATTATGTAGTTTTAGTTGAGGAGGAATAGAAGTTCTTTTTTCTTTTTTTTTTTTTTTTTAAAAAAAGTCCACACAACCTGTTTCCTCATTCAAGAAAATGTTCCTCTGTTTCAGCTTTTCCAATTTAGGTTTTCAGATTAAATTTCCAGCACTAGTGTAGTTTAGGATATGTTGTTAAAGGTAAGTGGATGCTGTATTATTATTTCAGAACACTTTCACTGTCTTTTCTTTTTGTAATTAGAGGTGAAAAAAACATTTCTTGTGTGGCTTGGGGGAGTGGGATGGGTGACATGTTGAAACTTTCCTTTAGATTTATACTTTTGCATAAGGGTTTATTTTTCCAAGATTGCTTAACTCTACGGTTGCGTGCCTCATCTCTTCTAAATCACACTGAACACTTTGGTTGAAAGATCTTGGTGTACTGCAGCAGAACAACTACAACCTTTCCTGAGAACCTCTGGAATCTTGTTGCTTCTTCCCTTGTTCTGCATGATGTGCCTGGGTAACACGCTTGCTTCAGTCGCTGACTTGGTTTCAGAGTGATGTTAGTGCAAAAGGACGCAGTTAACAGAATATAACCCGGAATGTTTGTTGACCTAACAAGTTGTCTTTTAAACTCTAGATCTCCCTTTGATCAGATAAAATAATACTATAACTTATGGTTAAAGATACCAATGCGCAACCTTGTGTTTTTGTGAAAACTTTAAAACAAACTCTCAAAAAAGCTGTTCATTGTCAAACTATGCTTTTGAGTTGGTTAACTAGTCGCAAGTTTATTGCACTTCTCTTTCCTCCTTGTGCTGCTTATGGCTACCTCAGAAGGGCTATCAGGGAATAAAAAATGCTTACAAATGTAATATTTGTTTACCTTGATGTATTGTAAGAATTGCAAGGGCCAAAATTTATCAAGAAAGAACACATTCCATGTAAGGGTATGCTGCTAAGAAGCTGACAATTCAAGAGTCTTTTAATGCACTTTTCACTCAGTTCTAGAAAAGCACAGCTGGAAAAGCCCTTTTTTTAAAAATTACTAATGCCATAACAAGTTGAGGGTTGTTACACTAATATATCATTTTCCTTTCTAATTGCTGCTGTTTTGCAAAATGCTTCCTGTATTTTTGGCTATCTTTTCAAAATAAAAATGTAACAATTGATGTTTTTGTTGTAGTTTTCAGTTCTGTAAGGTGTTAAGGTTGTTTTAAGCTTAGTGTGAGTTAGATTATGGAAATTAATTGTATGAAATACTGTTCAAGAGGAATAGCTTGTCTTCCCAGCCAGAGCATTTCTTTGTTCTGGTTGTGCTGTAACTGTCTGAACAACTGTTTTTTCAGTAGCTAGTTCTTGTTACATGCAGGTGGCGTATGCCTACCCTTATGGCACAGTTATTTTTCAGAGTGTCCAAGAAATGCGGATTTAGTGTTGAATTCTCCTTGGCAGCTTTCAATTCTGTTTGTCTTGGCAGTGTGCCATAGCCCCTCAGCTGCAGGGTAGGCCAGGTTTGTAGGTGTTTTCTACTCTTCTTTTTGAAATGGCCCCATTGCATTAAAGAAAGCAAAATTTATAGGGCAGAAGAGAGAGGAAGCTTCACCTTATAGTCAGTCTACCAATAAAGGTATTCATCCTAAAAGGGGAATTAAAATCTGTAACCCGTATGTAGCCCTGGAAGTAGTTATAGGCAAACTTAATAGCAGAAATCTAAACAGGAGAACTTGCTGAAATATCTGTAGAGATTAGGCAGGGATTTGCATGTCTGTGTTGTGGGAGGGAGCTATTTCCTTCCTCTCCTGCCTCCTGCTCTCCACCTCACCAACAGCATTTATGGATGTGTCTGAATTTTTGTCTCAGAACTGTTTTCAATACTTTCCTTAAATGGTAGCTTAGGATAACCCTACATATTTTTTATACATGGTGCTTTATAAACAGTTATCTCCTTTGATGAGGATAGGTCATTTTTGTCTTCATGCATGTGTGTCTATATAAGTGAGAACGCCTGAAATGTTAAAATAATGGCTTTTCATAAAGGCCAGAATTTGGAATTGTTTTTTTGTTTCTTTGTTTTGCTAAAAGAAGACAATGAAATAGTATAGTAACATGTCACAAATAAAATGCAGTAAAATGAGGTGTGCAAATTTCAGCTTCTAGGGAAATAACTGTCTCTTTAAAGGAGACCTTCTGTCCTGGAGCCTATAACCTTTGACTTGGTACATGTACCAACAATTGAAATCTATTCTATACTTTAAAATGCAGAAGAGTGGTGGCAAGAAAGCCCAGGTAGTTACTAGCCCAGTAAAAGATGTAGTGACGAGTGACTGTCTGCGTGTCATAAACTGTACTAAGACTTTTGGGAAGGAGACTGGTCTTGCCTCCTGCATTGGACTTATGCAGCTGCAATACTCTTCATGTTGGTTTTGCTTTACATTGTTGCTGAGGAAGCTCTGTTTTGCATTTGTGGATACCTTTAGCTTTCAAGTAGATGACTTAAATCCAAAATTCTTACAGAAATAAAACTCATTCGGAAAAGATGTTACTTATTTTTCTTTAAATCAGCGAGTGGTTTTGGCCTTAAGTATCTCTAGTGGGTTTAGTTACACAATATAGATTTTTCAGTGAAAAAGGAATAGGAAGCAATGGAGGTTATTTTATCAGTAGCAAAGGTCAGTTGATTGTATCTTATGGCATGCATTGAAGTGGAATACTTACTAAATAAGCATCACGCTGCTCAGTCATTTCTTTCAGTTGTAATAGGAAATTTTATGATAAAATAAATTCAAGAGTTTGAAATTTAGTATAGGCAGATGGCTTGAACATTTTCTGGACAACAAATGTCATTAAGAGAGCCAAGAACTTTGTGTGGTAGAATAGTGTTCAGTTGCAAAATGTACTTATTCATATGTACTGTGTGGTTAGCTCTTATTTTTATTTGGCATCCCCAGATATCAAATAACTTAAGGATGTTACTTCGTTTCTCTTTTGATAACTGTTTTCCATTTATAATGCTCATAAATATTTTCTCTGTCTTTTTACAGATTTCTGAAGTTGTTTAAGCTCTGAATACTTTAAAGTTCTTTATACAGAGAAATGTCTGGCTCATATGATGACTCCGTTGGAGTAGAAGTTTCTAGTGACAGCTTCTGGGAGGTAACTTGGATCAATATTTTGATTTTATTTTTTACTCTTACTATGGAAAATCTGATTTTTGTACATCGTGAACTGTGGAGAGAACTGCAATACAAGATGCCTTTGGTTATTGTGATTTGCAGAAACAGCCTTCAGAATGGAAATGAACATTTAGGTTTTTGTCCTAGTTCTGTCAAGGGTTTTTACCTGGCACAAACTTGAGGATCATCCATTTGGGTCAGAGATGCAATTCAGAATTGAACCTTTGCAAGTTTTTATTGCTGAAAAGGGGTGTGGGTGGGTAACTTTTAAAATTACCAAAGGGACTGAGTGATCAATGTTAAATCTAAAGTGGTTAAAGGCTACTGTAAGTGTACAGAAATTACAAATGTAAGATAGTGTGTGAATGTATTGCATGTTTTCTTTTTGTGTCTAGATGCAAGTATAAACTTTTTTGAGAGAAGCTGCCTTGTGCTTATCTCAATGTGAGATTATACATGCAGAAAGATAATACAAAGCCCATTATAATATCAGTAATTTGTGCTGCCCAAATCTGAAGAAGGCTTTCAGATGTTCTGATAATTTGATTAAGCTTTAAAGAGAGCAAACGTTTTCAAGCAGAAAGCATTTAAAAAAAAAAATTATTGCAAGAAAAGGAAAGGTTTCACAGTGTCAGTACTGACATTAATTGGAGGTGAGTACGCTGTCCACATGAACTGTATTCAGTGGGGTAAATTTCTACCATGTGACTTGGAGCTCTTTTGAGCTTGAACTATAGCAAACATGAAAATGGCTAGGGGAAAACGTCTGAGACTATGTAAGACAGCTTGGTTTTGGTGACCCAATTGTGCATCAATTGTGCAAATGAAAGCTTTTCTAGACCACTAACCTCTGTTGGTGATGGCAGTGAGGGCATATTACATTTTGATGCGGATTTCCCCTTATTTTCCAATACCTTATCTAAAAGACACAATGCCAGTGAGATTCTTGTTTAGTAGACAGCTATCATTTTTTGAGGAGACATGTTTATTATGGTAAATGTCTATCCTATTTATAAAGATGTTGTTTTGAAATTACTGGGTGCTAAGTTTTAACCTCTTTTGTTGTTGGGGTATTCTGTAGTACATCTGCAGAGAGGATGTGGGACCTCTACTCATGGAGGTGTCTAAGACTCAACTGGACATGGCTCTGAGCAACCTGATCTGTCAGACCTGCTCTGAGCAGAGGGTTGGACTAGATGATATCCAGAGGTTCCTTCCAACCTCAATTAGTCTTTTCTGTTAGATTTTATTTTAAGGCAACTTTCTGGGGAGCCTTCCTTGATAGAAGTGTTTCAAAATAAAATAAGGACCTGGTCAGGAAAAAAGAATCCTGAACCAAAGGGGTTTTTTTGGTGTGTTTGGCATTTTATCCTTGTCAGGAGAACTTGATTTCTGTCTATTCTATACCAAGCCATTGTCTTCAACCAAGTAATTGTGTCTGGAAGCATAAAAGACGAATGAGAATGAGAATTTTGTAGACTAGTATGATTGTTTGGATAAATGTGAACTCAAGTATTTAATATTAAAGGATGATAAATGATCAGAAATAGAAATTAGGCTAAACTAGGACCTTTACAAAGCATAGCTTAAATGTATTTCATGCTTATTATAGGTGGATTAAAGGTGTTCTTTGTGTTTGTGCTATTGGTGACATATAATATGGTAAACACTACTTCTAAATCTGTTTCTTTGGACTCTTCTGTGTATTGCTTCTGAAAGAACAGAGCTGCAGTCTGTTTCATAAGCAATGTCAGTAGGCTAATGTGTAATGCATGAGTATATCTTTATTTACCCTTGAGTAAAAAAAAAAAAAGTCTTCGCTACTGGGATCAGTTTCTTCTTTATAGGTTCAATCATTTTCTCTACTCTTTCTCTTTTTTTAATGTATAACCACAAAGTTTCTTACGTTAAAATGGTCAAGACAAAAATTTTTGGATGGAATAATTAGGTTTTGTTTTTTTGTGTGTGTGTGTTTGTTTGGTTTGCCTTTTTCTGAAACTCAGAGTACATCAGGCTGGAATAGTAATATGTTCTGTGAGTTGACTAATGCTCTCTAGAATAGGTGTGCAAGTTGCTCAAAGAGGAAAACTAGCATTGTTTAGATCATATTAGCTAGTAATATGCTGAAATCAGTTTAAAATAATCTCCAAACTTGAAGATGCAATTATATTCTTATGGAATGGTTTCAGTTCATTAAAAATTCTAGAGACCATCTTCACACTTGCTCTTCAGGGAGTAAAACAAGTTTTGGCTGCAGTAAAAAATTAATTCAAATGATATGTTAATGGCTTTTTTCCTGAAGGGACTTTAAGGGTGTTCAACGTATTAGCAGTTTTTCTGAAAGCAGAATTGGACTTTGCATGCAATTGATGGCCATATTGAAAAACTAAACACTGAATTTCCTAAGTAAATTTCCTAAATTTACTAAGCTTTTGGCAGTTTAGCAATATAAAATGGAATATTTCACTGAACTTTAGCATTTTGAGCATTGTATTATGTAGGAAACACTACTTGTTTTGCAGTTCATCTGCTTTGTACTCTTTGATTCTTAGGACAAATAGAAGTTTGTGGATTTTGTGGTAACAAACATTGATTCTTTAAAAAAACATTAATAGATGCAGTTGTGTTCTTAGTATAGAATCATAGAATTGTTTTGGTTGGAAAAGACCTTTAAGATCATAGAGTCCAACCCTTAACGTAGCACTGCCAAGTCCAGCTCTAAACCATGTCCCTAAGCACCACATCTATGCGTGTTTTTAAATATCTCCAGGGTTGGTGACTCAGCCACTTCCATAGGCAGCCTGTTCCAGTGTCTGACAAAGGCTTTGTCATTATTTTAGCAAAATGACTAAAGACTTGAAATTTCAGTATGTAGAAACTAGGTGGTATTTGAGTGAAACAGAGGGGAGGCTGTAAAAGTTTTGTAGTTGATTGATGCTTAAAATATCACCACTGACATTTGTATTGTGGTTAAAACAAAAAAAAAAAAACAAAAAACAAAAAAAAAAAAAAAAAAAAAAACAAAAAAAAAACCAACAAGAATAGATTAGATAGTTTGAAAGATAGAGCAGATTATCATGAAGCCTTGTATGTATAGCTGAAAGACTGTAGTAGGTATACCTAAATGTGTACATAACTGCGCAGGGAGTTGAAAATGGGTGGTATGACATCCCTGGCATTCTTGGAACTTCTATGGATGCACTAAGATACTTTGAACTAAACATGAAAAAGAGTACTCTGATACAAGCAATTTTAGAGTAATACTGAACTATTAACAGGAAGTGGTGACACAGTAGCAAATTTTAACCTTCATGCATGCTGTACTTAGTAAATTTACAGAGGCCATGTAGTTTGAGAGAATAAACATGCTTACAAAGCTGACTTAAGAAAAAAACATATATAAACTTTTCTCTCAATGGAAATAGCCAAGAGAGTATATTAAGCAAAGAAATGTCTGTTTCGTTGTACTCTGATACTTATAGGATGACTCCTTATTACTGCGTATAAAACTATTCAAAAAAAATAGTAGTCTTGGCAATACCCTGTTACAGTGAGAAATGTGAATAACGTGGAACTTATGTTTTGGTTGACAGCATTTATAGCTGCATGTTGCATTATGTGGCAGGGAAGTGAGGGTTGTTTTGTTTTGTTTCATTTTTAATCCTGACACTGAACAAAATGCTTGGACTAAAGGACGACATAAAGGAAGGTGGTAAAGTAACTAAAGCTGTGCTGTCCACTGCAGTGTAGCCTTGATATAGAATATTAAGTAATTGCTTTTTGTCAAAAAATAGTTTTCTTGTGATCTCTGCACTCTACTTTTCTGTGTTTCTGTGAGGGTAACTGTGTTTTGACATGCATGCCTGATACTAGATTGAAATGCATTTTGGGTTATATGTACTTCTGATTATTTGAGTGAATAATTAAGGTATCCAGTAGCTTGCTTAGGCCAAGTAATGCCTTGGCAGAATGTACCATTTAACTTAAAACCTTGCCTTTCTACAGAGAAGCCTAACAAAACAATAAGACAGGAATTATGCTTCAGATCAAGAGTTAAGATGCAGGAGTTGGTTTGCCAGGCTTCTACTGCTGGTGGAATATGAACCTAAAGTAAAGGAAGTCCTGTGCAAGTCTTAATAAATTTAAGAATAACTCATTAGTGTTAATTGACATGCAGAAACTAACTGCAGGTCTGTCAAATGTAATTAGCAAAATCTTGTTTAAGTACTTCTGGTTTGGAGCAATTTTTCCAAACTAAATTTGACCAAATTTTAGTCTAAAATGTGTCTTTTTTCTGTATGTTCTCTGAAGAGTGCAACTTTGAATTCTAGCCTTAATCGTGCACAAAAAGGATAACTGAACTGCTTTGATCAACATGTTTTGTCTGACTTGATTAGAAAAGATGCCATGTCTCTGGAATGCCAGTCTCAGTACTTAATGCCTCGGGTAATATGAAGTAAAGAACCCTTAGTCAATTTGGAAGTTGTGTCATTACTGCAGAATTTGTCATTTGCACCTTTTTCGTAGAGGATTTTAAGATATTTTTTAATGATAATTTTTTTCTTTGTTTTTAAAGACAGCCTGCAGTTTGTTAAAAGCCACCTTCCTATGCTTTAGCACCGCAGCTGCAAGCAGAGAATGTACTTAAATTCGGCCATGGCACAGAAGAGACAGTTTGGCAAAGTGAAATTTTGACTTTATTTCCTCACACTCCAAAATAGCTCAAATGTATTTACCTTTGGAGTGTGCTGCAAAGCCCTTTTTTTTTTTTTCTTGAAAAACATGTAGGAAAAAGTGAGGTGGTTGGGTGTGGGACCTATCTGAAGAACTTACTGTGAAAACTGCTTTTTTGCTCACTGCTTATCTTTGAAAATAAATCACTTTTCTTTCTTGAATGTTGATGTTGTGTTGAGCTGATAAGAACTGTATTTAATGTCGATAAACCAACTTCAAAGTTCTTGCCATTGCTGTTGATAGAAATTCCATGCAATGTTGTTGTCAGAAAATAAAGCACTTGCTTCTTAGTAGTTTTTCTGGCTGTAAAGGTGTTTGCTTTCTTTTGGAGTTGTCACTGCCTTTGCTAGGGTTCCTCATTACAAAGAAAGTTATTAGCAGTTTGATCATGTTTAAAAACGTCAATCTATAGCATATGGTTGCATGGTACTAAACTTATTGCTCTAACTTCGGCTGCGTATGTGCAGACTGTCCACAAAGCAGTTCAATGCAGGTTCCTTAATCTTTGAAGCTTTTTTTTATTAGGTTGCTATTTCAATACTGTTCATGGAAACTTCCAGTTCTGGCATTGAGAATCAAGCTCAATGCTTGAAACCCAAGACAAATAGTAATTTCTTTCTTCTAAAGACTAGTAATTTTTATTACTGCATAGACAGTGTTATAAAGTTCAGATTTGTGGTTGGGAAATAGTTGTCTCGTTGAAAGGTAATTGGAGAAGTTGCTGTTTGGACTTGTGTTCTTGGTGTCGACTTACTGCACATCTATCAGTCAAAAAATGTGGGTAGGATGAGGCTTAGGCATAGGTAGTATCTTGTATCAGAACAGCTGATACAAAGGCGTTTAGATGAGGTTCTTAGGGACATAGTTTAGTGCTAGAATTAGGTTATGGTTGGACTCGATTCTGAGGGTCTCTTCCAACCGAAACAATTCTATAATTCTAACTGAAAAAAATTAAGCTTTCAGAAACATGCATCTTTCTTTAGCAGGAAATAGAAATAGCAGCAGCTTTCACAATTGAGGGTATTTTTCTGTATTTAGTTAACCCAAGCCACTACTAGAAGTTTTTCATCTTTGAGCAGGATGACAAATCCTTTTCAGGAGAACAGATCTTTTACTTTCTTCTAATTTGTCCAGGTGTTTACCAAATAAAAGTATGTTAGGAGACAGAGAATTTCATACATGTTTTTATGGAAGCTTGCATAGAGAGCAAGGAATTGCAAAACAATAAAGACATAAGAAAGGACATTCTGAAAGATGATTGCTACAAAACAGTGGAGGATTTCATCAAAGCTTCAGTTGTAGTAGTGCATTAATTTAGTTAAGAAATGGAAGCTTCTTTTTCTTTCTTCATTTTTCTAACAAGCCTCAGTGTACCTTGATACGTCTGGTTAAGTTCATGGTGCTGAGGGCAGAAATTTTTTTAAGACCAAGGAATCTTGTTAATGTGCTCCAAGAAGTAATTCCTTCATCTGTGTTATTTTGCTGACAAGGGTGGCATTCTTTGGGTAATCAAAGGTTATTGCTGATAGCCTGGAGCACAATGGCAGTAACTTTTCCAAGGGAAAACAGAAGACTTGAAACCCGATGTACAATTTGAAACCCTTTGTATTTATTTCTTATCTGTCATATGGACTCTAAGCATTTGCATGACTGCTGTAAATATATCTCAGTTTGTCATAATCATTCATACCACTTTCTTGCATCCCAAAACAGGCTGTGGCAAAACTGGTTGCTTCCATCATTGTACTGCTTTAGTAAAATGCAAGAACTGGAAACCCTATTGGCCTTGTTCTACTAAAGTAGTTTTGAAATGCACATTGAAGGATTTGGTATATTAATAACAAATGGAAGGCCAATTTTGTGATGCATTTTGTTAATTAAGCTCTAGCCTTATGCTTGCTAATCACTATTATGGTCATATTAAAAGAAAAATGCCTTGAGCAAGTTGAGACCAATGCTATTGTTCACTTAGATACCTGTGAAGGTAAGAAAGGTGATGAGTAAGCATTTCTAGAGATCAAAGTAGAAGTGTGTGCATCTCTTGCAAGATAAGACATCAAAAGAAAGCTACCCTGCCTGTGGAGGCATTTGTTTTTAATGAGCCATAGGCCCTTCACGGGCTGTGTGCCACTTGTACACATGTGTGTTCTTACTCCCCCTTATTTTCTGCTAGCATCAGCAAATATGGAGCTCTCTCCATTTATTGCAGGGGTGTTCAGCTGCCCTGTGAAAACACCTTCTCATCCACACAACACAGCCATTCTGAACAGCTGCTGTACCAGCAAGTGGCATTAGCTCTATGAACTTTGGCCTGCGATTGATACCTATGGAGAACAGGACCTGGCATGCATTTTGAGGTGCTGAGCACATGGCTTTCATTGCATTCTGAAGTATTTGCTGAGATACCCACTAGCAAGAGAATTTCAATTTATTCAGAAAGGGGAAGCTGGTCCCGTATGTACTATGGGTGAATCAAATTTGGCCACCATATGCATGCCTATTCTCCCCAGAGCAAGGCCCAAACCCAACACTCTGGATAGCACAGGCAGCTGATATGGGACATGCCTCCCGCAAACTGCATTATAAGCTGTCTGCTCAGATGGTCCTAGTCCTGTCCATTTGGTAGTCCTGATATCTGTGCGTCATGCCTACTGCTGACAGCCAACATCTGCGTGAGAGATCTATTGAGGGGGTGTGTGTAGGGTGCAGGGAACTTAAGCGGGAGAAGCTCTCCAAACTCACTCTTGAATGTTGAAAAAGTGTTCCTGTGTTGAGGGATTTCAGTTACTTGTCAACAAATGCTTTTTGCTGATGAAACAGACTGTTCTGTTTTGCATTTTCATTTTAAAAATATTTGGACTCTGCAATAGTACATTTAGTACATTTCTGTCATATCTCCTATATGCTTTTTTTTTTTTTCCCTTCCAACATGGAGCAACATCATGTTCTCCATTTATATTGCCAGGTGTTTGTTCACAGGTATGTTTGCTTCAGATTTTGTCAGTTTAAGAGCTTCCTCGAGATTTTTCTTGCAACCAGTGGTGCACTTATACGGCTAAACTTAAACTTACACGGAGCTAGCACTCATAGGTACTTGAACTGTGTATGTGTCAATTAGGTACCAAGATAATTACTTTTATTTACAAAACCCCCACAATATTACACATGTTAATGCTGGTTGAAATGTTTGGAAACTTCCTGTTTGACATAGCTGGAAAGAAATTGTAGTCAGGGTTAAATGGAATGCTGGAAATAGTGTGTCCTCTTATTGGCCATGAGTATGCGTACGTTTGATGATGAGTCTTCAAAGTGCGTTATTGTGTTTCCTGCCTAGGAATATTTGCCCATAAAAAAAGAGCCTTATTTTATGCTACGCTGACTGACTTTCTTTCAGATATTTCCAGTTCATGAAGGCTGACTGGTTATGAATAAGCTAGGCAAGCCTGGAAAAAGAGTTGACATCAAATCTTACTTCAGGCATTTGAAACTCCTGAAATATTTGTGGTTATAGCAATTATCATGATACACCAGAATTAACTGGCTGGAGTTTAGCAATAGCTGAATGTTTGCCACCTTCTAGGCTGCTAACAAATTAAAATACCCTTAAACCATTCAATGTACCAGAAAAACCTGCTAAGTGTGTTTAACCCTTTATAGACTTCTATCCTGCTCTGTGAATATGTTAAAAAAAAAGTTTATTAGTTGAGGTAAGGGAGCCTAGATAATTTAAGACTCTCCCCTTGTGTATAGTGTTGTGAAATTGTAAAATAATGAGGTTGTAAGCTCTTAAATATTCCCATTAAAGATCACATCAGTGGCAGTGTGTGGCTACTTTAGTACAGCGGTGGTCACAAAGGAGACATGACTGGACTGCTGACTATACCATACTAAATGCCTCATCACAGTGTGCTTGTGTGTTTTTCTCTGGTTATTACAGATTTGAAAAAGGATTTGAGGTGACATTGCTGTGTTTGTGCATGAGAGGAAATATAAAAATGAGAAGGAATGTTTTCTTGACTAAGCACAATGGAGATCTGAAGGTGTCTATAATGCCTACAGGAGATATAAATGGGGCAAAATTGGATCAACTGAGGCTTAGTAGCAAAGTTCAGTTTTTTGCAGTGGAAAAGGGGAAACTAGTGGTTAACTTATAAAAGGTGGGGAGGGGCAAAACTGAATCACAATTTTCATAGAATTCACTGATTGCATCAAGAAAGTGACTATTATAGTGGTATTTTGAAGAAATAAACTCCTTGGCTTATTTCCTTTTGAAGTGTTTCTGGCAACTAAGGGTAAACAGCAACTGAATTTGGTATTATGCAATAAAATGTCTCAGATAGGTGAAGTGTTGATGCTAAAATGAAAGCAGGATACAGTTTTAAAATATCTCTCATCCTTCTTGAAACTGTAAGAAAGTTTATAATCTTACAGTTTACCTTACTGAAACAAATGTTTCATTTGTAGAACAAGGAACCTAATAACTTCATGTCTTAGGTGTCTGCTCTCTAACAAGTAATAGCCCAGTGCTGAGAATGATCAGAAGGTTATTCTAACTAGTAAAATCATATGTTTGTGCTTAGCAGAGCTAATTGACAAATCTGAAAATCGCAAGGTATTACGTAAACATGACTCTGACTGAAACAAAACCAGATGTTTTCTTTTTTCTTTTTCTTTTTTTTTTTTTTTTCCCTGGTGGTTTGCTACAAATAAAAGAATTTGTCATTTTTGTTTTAGCTCAAATACTTCTTGTGAAGGGGAAGGGGGAAGTCATGCAGAACGTTTGCAGTCTACCTCAGGAAACTGGAGAAAATAGTCTTGAGTAAAAGAATGTATTAAGTAATATTTTTCTTCCCCAGAATTCAGAGTGTCTTTACTGTGTTTGTAGGTTTTTAATCGTTCTAGTTTATCTACAGTCAGTAGTAGTTCATTAGCTACTTTAACACTAGAGTTCCCTTTACTTGGCTTTGTGGTCTAAATACCTTGTGCTGTCATTCCTCTGAGTCTGCCTTCTACAGTGGAGGCTGCACATTCCACTTATCAAAAAAATTTGTCACTGTAGTGTCCATAACTTAAAATGCATATTTTTTAATAAACCACTATGTTTATTAAATGCCAAGTATATCACTTATGTTTTTTATCAGGGAACACAGAAAAATGCTGTATTTCCAAAATGGTAGCATTTCCCTTAAGGCATGAAATTTTAGTACGGTATCTAAAATACCTTAAACTACTGTTTCATAAATCAAGTTAATGTGTTGGTTTTTGTTGGTGGTGATGGGTTGGTTGGTTTGTTTGGTTTTGGGTTTTTTTTTGTGTTTGTTGTTTGTTTGTTTGTTTTGTTTTTTTCCCCCTTGAAAATATTAGTGTAAAAGGCTTTCTTTGGAATACAAGGTTGTTATTTTCTAGTATTGAAGGTCTGGTTCTTCTTTATACTGGTTCTAAACTGTGATGCTAATTCCTTCAGTCCTCCTGTGGAGAAGGAGGTAGCATGGGTGAATTATCTGTGGTCTGCACACAGGCCTTTCAAGGTGGCCTTATGCGATACTAGTGAGTGAACCATCATAGGTAAGCTGAATTCAGTTCTCTGAATACCTAGCCTGAGATTTGGCAACTGCTAGTTATTACCATGAAGTTAGAATTTGCTCAGACAACACAAAATGAAAGCATTAAGAATACCATGAGGCAGCCAGCTCCCATTCAATAGTAGCATTTAAAATGCTAATTTAATAGTGAAACTTTATGAAAGGAAATGTTTGTGCTAGAGACATAAATCCTTGGGCGCATAACTGGAGACACAAATTGATGCTAATCTAAGGCTTCAGTAGTTGTGCCAAGCAAGCATAACCTGTTTTAACCGTCTGCCTGGCTGTGAACCTACAGGTGGAGTGATTTTGAGCAAATGAATGATTTGCCCTTCCATTACAAAAGCTGTAGAAAATATTCTTTGAGGTACTTAATTTCCTTAATTCTCTGATTACATATTTGTATTATATTTGTTTGAGTACCTTGTTAGTTTGAAACTGCGTACTTCTCAATTTCTATTTCTCCTGAAGATGAGAGGTTATTTTTCATACTTTCTTGTTAATAGATGAAATCTGTTTTGGTGTGGATGCATTGACGCTTTTGATTTTTGGTGTCAGCTTCTTTGTGATGCTTTTTATCTTCAATTATCTTGTGACTTATTCTTAAAGGCACAGAATGTGTGTGCACTTTTTTACATTATTTAGACAAATCAGTGGCTGCTAACTAATGCTTTTCTTAGATGCTACCTAAATTTCTTTCATCTGTTGAAATGGATCTAATCCAAAACCAAGCTCAAATGAATGCTTTGAGACCGCTGTCTAAAGGAATTGTTTTTTTGTCCCTTTATTGATGGTTTAGATTTCCCCCCCACCTAGCTTTGATGAGGAGTCCTTACATACATCTGTATTTATCAGCATAGTCACTTATTTTTCCAGCACTTAAGAGTATTTCGCTGTATACTTCAAGGAGGTTTTTCCTCAAGCAGATGGCTTGCATGTACATCTGCTGACAAAATTCGGAATAAATGAGAACCTAAATGTTGGGTGGTTCCCTGTATTTAAGATATGAATCGGATATGATTCAAATGTAAAAATTACAAACAAGCTTTAAGTATTCAAATGTTTAATCTGTTGCTTTATTGCTGATCTTTTTTCTTCAGTCAGGTGGTTCGGGCAGATAAGAAGTCGACTGTGATATTTAATAGGCTGTGCAAATTCTTTTAACCAAGTTCTTACGTCTTGTTTAATGTTTACAAAAGCCAACCTGAATGACCTTGAAATCAGTGGAAATATTACTCTAGGAGCAGTATCAGGCTTCTTTTTTTTTCCCCCTTCAGTCATCTGATTGGTGATTCCATGATGGTGTGTACACAAAAGTGAAAGGGGGTGGAGGGTAATTATATAATGGATTTTCATTATATAGTGAACATTTTTCTCCATATTCTCATCCTTTTGTATCTTGCACATTGAGCAACCGTGTTTGTTTTTCTTTAGAATTCACAAGTTACTTCTAGGTATGGGAACTCCATGTCATTGTCTGCATCTTTCCACATTAAATTCTACAATATACTTTAGAAATAGTTGCTATTGGGTTTGGCAGCAGTGAAGCACAGCTGTAACAAAGGGCACATCTTGTCTCTGTTGTATATATAAAGGTTATGGTTTGTCCATACTCTATTCTTAAACTATGTTATGCTTGTTGTAATACTCCTTTGCATGTCTTTGCAGTTTTATTAATCCTGAAAGATTAAACACAGCATAAAATTAAGACATTAGGTACTTAATAATAAGCATGGCAGAGGGAAATACTGTATTTGTGTTAAAAATCTTGCTTATCTGAAACATTACCAAGCAATAATAATGCAGAACAATTGTGATGACTGCCCACAATTACACTGCAGGACTAATACAATATAACAAAGCTTTCACTTTTAAATTTAATAACTTTTTACGGGAGAACTCATGGCCTTTGTGGTGTTGTTGCAGTTTGGTTTCAAGATTAATTGGGAAATGCCTTATGCTACGATTGATTAATTCTTGCTAGTAGATTACCTTGCTCCTACGTAACAGTGTTTGTGTTGGAGACTTATCTTGTCTTCAGAGCTTTCAAGCAAGTATTGTTAAGTATTTGTCTCTTTATAGGTTGGAAATTACAAGCGGACAGTAAAACGAATTGATGACGGTCACAGACTTTGCAATGACCTTATGAACTGTATTCATGAACGGGCACGAATAGAGAAGGTCTATGCTCAGCAGCTTACAGAATGGGCAAAAAGGTGGAAACAGCTTGTGGAAAAAGGTAATACACTCTGATTTTGAACTCTGAAAACTTTCTCAAATTGAAGAAATGTTTCTATATATCTTTGTTTTGGTAAGTACGAAGTAGAAATTTTGTGCTTTTTTGCCTACAATGGAGCCTTTGCAAAAGACTCAATAATTTAAGAAATGATCAAGCTTTTCTTAATGAAAAACAAACAAAACCCTGCTCCTTTGCTAGTTTGCTTGTTACTGAAGCAGATGAATCTTGCCTTCAGTGTTGAGGTATCCAAATAGATTCAGTTCTAGAGAAAAGACTGTTTGACAAGTGTATCTGAATAATAAGGGGGCAGTGGTTATGGGAGAAAGACTAGTAATAAAAGACCTAGACATTGCTCTAATGGAAGGCTAATCTGATAGTAGTTTAATATATTCTGAAAAAGTTTGCCCTTTCCTGGTTATCCATGCTTGAAAAATAAGTATGTTGAGAAATTGAAGGCAGTTCAAAGAGGAGCTAACAGGTGGAATACTGAGAATCGTGGTACAGGGAGAAAGAGGCCAGAATAAATGATTATTATTTCTTCTGGTGTAAAAAAAACTTTAATATTTTAAGTTTATCTGAAAATAAACTGTTCCCTTTTCTAGGTTTGCATCAATATTGCTGTTTACAAGTGAATATAAGTAAATAGCTTCAGGTAGTTTCTTGGAAATATAAGTTCCATGTGGGTGATGGTTACTGAGAATGACACTTTCTGTTGTGTTTAGGCCCACAGTATGGAACAGTAGAAAGGGCTTGGTGTGCTTTTATGTCAGAAGCTGAAAAAGTGAGTGAACTACATCTAGAAGTAAAAGGTTCACTGATGAATGAAGACTTTGAAAAAATCAAGAACTGGCAGAAGGAAGCCTTTCATAAGCAAATGATGGGAGGATTTAAGGAAACCAAAGAAGCAGAAGATGGATTTAGGAAAGCTCAGAAACCCTGGGCAAAAAAGCTGAAAGAGGTACAGCAGTAGATTATGTATTAGATATCCTGTGTTACAATATATTAATGTCTCGAATCTCTATAAGGGAGTAAACTCCCTATTCTCTCTGCTGGACCCTCCTTTCTCAAAAAGATCTCTTGCTTTCTGTCCTCTTCTGAAAATAAGTATTTTTCTCTTGGTCTCTACTAATCTTGATGACTTGAGTGAAAATCTGCAAAAAGTGGAATTTAAGCTATCATTTTAACAATGTCTGATTTTGTGCATTTGAAAGTTAAGAATTGCTCAAAGAAATGAGCAGGGAGAAAACATGGGGTTTTTTTCCCTGTCATGTAACATTATTCTTAAATAACAGGTTTGTAGAAGAAGGGGAGCAGGAGAACATGGGCATGAGGAAAAAGTGTTCTCTTGGGGACTTCCTGTAAACCTTTCTTGAGTCTGTTCCACGCTTCTCTAAGCTGTATGAGTGTCATTTCTTGTATGGTGAGAGAATGCTGATTTGTAAGTACTACAATAATTTCCCACTTTGTAGGTGGAAGCTGCAAAGAAAGCATACCATGCAGCCTGCAAGGAGGAGAAACTGGCTGTATCCAGAGAAACAAACAGCAAAGCTGATCCAGCACTAAATCCTGAACAACTTAAGAAATTACAAGACAAAGTGGAGAGGAGCAAACAAGATGTACTAAAGGTATACTCTATGCTAAGATACTGTTAATATGCAGGGTTTTTAACCTATAGCTCGTGCATATTTAAGCTTTTTTTCTTCCTCAATGTGCTGTGGACTGCAGTGCAGCTCACTTTCAGTTACAGTCCTATAACAAAATGTAGTTTTCTCCAAAGCATGTGTTATTGCCAAGTTATTCTTCAGTGAAGAACAGATAATGTGTTCCCTCTCTTTCATGTCAGTACTTTCAGCAGTGAAGGAAGCAGAATAAGACAGTGAACTTGTAGGACCAAGTTCTACTTGTTCAGCTGTGAGGACTGAGTTATGTGTCTTGAGAGGCTGTGAGATAAGTGCTTAAAGCTTGCTGACAACATCTAAACTCGTAGTCATTCTTGACTGCAGAATGTATTTTTTTTAAGAAAGTAAACTGACATAATCTGTTTAAATAAAAATAAATACAATTGTGGAAATGCCGTACTGTTGCCCAGTTTGGTTTATCTCTTTAGCGGGCTACTCTCAAAAGGCTTTCCTAGTGTGACTTTCTTCAAAGACATCTTTTCCCTCTGAGGATGCTGTTCCGTGATCTGGAAGACTGATGTTACATTGAGTGGGATATTTCAGTTCCTGTCTCTGGACTACTTCTGTAATTGAGTGTTAGAGTCTGAGGTTCTATCCGTTAACTGAGCTGAGAGGGTATGCAATTTATGTTTATGGGCATGTATACAATGTTTGTTTTTCCGTCATAACCCGAAGTTAACTATGTAAATTGCTGAAGGGGAAAAGACAACACTTTAAAATTATTTGGAGAGCATTAAATAAGGGACCTGTAACTTAAGACTGCCTGCTCTGATTTACTCTGTGGTTTCTTTGATTTTTATCTTTAATATTAATATTGATGTTTGTCATGGTTTATGTTAAAAAGCCAGAGGAGAGGCTTAGAACTTTGTTGTAACTGTTCTGTAATTTTATTAGATAACTCTCATCGTAACCTAACACAGGTACAGTGCTCATGAAAAAAGACTGCAATTTGGGAATTTCTGGTCTGAATCCTGGCCATAACTACATTGATAAGTCTGTTATGTAGGGTAGTAATAAAATATATTGCTAATTTTTTGTTTTCCATCCCCAGACAAAAGAAAAGTATGAAAAATCACTGAAAGAATTAGATAATGCCACTCCTCAATATATGGAAAACATGGAGCAGGTATTTGAACAGTGTCAACAGTTTGAGGAAAAACGCTTACGTTTCTTTCGAGAAGTGTTACTGGAAGTTCAAAAGCACCTTGACTTGTCTAATGTTGCAAGGTAAAACTGTAAGCCTTCAAACTTAATGCGTAATACTTTTAGTGAAAAGTAATCCATACTTCAAGTAGATCAGAGTTTGGAATCTGATTTGTTTCTATTGTATTTCTTTAATTTGTTTAAAGTGTAGCTGAAAGAATATCATTCTTTGTTTTGTCTAAGATCGTATCAGCATCTATCCCTAACGTTTGCTAGATATTTTATTATTTTTTTTTAACATGGGGTTAAATGAACCAAGAAACCCTCATTCTTTTTGTATTTTTATAGTCAAATGTGTCCCAGTTAGAAAGGATTCAGAGCTTGCAATCAACAAAATGCTGGGTCAAAGGCTAGAAAAGGAGGGTTTTAGTGTATTATGTGTCTTGAATGTTTATTGGAGAACAAGCTAGAATTTATTAGTATAAGGTAGCATGAACTTCATAGCGTAAACATCTATAGTTAAAATATGAGAGCTCAGTCTAAAGGAATTACCTTAACTAGGGGATAAATGTTAAAGATGATTGGTTGTGACTGATGCTGAACTGTTGTCCACCTTAATTTTGAAGTCTGCTTTTTATACTTCACATAGTATATAGAAAGCATGTCTTGCAATTCTTTCTGCATGACCTTCCTCGCTATATTCCAAGAAATCTAAACTTCTGCTAGGGAACTCGAAGCTCATTCAGCTGATTTTGTCAGGCCATGTGGCACGTCATCAACTACTACAGGCCGTTTTGATACTAAGCTACTTCAATATGTCGGCAAAACAATGTTTACAAAGTTTTTGTTTTCTCTTGCATTTGGGAAGACTGGAATACTTGCAGCAAATACTGTACCACAAGTGGAATTTTGCATGCCACTTGTAACAGCAGAGATTCATGTGCACTCTGGTGCTTCAGTTAAGAGGAGAAAAGTGTGCTCCTGGCTGGCAGCTCATTTCTGTTCTCTCTTCTGCTAGTGACAAAACTCTAACGGTAATACAACAAGTGCAATTAAGGAGGTGATCAGGGTAACCTAGGGCAAGAAGAATCTGCTCTGGTTTGAACCCTGATCAGTGTTTCAAATTGACTTGCTATGCAGTCACACCAATGTTAGTGCTAGCATAAGTGAAATGGGTGACACAGGGGCAAGAACAAATACAGAGGAAGCAGTAGGTAAGGGCAAGATCACTTATTGTAGCATCATTATAATTTTGGGCTGCTTCAAAGTTCTTATGGAACCACTGTGGAAGACAGGTTCTTTTTACTATCAGAGTAGATAGTTAAAATTGCTGCCAATTTGAATTCCGTTTAATCAGCTTGAAAGAAACTACAGAACAGGAAAAAAAGATAAATAGTTGACTTAAAGGGCAAGATTGGGGGAAGACTACAGAAGATGACAAATTGCTTTTAAGATACTTAGGAGGTTCGGGATTGGTGTCTTATGGTATATTAATAAGGTATAAGCAAATAACTGTTAGGAAAAAGCTCTAGGGATAAAGCAACTATAACTGTTTATCTATTTGCTTATCTCTGCCTCTTTGAATACACAGAGATGAAGTGTAGAAAAAATGCCTATAAGAAAGAGTGATTTCTAACTTGAGACTAATCATGCTGAAGAGCACAGTCCAGAAAATAGCCCTGCCCTGTTTTCTACAGATGTAGACCTCCAGTTTATTGTTGATTTAACTGATGGCTAGTGAGTGAGCCAAAATTATTACCTTTCTCAAAAGACATGCCTTTCTATTGCTTAAATACATTCAAAGAACCACTGATGTGGAAAAAAATATCCATACCACATACATGTTAAAGCAGTCAAGTAACATACAGAAATTGAGAAATCTGAAGTGTAGCTTAAGTCCTTGACAATGTAGCACCAATGAATTCTAGTTCTAAACTTTGTGTGATTTGGTCTGGCAGGGTTTTCCCAAATTCACTCTAGCTTGGAGAGAGACTAGCAGTTCTGTGTCTTATTTTAAGCTTTGTGGCTGGTGTGTTAAGATCTCTTTGTACTCCAAGTTCCATGTTCCACCATATTGAGGTTTTTTGTGTAAAACAATTTTATTTGTAGTCACAGGCTACAGAGCGAATACATCATGTGCATGGTCTAGGATCAGGGAATCAAAGTTATATCTGCAACATGACTTCGTTTACATTTGTGAGAACTCAATGAAAAAGAATTCGAGATAAGTAGTGAAGTTCTTTTTTTGTAGTGTTTGATATTTTGTATAAACAGTGCAGTTAGTAAAATCATGGAGTACCTAGAACAATAAAAGCAGTTAGCAGATATTACATCTGCATAGGGAAATGTTTAACCCATTTAATTCTGCTTCAGGTTTGAGATTTTTACTTTTATAATGACTTAATTCTCATTGGATTAAGACAGGAGATTTCACAGAATACTATGGACTTCTCACAAAAACAGTTTCTACTGTCTTGTAGGCAAGCTTTTAAATTCAGGAAACTTCAAGATTGGCATTCAGTAATCTAAATACATTCCTATGTAAATTTAATGTAATTAATGTATTTAATGACAGCCAATTAAGTTACTTTACACAAGAGTCATAATTTTAAAATCTGACAAATAAGGATGTAATGTTTTTGTGAACTTTCAGCACACTTATGTGTTAGACTGCTCTTCCTTTTTTTACAGGCATTTAATAGCTCTGCCAGAGTTTTAAAAAGTCTGTCTTGCTGTAAGATTTTCAATACTGTTGTAAACTTTTATATTTTTTGTTTTTAATCTAACTAGGTGATTTGCCATGTTTCTAAATGTTAAATTAAATTTGAAGACAAATTTGTTTTGCAGTTACAAAAATATCTACCGTGAGCTGGAACAGAATATCAAAACAGCAGATGCTGTTGAAGACTTGCGGTGGTTTAGAGCGAATCAAGGTCCAGGCATGTCAATGAATTGGCCTCAGTTCGAGGTAAGGTCACAATACTTAAACCCCAGATTTGTTTTGTCTATTTTTTCTTTTTTGTTCATATACCTTTCTGGAGTAACTTTTAAATTCAGGCTTCTAGCAGGGACTTTTTTTGTTTTTAAAAGTCATAGTAGTTTTCTTCCCTTGATTTTCATTGGGTTCTCCTCATCCCCCAACTTTTGGGGGTGATTATATCAGGCATTTATTTAACCAGAAAAGGGGTAAAACAAAAACTCTGTGGTGGCTTTGGTGGTTTTTTTTTGAAGCTAAAGGCATTACTGAAGTCATTTGTAAGCCGTGGTTTAGTTGATAAACTTCTGACACCTGTATATGGTTATCCTGTAGGTTTTACTTCTCCCCTTTGGTGTCAGACTTCAATCTGAATTTCCTTGCTATAAGCAGCTAATTATAGTGTAGGCAGCAAAGACTTTGAAAAAGTTTGAACTAAATACTTCAATCAGCCCTAAAAAATTGGTATTTATAAAACTTAACAAGTGTTTTCAATACTGTTACATGAAAAAGGTCCATCTTTAACCAGTTAGTAATTTGATTGTTGAAAGCCATCTTCAAAAGAAAGTGTGGTGCGTTTTTTTTCAGCATAGCTTATAAGAAACAAGTACCAAAATGTATCAGTGAAGATCATACTATCAGAATATCAAATGGCAGGAACTGAGTTTGTCTGACCAGAATCATGGGTCTAGTTAAAATAGCTTTAAATTAATTAAATTAATGGAGTGGAAGCATCAGCTCTGGAGTGTTCACTATTCCCTTATTAACCATAATGGAAAATATCACTTGTCTTTAAAATATGAGTAACTTCAGATTAGAAGGTTTGAGGAAGAAAACTAATAATAATACTGCAGAATTTCTTTGCCTGAAACACTGAAATACAGTTACTTCTGTGTGGGGAAATTACCATCATTTTTCATAAGCATTATAATTAGCAGATTAAAGGCTGTTGTTACTATTGTTCTAATCAAGTGTTTTCTCATTTACATGCTACAAGGATGACGTAAGTAAAAAAAAAAAAAATCACGATCAAATGAATATGAAATTGCATTATAAACTGCTCATATGCATAGGTCAGTGGTCTTTAAACTACGGTAGCTCAGAAATCCAATATATGTGTGTACAAAGTTAAAAATAATGAGGTATCTCTGAAAAGTTGGCCAGAAATCACTTGAGTGACTGACTGTGCTACATGTATAAACCAGTAGGAATAGCAACTCGCAAAATCTTCGTTTCCTATTAAAAATATTTCTCTCAAATGCTATCTTCTGTATAGCAGACTATCTCCTGACATTTTTTTACTTTTAAGTCTTCTGAGATGAAACATGTCTCAGCATAGGATATTTGCTTGCATGCAGGTTGTTCTCTGGTTTATATTAGTATGCAGCTTAGTTTGACTTGATAGGTAGAAGTTGTGTTTGTGACTTAGATGCCTGTCTGCCTGCCTTCTGAAACTTCTGAATGGTTCAAAACATCAAGGAGGAGATACTTTACACATGGCATCTTGAGTCTTGTAAACAGTTGTGTTGATTTGAGCCTTAACTTTTATGCATGGCTTTTTAGGACAGTAAATTTTACTAAACCTAGAGCAAAGTACCTTAAGGGCTCAAATCTTAGAGACAGGAGAAGTGTTATACAATGAGCTTCTTCATAGGTCATTCTTGGAGCACTTCTTGAGACGCAAGCCATGTCTTATATTGGATTATAATATCTTTTTAAATTAAATGTAAGGTTTACCTTTTAAAGCATTGGCATTATTTGAAACAGTGAGCCCTCTGAGTACAACTTGTAAAAAGCTGCACTGGCCAACTCCTTTGATTTCTCCAGTTGTCTGCCAGATATCTGGTATTCGAAGTCTTTTCATGGTATTTAGAAGTACAGATAACCTGGGGATTTTGTGAGTAGCACAGATATCTATTTGCATTGCTAGGGTAGTAACTAGATGAGAACTAGAACTGAAACATTTAGAGTAACTTATCTTTTTAAAAAATAATTGCACTGCTGTATGTATAAATATATGTTCCATAACTCAATCTGAAAATGAAATGTGATACTGACTTGTTCAATTAATTTTCTTAATCGCATTTTGCATTCATTTGTAGGAATGGTCTGCAGATCTGAATCGCACTCTCAGTAGAAGAGAAAAGAAGAAGGCTTCTGATGGAGTGACTCTGACTGGTATTAATCAGACAGGAGATCAAGTTTCACAGCCTAACAAACATAGCAGGTATTTTTTTTTCATGCCTAAAAAGACTGATTGTAAAGGATTGTTATCTTCAAGTACACTAAGCTCTACAGAATAAAAAAGTCACTGTCCAACCAAATGTTAGTTACCTGTGAGCATTTTTAGTGACGTGGTTCTGCAGCTTACAAAATACTTTAGAAATTATTCTCCATTTTCCAGTTCTCTTTCCATTGGGAATTAAAAGAAACCAGACTTCATGAGAAACTGAACTTCCTGTAACTAATCTGGTAGTTAATCTGCTGCTATTTTACCATTTCTATAAAAGACAATTATACTTTGAAATCATGGCTTGTAAAATGTTTAGTCACTTCAGAATTCCTGATGTGTTTAATACAAAACTGTTAACATCAGCTGCTTTAGAAAGGGGTGAAACTGACTAGGAAGACTGCACTGCCTTTTATTGCAGGCGGTAAGAAAAAGACATTATGGTCCATGAAGGATATTCTTATTCTGGAGGAATGTATTGTATGTGAGGCTTCCCAAACTTTCTTGGGTCTTATGCTCCACTTAGTAGATGTTTGGTTTTTTGTTTGGTTGGGGATTTTTTGGCTGGAGAAGGGGTCTGCTAAGAAAATACATAATGGTACACCAATGACAGTGTTTCACTCTTAAACAGATAGGGTCACCATAATGCTCTTTCTTTTCCAAATTAGCAGTCTTAGTGTCCAGAGTAACACAGTGCAGTCAGTACAATCAAGTTACAATCCATTTGAAGATGAAGAAGATACTGGGAGTACTGTCAGTGAAAAGGAGGACAATAAGATCAAAAAGTTGGTGAAATGTTGTTTTTTTAACTGTTTCCACACTTGCACTTTCTCTGTCCAGGGTTTTCTATTTTTGGTTTCTATAACACTGTGCTGGTCAGTGCATGATGCCCTTTTGAGCGGTTATGTAAGCAACACTGTAACTTGTTTTTCCTAACAGATGCCATATCTGTTGCCTTGATCTTTGGTTTGAAAGTACTGGGGTTATTTGCAGTTGCTAACAGAACTGCTGTTGCTTTTTTACTTCCTTTACCAGCCCTATAAAATGTTCAAACTGACGGGTTTTTCTGGTGAAATGGCTTCTGGAGCTTTACTGCTCTGTGTGTTCTTGCTGAATAAATCTGCTTTTACAAATGCTTTCTTTTTATTTAGGACCTTCTCAAACAGCTGCCTGTTGCTTCAGTATGCACACCTAGGGATGTCATACCACTCTCTTAAATGGCATGTGCATGCTCAACAGTGAACTTTCCTTTAAATGATCAAGTTGTTGCAGTATCATGAAGTTTCTTTGCTGACTTGCAACATACAAAAAGTGTTGAAAGCTGTTGTAGAGGTGTATAGAAAGTTCTGCAAAGCAATTTAAATGTCTTGTACTAAACCAGATAATTCCTCTCATCTACTACCTGCACACCTTTTACCTTTCTAGGGTAAATAATCCCATGGGTTATATACGTTTATTGGTAGAGAAGTTTCTGGAGTTTGCGGATAGGTTGTCTTTGTTACCTTTTTCTTTTGCTTTTTTCTGACTTTGTAAATGTACTGCAAGAATGTGTGGTGTTCTGTTTTTTAATAAGGTATTGTCAATTAGGCTCCTATTTTAAGAGCAGAAAAGAATAATTTAAAAATTGTTTTCAGTGTTAGCAGCTATGAAAAAAACCAAAGCTACCCTACAGATTGGTCTGATGAAGAGTCCAACAATCCTTTCTCTTCCACTGATGCAAATGGAGACACCAATCCATTTGATGAAGATACCTCTCCTGCAATGGAGGTGAGAGTACGGGCACTCTATGACTATGAGGGCCAAGAGCAAGATGAGCTCAGCTTTAAAGCTGGTAAGTTTACAGCATTCACTTAAAAGCTCCTCCCCTCCTTTCCCCTTTTGACAAATAGTTTATTTTCTGAAGTCACCTGTTTGTCTCGAAATACAACTCTGCTTACAAGATTCTATCTTACACACACACACCCAATGGAGCTTCTTAGTATCCACTGTTTGGAAGCACTGACTTCTAATCTGTTTGGAATGTGTTGGGATGTGTCTGTCTGGGATATTCCTTTCTTTCATCTTGTATTAAACAAAATGAGCTGCAGGATTGATAATCTCATCTCCTTTTTTTAGCTGGTGACAGTAACAGCTGCTGCTTTTAGCTGTCTAGAAATGCCAACTCTACAAAGTTTATTTTATGAAAGGGAAAGACTACAGCAGCTATCTCAAACCAATATCTAATCAACTGATGTTTTTTTCTGTTTAAACTGGAATATCCCTTTTTTGGCCTCCAGTTTCCTACAGTGCAAAGTTTTTAAGGTTGAAAGCTTAGTCATGGGCAGGTAATGTCTTACTCTCTTTCCATTCCCCTGCAGTGTATGTTACACATAGTAAGTGTCTTCACTTGGTTTTTCATCTTACACTGTTATGGTACACTAACTATACATCTCCCTTCTTAGAATGATGTATTTCCCTTGAGCTATTTATTTCCGTTTTTTTTACATTTTACCTCACTGCTATGGGATTTCAGAGAACAGAAGAGAGGCAACTGACAGGAGAGCGCCATGCCACAGTATGTTTCCACACATATGAAGTTAGCACCAGGGTATGGTGGCTGCGTGCCATGGATGCTGCTGCCTCCAGTTTGTCTGGGCTGGTTCTACCAGCTGTTGTGCACTGAGTGAGTGCCTGGGCATCCTACGCAGCCCCCGAAGTAGGAGATTTAGAGTCTCGTAAACTGGCCAGCCTGGAGGTAGCACCCTCTGGTGATGAAAGGTGAAATCTACACTCTGTCCACACTTTACTACTATCTTGCCCTGAGTTGCACATGAAAAGTTTACTAACCAGAAATTACAGAACAAAATTGCAGAAGTAGTTTAGCAAAAGCAAACAGAACTTCAGTTTGTGTGAAAAGGAGGTAGGCATTCTCACTGTTTTTGTCTCTTTTCCTGTTTGCTTGTCGTTTACTCCCTTCTCCTGTAATGATGAACTTGGTTGTAGAGGAACAACAGGATTCAGTTGTTTGAGAGAACTTGTGGTTCTCCTTCCCTTTCAGCTGGGGTTTGTAAGAAGTATGGTAGTTCTGCACCGCCTGCTATGGGCCTTAGATGGCCATTAAAGCTGAAAGTTAATGCAGCAAACAAGTCAATGATGTAGCTAATCAGTGAACCACCCTGCTTATGGAGAAAAGTGCTGCTCAGAACAGTGTATTTCCAGGTCACATTCTAAATGCAGTGTGTGGTTTTTAAACCAAAACTCCCACAACTCAGGCGATGGTCCTCCTGTGTTTCTCTCACCTCTCTCCTTTTTTGTAGTGAAACTCTATATACCTGACTACTCTTCTTAGTAGGCAGGTATTGTAGGCTTCCAGAGTGGAGGAATGGGTTGGTCTGTCCATTAACTTTGCTGAATTGTGCCCTGACAGAAGGACAGTAGTAACAAAACATCTGGAACTTCCTCTGGAATGCACAGCAATAAAAATATTCTTCATTCTGTAGACTTCAGCTGCTCCTTTTTTCTCAGCAGGGGATGGAAGTATGCTAATCCTCTTGAAATATATGTATTCTGCCTGTGAAGCAACAGGGTGGCATTCCAAGGGCTTATCGTAACGAGCATTTCAGTGGCCAAAGTATGCAATGTTTATATGCACATGTAATGGTTCCATACAAAGTTAGGTATTCTGTGCTTTAGTACCAGCAGTGTGACTTGCATTAAACTACTTGAACCAAGTGGTTCTTAGTGTGAGGACTGTAGAAATAAGGTACAGGAAGCATGAACTGTGAGATGTACGTAGGCTTAACTTAAAAATAGCTTAATACCTTTGAAGGAAGAGCATTAAAGTATCTTTTAACACCAAAGTACGATTATATCAATTGTAGGAAAGGGATGACATGCTAGACTATGAATCCCCTTACAGAAGCTGAATCATGTAATAACAAGAGTCAAACATACTCATTTTTTAGGCAGAAGTATTAGTTTGACTAGGTTTACACTGAACATACAAAAGACTAAGGATAAAAATTCACCAGGTCAAGCAGGAGCCAATTTAAATTGTACTCACTCCCATGCTCTATGTAGACTATGCTTAGACTCCTAAGCAGCTGTCAACAGAAGATTAATGCATTTGGTGAGTTGGTTTAAAGGTACAAAGATATTCTCATATGGGATTTCCAAGAGTATTCAAAGAATTTGCCTACAAATCTTTAATGACTACTTCTGGGTACATGCTGGAGAATATATTCTCTGCGTAGTGTCCGCTAAATGTGCTTGAAATACATTAAATTCTTTTTATTAGTGGAATACTTTATATATCTTGTGGTTTTTTTCTTTGCAAACAACTGTGGGAAGCTTCCAAAGAGGAATAACAACTTTGTTTATTCATATCTTATGAGAGGTTTTATAATCGTGTAACAGGATGGGACTATGTAGATGTAGATGTAACCATCTACCATGTGTATATCTCACCCTTAATATGTCTCTGCCATGGCTGAGAAGAAATAGCTACAGTAAATGTAGACCACGCAATGTTGTCAAAAGGTGTTATTATATATGCTGTCTTTATTGCAATTGTTAGACTTTTTTGTTGTAACTGTTGTGCAGATGAGACTAAAAGTGGTAATATTTTCATAGACCTCCAAGATCACTGAGATTCCAAGTGCTAGCTGTTAATACTGGTGCAGCTGCATTGGGGCTCACTGTTAATGCAGTGTGGCTTTTTGATAGTCATTGTTTTAATTCTTTATTAACATACACTTCATAGAAGTGGTGAGACAGCTTAGAATTGTACCCTCATTCTGCAGCACTAGAAATGCTGGGAAAAATTGTAAAATTTCTCCATAAGCTGAGTACAGTCTGCAGTGCCAGACATTTGTTCATAATGTTCTCTTATTAGTTATGTGGTGAATTTACGAACTAGAAGAGATGAGGCTGTAACCTTTTTTTATCTAAGAGAGGAGCTATAGAAGATTAATATCTTGAAGATCATGAAGCTTGTTCATTTTTACCAAAGAATTTATAGTCCCTTGGCTAGTTCATGTTCTCCTAAATGATATCAAGACTCTGTGTATTTGTAGCCATTGGGGACTGTATTCAGTGGTTAATACTTTCAGAACGTTATTTCCTATTGCTAACTATGATGAAATACAAATCAGTTTTATCTAGGGAGATAATTTGACACAAGTTGTACGTGAGGAAATTGTTATTCCGTGTGGCCCTTTTTGCCTGGCTGAGGTGGACATTCATTTGCTCATATCCAGCATCTTGGTATCTGCAGACTCTCTAATGCCAAAGTATTTCCTGAGAATGTTGAAGATTAGATGTCTATCACTGTTAAGAGGATGTTATGTTATAGTTAATGTGTGAATGAATGGATAATCAGTGCCATCTTTTGCTGTGTAAGTTAGGAAGCAAATCCTGAGTTACTTTTTCTGGAGCTACAACTGTATGTTGGTTTCCAACAATATAAAGCTAGAGCACTAGAAGGGGAAGTTATATCTCAATCCTTATTTCTTATCATAAAAAAGCGAGGAAAGGAGAGAGACAGCTGTAATGAAGTGTAAGGTAGAAGATTCCTTTAAATCTTTCTGCATCACAACCTAATAGTGATATACTGAAAAGCTGCAAGTACAATTCAAGAGAATTTCACTGCCATGTCTTAATTTTTGTAGCATTTTTCCTCATGTTCCATAAACATACATATTAACAGTAAGCCTAATGAAACATTTATTTCACTTGCACTGACATTTTGTTGAAGGTCATAAATGTAGGATTATTCTGCTTGTTTAGGGGTAGTTGTATTACCCACAATTATCTTTGACTATTCATACCTTTTAGGTGTAAGGGAGTCTTCAATCTTGCAGCGAAATAGCACTTGTATATAACTTCAAAAGTCTGCATTTTTTTTATTGCGCTTTAAAAAACGTTATGACCTTTTCAAAATACCATCAATGTAATGTTTTAGTTTCAAAGTAGCTTGCTTCTTCATATTTTCTTGAAATTGGGGACCTTTCATCCCATTTGCAAATCTGCAAGCGGTATTTTCAATATCAAAAGCATGATGAGCGAAGAAGGGAGGGGGGGTTTCTACCAGGGCCTGGGGTGGACAGGGGAAAAAAGTAGACATGTAGATAACTGTCATATTATCTTCCTGTTGTTACTTTGAAGGTTATTGTTTGTTAACAATGTTCCTTCTTTCTTTCAGGGGATGAGTTAACTAAAATGGAGAATGAAGATGAGCAGGGTTGGTGCAAAGGACGTCTGGACAATGGACAAGTTGGTTTATATCCAGCGAACTATGTAGAACCAATCCAGTGACAAAGGAGACAAAGTTAATAAAGAAGTGTTACAGAAGCTCTGTAGGCCTGTACAGTATATATTTAAAGTGAGAGGAAGCTGAGTGATATATAGAGTGTATATATTTTAATGAAAAGGCGAGAGCTTGATACTGAGATCACGGTGATTTAAAGACAGAAGTTTGAACTAATAATTTGACATTGTTTTCAAAACTTATGCACAATGCAAAGGAAAGGGGGTTAGGTTGAAAAAATAGTATGATAGGAAAAATACTTCTTAAGCTTTTTCTTCCCATGTGGTCTGTTATTGTGAATCCTAAACATTTTTGCATTTTCTATGCTTGTGCCTCATCCTACCCTAGGTATGTGGCTTATACTCACTTTTGTTTAATCAGTTATTTTAAGTGACCTTCAGTAACTTGCAACTTGAATTTTAAAGATTATTATAGTTAATTTTTTATTTGTTCTTAGCGAGGTCTGAAAGATGCAGTATTTTTTTATTTAAATGCTATGTAGTTAAACACCTTTTTGTATGCTTGGATTTATCAATTAATACTTAAATTATGACATAGATTTAGTCACCAGTTGACTGAACGAAAACTTTTTCCATGTTGTAGTAATCTTTCTATGTTGTCAGCATGGCTTGAAGTTGTAAAACAAATACTGTATTTAATAAATATCTGTTACAGAAGGTTATTTGTAGCAGAGAGATCTGCAGGTGTCATGGGTGGGAATTCTATTATGAATGTTGTTTATGTGGTTTGACACTTAAACTAAGAGTTTTCCATCTAGATCATAAATGGCACTCAAAAGAAAGATAAATTATGCCTAAGTCCCAGAATAGTAGCTCTTTCCAGCACATGTTTGCAGGGTAAAAAAATAATCTCCTTTAAACTGCTAAATATTTTCGGGTGATTTGAAATGTTAAATCTGTGAAGGCTCATTTTTTTTGGACAGAGAAGACTGTAAAATAGACTAAATGCTTTTTATTAAGAGTCTATGTTGTGTATATGTACATATAATTTGATATTCCAAAATATAAAGAGCATGGCTATTAGTTATCAAGCCTTTTGATGTCAATAAGATTTAGACTGTTTTAAGAGTTTAAATTATAGGCATATTTAAATCTGCTTTCCTGCCATATTCATTACTGTACCATAGACAAAGTATTCTGTGATTAGATTTGCAGAAGTACAGTAAATACACTAGCATACTCAAAATCAGTATTTATGGATAAATTTGTGGGTCAAAATATAAACTAGCTTTAGTCCTTACATGGATTATTGTAGCAGAACACTGTAAAATCTACATTTGTTTGCAGTTACAACTCAGTCATCTGTAATTGTGTCAAATAGTATATGCATTTGTGACATTTAAAACTGGGTTGTAAAACTATAGCAGATTATGTTTTAAAAAACTAAGTATCAGGTAAGTAAATATGCTATGTTAGTAAGCTACACTGTAATGAAGCTAACAAATCTATTTTGAGGTAACTATAAAACACTGTTGGTAGTTTTGGACTTTATCGTTTGCTTTTTGAGCTTATATTTAGTCATCATTTTCAATAAATCAAAATGTGCAAGCTTAGAAAGTGGATGTATGTATATGTCTGTCAAGGAAAACTTACCAACTTAATTGTTCATCCACAAGATGGTTACTAAATTTGTCAGGAATTACTGGTTTGGGTCTCTGTATTGTAAAATATTTTAGAAAACAATAAAATCTGTTAATCTCTTAAATATACGGAATGTACTTTTACTATTTCAATGATGTGAAAATAGTCTTATGAAGTAAATAATCTGTGCATTTCATTGCAATTCAAGGTGACAAAATCTGCATTGCCTAAAAGAGCCATAAAGTGGAGGATGACATCATTGCATTGGGCTGTTGACAAAAAAGGGGGGTGCTGTGCACAGGGGCTCTTGGCAAGACATTGCAGCAAAATCTTTACGGAAGGAGACCATGTCTTTTATGGGTATGCAGAATCTACTGTGATGCTGCTTTCTGTGATATAGGCAAGCCTGATACAGCTTGGGTGAGCAGCTAAGCTGGTTTTTTAGAGTATCTGAAACTTCTACCTTTTCTGAGTTTTCTTGCTGACTGGCAGTGATTAATGTAGTAGTGTTTGGCTAGCTGAAAGTTTTATCTCTTCTCTCCCATCAATACTGCATCTTTTAATCTAAATAAAGTACTAGTTCTTTATACTGGATGCCCAGTTCAGTGAAGGCACTATAGAATCCAAGAGGGAAGGGACCAAGAGATGCTTCTAGTCCAGTGCCCTATTCAAAGCACAGTCAGCTCTGCATTCAGACCAGGTTGCTCAGGCCTTTGAGCTCGTCTGGAAAACTTCCAAAGACTGATTTTATAACCTCTCTGTTCAGTCTCTTACAATGCTTAATTATATATTTTTTCCCCATTTTATTATTATTATTCCCCATTTTATCCCCCTGTCCTATTGCAATTTACGACCTTTGCATGTCATTCTGCTGTGCTTGGATGGAGCCTGGCTCTGTTGTTTTGGTAGCCTCTTTGTAGGTGCTGGAAGGCTGCTGTTGGGATCCCCAGACTAACCTCTTATCCAGGCAGAGCAAGCCTCTTCTCACAGGCCAAGTGCTCCATCCCCCAATGTCCCTCCACTGCACTTGCTCAAGTTTATCAGGATCTTGTACTGAGCGAGGGGGGGGGGGGTGTCTGTGTCCAAAACTGGACAAAGTCTTCTATAATATTCAGTAGCAGAAGCTAATGGCAAACTTATAAAACACTAAAAAAATATGTATTTTTACTCAACTGCTAACAAACAAATACAAACAATAGGTAATTTAAAGTGCTTGAAACTCTTATTATACTTAATTTCATTTAGAACTTTGGGAAACAGACTTGGATTTGGTCAAGTGAAAGTGACTAACTTCATCCTCATTTTGAATAAGTAGCTGTTTACATTGCACGGATGAATTCAATTGAAAGTTTTGCTTTAAGAACATGGATCTTGTCTCATTATCTAGTATACAGAGTTTGCATATACTCATCATAGCCAAATTTAGAATGAGAATGCAAGGGACTTCTGGAGGCTACCTTGCCCAGCCATGGACCTCAGAGCAGGTCCAGTTAGAGCAGGTTTTTCAGGGCTTGTTCAGCTGAGACTTGAACATCTCCAAGGATGAAGATCCAACCACCCCTCTGAGCAACATCTCTTAGTGGTTCATCACTTTCACCATGAGTAGTTGTTGGGTTTGGTTTTGTTTTTTTTTTTCCTTACGTGCATCAGAATTTCTCATGTTTCCTCTTGTACTTTGCTTGTGTACCTCTAAGAGTCTGGCATCATCTTCTCTACACTTTTCCATTAGGTAGCTTGACACCAAAATTTTGAACACACTTTCCCTAGACTGCCTCTTATTTTACTTGTAGGCTATAATATGAACATATATATATATATATATATGCTGTAAACCTACTACATGTCAAAAATAAAGCTAAACTCTCAGTGTAATAAACCAACCCATTGCTATTATCTCTTGTTGAGACGTCTGTTTTTCTGATGTAATACTACCGTTCTCACCATAGCTGAGCTTTTTTTTTTAATTTTTATTTTTTACTTTTTATTTGTTTTCTTCCAATTATGTCTTTATTCATAGCATTTGCAAAGCAAAAATTAAGGCAGACTTCACAGTTGGAGATAAATAGAAATACACTTATAGTAGGAAATCAGAGACAATAAATTAGATGGTTTTGTACTAATCTGGTATGATTTGGATGATTTATTTTTTTTTTTAATAACGTTTGGTAGCTGTATATTCTTTTAAAACAAATAAGAGAAGGGATAGAATAGAGAATGGTATACTGAAGGCTGGATATCCAGCAGCAGTACCTCCTGTTTTCCAAGAGTTGCATCTGGTTTAAAAAATAACTTTAAGATTACATAATCTTTCTCTAACCTTTCTGGTTTGGCAGAAAGTTGTTCATTCACCTCAAAACAACAGGGAGCTTGCTAATTGTGGTTGAAAGCATACCTAGTGGTCAATGTGATGAGCGGCAGGTTGTGTTCCTGATGAGAGAGAATGCAAGATAATCCCAGTTTTGCTGGAATACTTTCACTTTCTCATTTGGTTTGGACTAAAACATAAAGAGCAATTCCAGAACCTAACAAGGGTCCTGTGGCAATTACTGCAATGGACAATCCCTTCAGCATGTTTGACACCTAGCAGTTTACCTGCTAGTGCTCAGTATTTATCATTATCAACCTGCTTTAGTTGCGTTCTCCTGTTAGAAATTCACATCCCTGTGTGATACTGTATTTATCCTGTAGCACAAAATTTAAAAAATACTTTAGGTGCTGCTTGAACCTTCCAGTCAGGGGAGAGTACCTACATACATCTGGAAGTTTTACTGTGCATCTGTCCACATTTCAGAAGGTGTAACCTCTTCTCTAAGAACAACTGTAGTCAGTCAGGCAAGGTCTGTGCCAGTGGTGCGTAGCCGGTGCCTTGGGAAGAGTGTAGGAACAGGCTGGGATACAGTGATACTTCAGATGTATTATTTTCAGTTTTGCGTCTGGTTCTATGAAATAAGAAAATGCATTCTTCATAATTGTAAAAATTCAGTTCACTGCTTTGGTGACAACTGAACACAACACTATTGTTCATACAGATCTAAATAAAGTAGTTCAGAAAAGGCAACCTGTAGTCAGTTCCAGAAAGAGAGCCGGTAATGCTTTTTCTTAGCAGTTGCTAGTTCTGACCCCATTAGAGAGGATCAGACCATATTTTTATTTTGCTTTTGACTTTGAAATTCCCTTGTTGCTTTATCTGCTCAGTCCTGTACAAGATCCTTTTGCAATTGTTTTCCACTTCTGTGATCATAAGTAATTTAATGTCAATAAACTGCCACCTTTCCACTCATCCTTCTTGTAGCTAAGTACTCAAATCTGGAGTCCAAGCATGAATCCCTCTTGGGGGACACACGGGTAACCTCCCACTTTTTATTACTGTAGTCAGTAACTTATTAAATGATCTTTTCCCATTATTTCATGGCTGTTTACTTTGGCTTTTATGAGGGACATTAGCAAGAACTTTTTGAATAATCTAAGTCACCTATTACCTCAGCTATTAATAGCGTGACCCATTAAATCTCCAGCCCTGTGAGGTAAACAACCATGTCAATTGTGAAGTACTATGATAGATATTCCTAGAATCCTTATGCAGAAAACACTGAAATTTGATTGCCCTGGCATAGTTGGAATGCTATCATGTGACAAACATGATGGGTTTTGCAATGAGATGCTACTTCTAGCTGTATCTTTCCAAGGTCCTTGCATTGCTAATACAAACAAGCTTAACTAAGCACAGCTGATTGAATCTGCAGAGGGTTTGTCTGTAAATGACAGTATAGTAACTTATTGGCTTTGTACTGGGCCATTGTGTTGAGATGTAGACCACTTACTAGAGTGGAAAGTTCCAAGAAACCTCACCGATTTGAAGTGGTTATTGCTTCTTGATGTTATCAGTACAAGCAATGCATTAGTACTAAATAAAAATGTATTACTAATGTGTTGAATTGTTTTCAACTGGTTTATAATCTAGTTAGTAAGCTTCATTTCCATGGTGTGGGAGTAGGCATTTGGATGCTTGATTTTTCTGTTCTAGAGAAGAGATTTCTGTATTGATTATTTGTACTGGAATGATACATGTCAAGGACTTTATTGTCTTTGGGGATATCAAGTGGAGAGGGAGGCTGGCTTAAAAATTCTTGAGCTATGACTTTCATGAGGCAACACTTTGATTATCAACAATATAGCTGTGAGCAGTGACAAATTTTTTGCAGTGTGACCAAGTTTTCCGAAGGACATCAAGCACAATCGATGCATATCTTTTGGCTGTAAGGGAACCTTTGGCACTGGGAGGGTAATGCAGATCTAGCTGGCATGACCTGGGACTATACCTATGTTCCATAATTTCTCAGCAGCAATGTGAGGAGAAAGCAAGTAATGGGAGGCTTGATAATAACTGGAGAACAGCACTAATAGAATTTTACAGAACTACAAGCTTTGAAAGTTGGGAATGGCACCAAATATTTTAGAGCTGTGAGACAGTAGATGGCTGCTGAACTTTTCATTCCATATAACTCCATGTAGATGCAAGTGCTTACCTCCATTTATCAAATCAGCCAAAGATCTAGAACACAGGCCTCGAGAGATCATCCTGAATGGTTATCATTCTTGGTATTTAATTGTTCTGGTGGGGCTGTTCAGCAAGATTCAGGAACCTGAGACTTTTGTTGTGGCATTTGAATAGGTGAGTGTAGGAGAAAGCACTGGAACAGGTTGCTTTGCCGATGCTGCATCACCTCACCAGTAGCTCTGGTGTCAACAAAGTATTACAGGGAGACCCCATCCACTTCAGGTCTAGACTGGGTATGCAGAGAAGGGGGTATTATCACAGAATCATTTGGGGAGGAGGGTGCCTCAAGACATCTCCAGATCGACCTCGTGCTGAAAGTGAAGTCAACACTCAACTAGAAGCAGGTTGCTGAGGGCTTTGTCTGGTTGGGTCCTGAAAACTTGCAAGGACAGAGATTTCAGTTGCTCCAGGAAAACTGTTCCCAATGTTTGATTCTCCTCATCATGAAATCTTTTCTTCATATCAAATTGGAACTGTATTCTGGGTTATTAGTAAGAACAAGAGCCCTTGGGTTTTGATTTGTGAAACGACAACACCCAGTGTCATACTCCGGCATGCTGGCAGTGACTTGCTCTGCATTTGCACCAAATTAGAGGGCTTGTAGTACAACCCTTCTACAGAACTGTACTTGGCTGACATTTGCTTCTGAGCGTACACATTTAGCAGTCTTCCTCCATGTATACCTTTGTCAGGCTAGCTGGCATGGAAGCAACTTTTAAATGGTTCTGTGTGCACTAGGAATAGAAATGTGTATATGGGGCATTCTTGGAAACCCCTAGTAAGACATGACATTACTACAGTGAAGCATAAGTTGTGGTCTGCTTTCCCACCACTGCTGCTATTCTCTTTGTGCCTTCCCTCTTTCTGCCATCTACTCAACCACAAACTTGCTGAAGAACTAAATGCCCACCTATTTTCTGGAAACATTGCCTTCTGGGGCCTATTCTGATGGTTTCCATTATTGAGAGTCTAGTTTGCTTCTGCCCTGGGACTGGGCAAGGTCACCATTAAGGAAAGAATAGGACACAGAGGCTGTTTCCAAAATAACTTCCACGAATTGCCATCCTTTCTCATTAACAAAGAAAGTGGTAGCACAACATGCTGTGAATAATGGGGCCAGGAAAGCAATCTGTGCTCCTTGGACAGTTTTTTGTCAACAATAAAATTTGCTGAGGATTGAGGACATAAGCAATGTCAGACCCAGGAAGTCAGTCATGCTCACAGTGCTGGTCTGCTATGGGGTCTGAGTAGCGACCTGCATTTTTTAATTTGCTCAATGTGCAGAGCACCCAGTGAATTATCAACACTGCCTTTTTTCCTGGCAGAGATGGACCAGTTCAACCCTTCTTTCTGCTCTTACTTCCATTCACTATATTACCTTTCTTCCACAACCTAGAGTGTGGTCTAAGATTGCCTCCAGGACCTGCTTACCTCCATCCTGTTCATTAAGCATGTGCTAAATGCTTTTCTTCCATCTTGGCTACAACTCATCTCCTAGCAATCAGCTGAGCTTGCAGTCTGCAACAGGAATCTGTTTAGCATGCACATCTGCATAGTTGAATTGCAAAGTACAGCCTTAAGGCAGAGGTGCTGTGTGAGGCCAGGAAAGGATGGTGCAGAGTGTGCACTGGTGCAGCTGGGGAAAGTATGGGATGATAAATAAGATCATCTGTTTCATGCCAGAAAGATCCATCTTCAGGATGACCTTGTTTTTCTGATGTTAATTGTTCCAGTTAACCAGCAAGATTGCAGCACCCCATTTATTTATTTATTTATTTATTAAATGGTAGTGATAAAGGTGACATAATGGACTCTCCTTTGTGGAAACATGGCAACTCTTTCTCCCTGTGAGGCCAGTGTCTGTAGGCGGGGAGGCCAATCCTTGTGCAATCAGATGAGATTTGGTGAGCATCTGTGGAGGGGAGTGTGCTGTAGGGAGCACCTACAACCACATGAACAATGTCTTCCTGACATGTAAACTTCACTTGTAAGGGGAAGTCTCTTGCTAGGCATTCTTGATCCCAAGTGATTGTGAAGGAGGGTGATACTTGTTGGTATGAAACAGGCAACAACTTTTGCCTCTACAAGCTCAGATGTTTTGTGTCTAGTCCCCGTTACTTGGCTGTATGCATACAGATGGATTTTTGGACTGCTAATCCTGTACTTTGATCAGGCCCCCTACTTGCAATAGTACCAGGCCGAACAAAATTAATCTGGAATAAAGAGGCTGCTGGCCTCCTGCCAGCAAATGTCCACACTCTGAAAAGTGTTAATGCATTTAGCTGACTGTTTGGATAACTAGTGACTGACTCCTAGTGATCAGAAAGGCCCTATGGCACCACGGTGTGCCTCAGTCGCAGTGCTGAGGGCCCAGCATGGGGACAGCATGCAGCACATGCTCCAGCAGAAATCCCTGAACCAGTGGTCATGGCTCTGCTCACTGTGTGACTGCTGCACGCAGCGTGGCCAGAACCGAGGCAGTGACAGGTCTCGTCACCTGGAATGACTTCCCCACTGACTGGTAAGAACTGGGGGTTGTTAGCTTCTCTGGGAGATGGTGAACCTCGTACTTAAGGCATTGAAGGTGACGTGGGGTTGAGGCTGAGGGGCTGAAGCTAGATTGTAATGCAAAGCCTTGAATGTGTCTATTTTGGACCTTAGGTAACTCAATCTGTGGCCCTGTTCTTAACAGAAGGTTAGAGCAGGCAACCTCCTGAGGGCCTTTCCAAACTGGACTTTACTGAAAGAAAATGACAGAATTATAGAAAATTTGCCTTAACTCTGGATATGGATAACTATGCAGTCTTACCTATGTCAGAAGAGTAAGTGAGAAGGTGATGCTGCCTTGTGAGCCCTGATGGTCTCTGATGAACAGTGCCAAGATGCCATGCTCTGAAGATCCTGTTACGGATCATCTTACTGCTGCTCAGTTCTGCAAAGCCACAAAGTTGTCTTGGCACTGTTTAGCGAGGGCCACCCTTAAGGATTTCGTACTTTTAGTTCAGTGCTGGCCATGAGGGACTTGGAGTGGCTCCTGCAGGTCCTCTGCAGCATCCTGGCTGGTGTTCCAGCAAAACGCTTCATTAGTCTGGCATCTCTGCTTTGCTGAGCTTCATGACCCAAGTGACAATCCTCCTGTAAGGTGGAGAGCTGTGACAGAAGGTCTCTGCTTGGAACTGCATTCAGTGCAGTGTGGTTCAGGCACGCCAGGTTTTTTGAAGTAGGGATGCCAGTCAGTTACACAATTCCTGATTATATTTCTATTATTCTGTTTCCTGTGCCGAGAGGCTTTATGATTTCAGATTTATGCTCTGAACACGCTGCTTTTGAAAGAATTAAAACCTGTCTTTTAGTTCTGGTTTGGCACTGACTCACTTGTCCCCAGCCATGTGCTTTAATGCTAGTGAAGAGAGGGAATGTTGCTTTGAAGTAAAATTTTTACAGGACGCTTGAAACCTACCTGTTGAGTCCAAGAGCAGAAACAAGCCTCTCCACAGCCATAATAATGTACTGTATCACCTGTCCTGAGGGGAAAGTGGCTGCTTCATCATTTTTTTTCCCAAACCCGGTTAATGGAGCAGGTGGTGCTGTTCTCCTGAGGTGCCCCGAGGAAGGGAGGCCGGCGGGGCGTCCCCGCCACGTCCCGTGCCTGAGCCCTCTCACGGCGAAACACCCACCGCCCCAAGCCAGCCACCTCACGCCCCTCACTCGCTCGCCCACTCTCCCTGCTCCCGCCCCGCGGCGGTTGGAGCGCCCAACGGAAGGCGCTGACGCAGCAGAGCCGCCCGTCTCCACGGCAACCGGGAGGCGGGGGCAGGCTCGCCCCCTCTCGCCACGCCGGCGACCGTAGGCCGCGCCCCGCCCCACCGCGGGCGTGCGCGCTGCGCGACCGCCTCCCGGGCGGGGCGGAGCGTCCCGAGGCGGCGTGGGGCGTCCCGGCGGTGCGAGTGGCCGGTAGCGGCGGCAGCTCCCGTTCGCAGCTCTCCCGCCTCGCCCCCGCTTGCCGCCCGGCGCCATGTGCGAGCCCAGCAAGCAGGACATTGCCGCCATCTTCAAGCGCCTCCGCTCCGTCCCCACCAACAAGGTAAGGGCGCCGGGCCGGGCTGGGGGGAGTCGACGGCTGCGCCCCGCCGTTGTGACACGTCGCACTGCCGGCGCGGCAGGGAGGGGGAGTGCCCGCGGCCCGGCACGCCCCGCCGATCGCCCCGGCCCGGCTGCTCGCTGCCGGGGGGCCTGTGAGAGGAGGGAAGGGCCGGGCAGCTCCCCGCCCGCGGCCGGCCCGCAAGTGGGGGCAGGTTTGCCGGCCTGTGGGGCGACCCGCAGGCGGTGTTCCGCCGGGCGTTCTGCCTTCAGCCTTTCCTTAGGGAAGCGCCGCTCCTCTCGGGTACCTGGTATCAGGATTGCTAGAAGGAGGGACAGCTCAGCTAAAAATAAAAAGCAGGTTCCCAAACAGTAACAACCTAGAGTGTTGAAAATGGTTTATTTTTTTTCTTTCTCCGTTTTTTTTTTCTTTAAAGAAGCAAAGCCTGTTGTGGCACAGCTGCTTCTGTGGTGATAAAAGTTCGATCTTTTCTTATCACGTTGGAGCTCGTCCAGTGGCGACTTTAGTTTCTCAATGTTGTAAAGCCCTGTTGTTTTTATTTAGTGTTCATAACCTGTGAAGGTGGGTGGTGGCTAGGTGGGAACTGGCACAGGTGCCCCTCAGACTGCGAGGTGACATGGCAGAAGTGTTGGGTGGCGGAACTACCTTCAGAAGATACCTGCTTCTGTGCTGCTGTTTAGTGCCACCTATTCCATTGTATTGGTATTATGATATGGACTGTGAACATGTCTGAAAAATACACTAGGAAATTTTGAATTAGTGGAATGAAGAAACACCTTGGTTTTGTGTTCTGGGATATGAATCTGGAGGTCTGTCTTTGGTCCAGAACTGACTTCCACACTTTGCTCCATACAGTCTTAATTATTTGTATTTGGACCCATGTCTGGTTTCTCAGAAAGTGTACCTCAAATGTGAATGCTCGCCAACAAGTTTCTAATGCAAACATTACTAAAACTTGCCTTTGCAATGAGGTGAAAAGTTCATCAAGGAAAGGTCCTAATCCCAACAGGGAGAGTCAGAGAGAAGTTTTTTTTACAGGCTCCTGAAATACACCGGCACTGTGTCTAGGAGATTGAGTAATTCTTTAATGCTGTTGTGATGCTTTGTCTCTACTGGGATCATGAGAGAATCAGAAGGTACTGCCCATGGCTGGTGAGGACAGAAAACCTGAGGATGGAGTGCCTCGAACAGTTCCGAACTTGTCGTTACTGTACTAGCCTTATTAAGGTGGTTGAGGTGCATCTGGTAGCTCAGGCATGTCTGTCTCTCCTTGCAGTCATGTCAGGTGCTACACAGAAATTCAGAGCTAATGTTGGCAAAGAAATATTGGCACAGTGTGTGCTGCCATTCAGACTAGGTCAGTTTGAAAAAAAGTAGCTCAGGTGCAGAAAAGTCACGTTAACACTGCAATGACACCCAGACTTGTTGGCCTGTAAAGACAGGCAGGAGAGAGTGGGAAACATCAACATCTTATATCTCCCAACTCTCCAGTGCCTGTGTATTTGACCAGTCTTCTTAAGTAAAAGTCGTTGCTGCCATCAGTTTATCCTCTCGTGTTTGATTACATCTTGTTTTGTTTCCTTTCTCTTGGGTTCTTCATATGCGGTCTGCCCCTTTTATTTGTAGGGTGGTTCTGCTTGGAAACGAAGACTTGGGAAAGTGCAAATGTGGGAAGAATTCTGTGTTAAAAGCTTAGTAATATGCTGTAAGTGCGTTATGTATGGTTTGGGAAGAACTGGTGTCTCTTCTGTGCAGCATCTGGGCTTACTGAGTGCCTACTATAGGCAGGCATGCACATTTACACCATGCTAGGTGCTTTGCAGTAGTTCTGAGTGCACATGAGCTTAGTAAAATAATGCTTGTTTAAATGTGCGGTTTGATTTGTGGATTAGAGTGTGTTGAAACTGATATTTGAATAATTGTCATGACATTTACGTATCTACAATTTGATCTTAGTTTACTTTACTTTATTTAGCATGAGAAATGGCTTTTTTTGAGTTCTTGGAGTGTGTCTTTGGGTATTACATAATATAAAGCTGCCTGATAACACTTAGCAGACATGCTACAATTATTAAATAGGATGTATTTTGTACAATGTTCATAGTCTTTAAGCTACCTGGTGTTGTTAACTTGTGTGTTTGTAAAGCTCACCTTTAAAAGTGAAAACTTGTACCCTGAGGCTGTGCTGGATAGACTTTTTTTTTAACTTGGCATATATATTTCTTTGACACTGATAGTTTTTTATTCTCTTATCTCTGTTTTTTTTCTTTTCTTTTCTTTTGTTGATTATGTTATCCATGTCTCTGCTTGGAGACCTAGATCAAAGATCTGAACCACCTGAAAACTAAGTATGTGTGTTGTGGTGGTGGTTTATCAGCTGTTCAGTTCCCTCCCTTGTATTGGCGTTGCAGGTCATGTGGCTGTGACATGAGTTGGACCTACCTTTGCTCTGAGTCAAAGCTGGCTTCCAGTAGGATCAACAAATGTGATTGTTATTGCTGATAGGGGTCATGGTGGCTGGTCTCTAAGGGAGTAGCTGCTTGGATTTAGATCACTGACCAAGTGTAAAACTTGCCTCCTGGGTTTCAGCTGGTTTAGTGTTGGTGCAGCTGTATGTAGGCTTGCCACGGTAGGAATGACAAGAACAAGGGGATGAGGAACTGCCCTGTGGTGGTGGCCCCATTACATGGAAGGTTGGAAGTGTCTGTAACCGTGACCTCAGGGGTAGGTCAGCTTGCTGAACCTGCACACCTCTTCTCTAGTGCAACAACTAACATAATTTCCATATCCAATAAAAATATTGTGTATGTATTTATTAACATAGGTTTCTTGTGCAAGGTGGGTGTTGTATGCTTTACTGAGTGCTTGCTGTGGATTATACCCACATCTTTGTGTTTGTTCTGATACAAACAGGACTTCTGCTATTTTTTTAATTTTTTTTTTGAAAGTAACTGTTACTGAAATGAGGCTGTCCTGAAATGCTTTAGCATAAAATAAGGAAAAATAATGCAATAGCTTAAGCATATCCTTGAATTTGATTTTTTTATAATTATTTAGATATTTTAGCAGGATTAGTGTAAATATTAATGAAACATGCTTCTGTTTCTGTTGCATAATGTGATAGAAATGGCAGTTCTTACACTACTTTCACAAGAAAATTAGATGTTCCTACTTGCATTGTAATCCTGAAAGCTACACTTTTAATGCAGATGAATAGTTTTTACAAGTGTCTGGTAAATAGCTGGTAGAGAGTCCTGCATGAGTGAAGATGTTGAGCTGTACTGCTTTGTGGCAGCTAGCTTCCAAGGTGATGCAACTGCCTTTTAAGATGTTGAAATTACGAAGTGCTTATAATTGTACCGGGGAGGAGAATCTTTAGGAATGTTTATAAATTAACCTTTCCAAACATGGGATTTTTGTTTTAACCACCTACTGATAGTAGAGATTCTTGTTTCCCATTTGTACTCCAGAGAAGTTGCACAAGACTTACATCTGTAAGTCTGCTTTGCTCTTCTGTGTTAGGAGCAAGACCAGGGCTGTTCTGTTAGCTTTGGTTTCAATCAGAATCTTTTCCTGTTTTGTTGTCCTCATCCTCCTTTTGGCCCTGTAAGGAAAATAGCCAATTTAAAATGAAGATGAGACTCATGTTGTTTTTTTAAGGAGCGACTTCAAAGACTGGAGAGAATTGGGAAAAATATAATTGTGCTGACTACTAAGGCTGTGTGTTTTCTTAGAATATGGCATCCGTGAAGACTAATTTCCCTAACTCCCTGTATATAGTTCTTCCATCTGTGCTTGTTTCAGGGACTTTCTCTAACCCTCTCCTTTTGTTGCTCATCCTCTGTAGCTTTGATCTTATTTCTTCTTTCTGCTAGATGCCAGTGAATGACCCCATTTCCACATACACTAGTGGGATGCATAAATGACAACATTAATAAATGTTAAGTCTCTGTTGACAGAGAAAAAGAGGATTCGCGCATGCAGAAACTGTGACCTCCATGATTTCTGTTTGTGTTACTGCTCATTAGCCTAATTGAAGCTCAGACATAAAATGTTCATGTTTTGGAAGAGCTAATGCTGGTGAACTTTGCTTGTGCCTGATAAATTCGGACTGTACAAGCTAAACCAGACCCACACTAAAACAAGGAGTTTAGTTCCTGGGAGTGTACTTTAAATTAATTTGGGTGAATGACAGGAGAGCTGAGTTGAGTGTGAACTCAGGTCTTGTTTGACTGTACAAAAAGTAGAGACAAAAATCTCTACTTAGTTGTATGAACGGAGTTTCGAGCAAGGGGACTTCTTAACTTTTCACTTTTCCAGCCTGATGAGGAGGTGCTGGAAGCATTGTGCCCTGTGTGTAGGGTATACCATGTGTCCCCAGCTGATTGGGAAGAAACTTGTTTTTATTCTTTCTGCATATAGCTAGAACTTCACTCACTATCTGAGGATGCATTACATTTCTAGGAGCATGTTAACGGATAAAATTGCAGATTAGAACTTCATCAGTTTGTGTGTAAAAGCTTGTTTCTCCGTGGAATTATTTCTTAACAGATGCCTCTTACTGTACCTATAGATGGGTGCTTTTACTGTAGAAGTACTTCTTTGAAGCCTTTATAAATACCACTGAAAAAACATTTTTCAGATAATAAAGTGCAAGAATACAAGAATAGACGTGTGCACATGGCATGAACTAGGATAAGTGTTCCTTGCATTTGAAAATTGATTTGTATCAGTTAATTTTTTGTTCTTGCTTTCCTGGACTAAAGAAGTACAAAATTTAGAATAACTGAGACAGGACTTGGAAGTTGTGATCTGCAGACCTGCAGGGTATATGGGATGTAGACACAGATACCTCATGTGTTTTTGGCTGAATGTTAGGAGTCTAATGAGGTGGCAGAGGATAAGAAGTTCTTGGTTTTGTCTATGCAGTAATTATAGGCATATTTGTTTATTTACCCATGTTATGGACAATTAAAAGTTTGATACAGCAATACATGTGAGCTACATCATACAAATAGTCATGTCTGGCAGAGAGTGCTAGGCTGGGCAATACACAGCATGGAGGCTTTATTCACACAGCTGCATTTCAGAGATTTACTCTCAGGGCCAAGCATTCTATATAGGAAAGTACATAAAGATCTCATTACTAGTGCCGATAACTGCAGTCACAAGTACGTTCTGAGGAAAGAGTAGGCTCTGGTACGTCATGAAGAGAGCCTGCCCTTGGGAAGACGTTTCTTGAACACTTTCATGTTTCAGTAGTGCTCCATGTTCTGTGTTAAATATGGGTTTGAACTAGACCGATGTGGGTTCTCTGTTCCTTGGCTTCTCAGCCTGTGGTCCGTGTGTACACAGGTTATAGACAGAAACTGAGAAGGCACGTAGTCCTGTCTAGTTAGGGCAAAGACACACAAGCATGGGCAGATTGTGTAGCTCCTCTTTATATTTATAAAATTAGGATAATGTGAAGTTATCAGGTCAGCAGATGCACTAGGGATGAGTTAAGTAAGTTTGATCACTGCAAGGGTGTTAACATGACCTGTAACACAACTTAGAAGATGTGGTTATGCTCAAGTCCTGTTACTGATCTTTATTTTCTTTAAGGTATGTTTTGACTGTGGAGCGAAGAACCCTAGCTGGGCAAGCATAACATATGGAGTTTTTCTCTGTATTGATTGTTCAGGGACCCATCGATCTCTTGGTGTTCATTTGAGTTTTATTCGGTAAGTAGTTCGTATGTTTTTATAATAAAATTGTATCTTTTAATGTTTTTGTGTGTTTGTCCAGATATCTGCTTAGAGAGGAAAAACCATTATTCTCTCAGCTACTGATTCAGACCTGTTTAATGCTTGTATTGGCTCTGATGTGGCTGATAGCTGCTTGGGAACTAGGTAAATAAGAAGGGTTCAGTAGAATTTGTTCCAGGCACCTGTTCCCATCACCTGCTTCTTCTGTTTCTGGTGCACATTTGTTGGCAGATTTGTTTCTACATAGAACATGATGAAAATAAAGAACAGAGTAAGCATGCTAAAGTGTTTTATCACTTTTCCAAATAGAGACTGAGGCAAATATTACTTTATTATCTTCAACAGTGTTACAGTGTTTTTCTCATAAAGATAATCTGACCCCCTGCAAGCCAGTTTGGACAGCTAAATAGCATTTTGCCAGCTTTGCTTCCCAAAGTAGTTCTTTATGGTGTCACCTAAGGGTTAGTACTGGAGCAGTGTAAAGAGCCACCTACTGCTTTTGGCAGCTGTTTAACTCAAACAGTTGATGCTATAGATCTGCACCCTGAGCTTGTCGCATTTAGGTGAGTATCGCAGCTGATGGCCTCTGGGCCTTTTTGGTCTGATAAATAGTTACATGTTTGAAATGTAAGGTTCTGCTTGAAGCAAGTGAGAACAATGCATGCACGAATGGATTGCAAATAAAAGCAACTGTTTTTTGTCAACTCAAATTTTTCTTCAGTTGCCTTTTCACTGTATACAAGAGTATCACAAGAGGCTTCTCAAGAATCCGTTCCTAATGATCACAGTATTAATTCTCCTCATACTCATTGAGCTTTTGTTGTGGTATGACATCCGGATGGTCACTTTGTCCATCGCATCTGATTGTCATTTGCTGTTGATGGAGTTCAAATGCGATTCCTGAAAATGTGTCAAATTGGTGCTTTTTAAAAGGGAAAACCTGTCAGCCAGAAGGTGCATTTTTTTTCAAGCTTTTACAGTTTGAAAAACTGTGGCAGTTCTACTTGGCCTTATTAATTTGCTTTGCATGTTGCGTATTGTTGCAGATTTTTTTTTCTATAGGTACACGTTTTTCACTTTACAAAAAAAGGGTGGGAGAGAAGCATTTTACGAAACAAAAAGGGAAGAGACATTTTAAATAGCATTGGATATAACTTTAAAAATGTTTCCTTCTGTTTAGATCGACAGAACTGGATTCCAATTGGTCTTGGTTTCAGCTGAGATGCATGCAAGTTGGAGGAAATGCAAATGCTGTATGTACTCCTGAGTATTTGCTTTACACATTGAAGCTTGGAAGGCTTGGAAGCTGTTGTCTGTCCTTCTTGGCTCACGTCTTGGGGATATTTTTATTTCTCCACTCCATTTCTCTTTTTATTTTTCTCTTGTTTTTAAGAATTCCTTTGAATGCTGATTGCATCCTCCATGCTTCTTGCAACCTTTCCGTCTTGGTGTTATCTGCAAATTTTTTTCTTACAAGTCAGTAACAAAAATCACTGAAAGGGCCAGGTCAGGTTCCTTGTCAATAAATGTCTAATTTAACAGGGAAACATTGCCAGGTGCTGAAAAATAGCTTTCCAACAGCTTGTAAACTTAGTTAATGGGCATTTTCCTGTGACTGTGTTTCCTCACATGGTTTATGACAATATCCTGCCAAAAATCATGTCACTGTCAAAAGTGACACTGAAGTCAAGATCTGACTTCCAGCTCAGGTACAACTGAGGTCAAGGTAAGACGTGCTACACTGTCAGAGAGGAAATAGCAGTGTTTTGGTTGGGGCCGATTCAAATTGGCTGTTACTTTCAACTTGATTTTTTTATGTACTTAAAAATAAGTTTCTTACACGATGTTTTTTTTAAATTGGAGTTATGTTGACAGCTGTATAGTTGTCAATCTCCTTTTTAAAACAGGATTATTTCTTTTGTCAGCTTTTTTAGAATCTTGCCTGTTGGCCCTTGTTTTTTTGAAGATTGACCACCAGTAACAGAGGTTGCTTCCCTAAGTTGACCCACCCAGTGTGGAAACATGCAACTTCCCTAAGCAATTTCTACTTTTCTTGTAAATCCCTGAATGCTTACCCCTTATCTTTCTTCATTTGTGCTTTGTCCTTAATATTGTTTCTTTAAGAAACTTCACCCAAACTTTCTTTCCGTAGGCGCTTTCTTCACAATTTTCTTAACAATCTGTTTCCTTAAGTCTAACACTTAATATTCTGATGTTTTTTCCTTTTTTAGGAACTATTTCCATACAAAAATTATTAATTCGGTATCATTATTGTTTATCTTCCACTTCTACATTTTCCAATCAAACATTTTTCTTTGAATTTAGCATTCGGCAGGTGTCGAGGGTTTAGATTGCGGGATGACAATAAAACCCTGGCAGATGTATTGTTAACTTCCTCTCCCCCTGCCTTCCCCCTTTTGCCCCTCCCTCTCCCCCCTTCCCACTCAGGACAGGCGATCGGGAGGGAAAGAAGGACAGAGAGAAGAGAGTTGGAAAAATAAAAAATGTTTTACTAATGCTACTAATAAGAATAGAGAAAATAATACAAAATATGCAAAACCAATCTTGAAAGTCCCAGCAACTGCAGAGCCGGCACCCAAAGTCCTGGACTGGACTCTCAGCCAACCAGAGCTGGATTCAGTCTGTCACTAGGCCCCAGTTCACAGGGAAGACTAGCAAGGTCCTCTCCTAATGTCGGCCATAAGCAAAAGGGATGAAGAAGGGCAAAGGAGGACGAGATCCTCGTGATCTCCCACTTTTATATGAAGTATTGACTTGAATGGAATGTTATACTCTGTTGGTCAGTTTCTCGGTCACCACTTTCTCATTGCCCTTATCACGAGATGTCCATCCATGCTTATCAATAAGTTTGCATTCCATTGCTATGTTTACCAAAACATGTGTCTGGTTCTCCAGGAAAATGCAGCTAATATGAAGGCTTTAGCTGACAGGCAAATTCACTAAAAGAGAAACTTGTTTTTTAACAAAACCAGGACAGCAGGTCACTGTCTCTGGCTTGCAGATCTGAGCAGGTGCATGGTGTCTTCTCCCTCTTTTTCTGTCTTTTTTTTTTTTTTTTCTGACTTTATTTTTTTGCCTGTCCTTTCTAAGTTAAACCTTTCTGTGTTAATACTACTGTTATAGGAATTTACTCATTGAATTTTGGTTATGCCACTTAGTACATAAAAATCACAATTTTGATTGATCACAATAGGGAGATTTTGCATGAGAAATATTTTCCTTTTAACCAAAGGTTTAAAAACTTTTGTTAAACTATATAAAACTTTGCTATACAAAGGTTTAAGGAAGATGGAAAGAAGAGATGTCAAAATTTGAAAAGTTCTTCAGTTAATCTTAGAAAGCATATTACCAGAAGAATAACAGTAGGCCTTTATAATTTAATTTTATGAGTTTTTGTCTTTCTGCTTGGATATCACTTTTTCCTGTCATACATTGTACCAAGAGGTGTAATATACCCACAGCCAGCCCTCAAATACCTCAAATTCACAATGACCCATTTTGGATTACCTAGAAAGATACCTGAAACTTAAAAGACCATTTTAGCAAACTGTCTGAAGATTTTTAAAAGTAAAATTAACACTTTCTTTTAATTGCATTTTAAAAAAATTCCCTTTTTATTCCAATTAAATGCCACATCCTGTTTTTACTAACTACTGTTTAGAAGCGCTATCAGATTAATATTAATCTTTTGTGTTCTATAATTACTTGATGATTCTGAATCTTGGATAACAGCTGTCCTGAGCTTTGTAGTTATGTATCAGATTGCTAGAAAATCTGAACTGTCCTTACTTCCTTTTTTTTTTCAGAATAAATCACAATGGTGACTGCAATTAGGGTTTACAAAAAAAAGCTCTGAATACGAGGTTAATGGGTGTATATATTTAAATGCAAAACCACACCTTTTTGGTATCTGTGATGTTTACAGCTGTTTCTGTTGTAATCGCAGAAGTTGACTTTCGTTATCTCTCTCCTACATTGTTGTTGCTTAATTTTTATACGAAACCTGGCACTTACATACTGGATTTATGCTTTGCAATTGCAGCATATGAGGTCATAACCTTAGGTTATCCAGATGTGCTGATCCTGTCAGAAACTTGTTTATTATGTTTTAGGGAATACACTGACGTGTTCCTCCATGCAAGAATGTATGTTATGATTTGCTAGTCAGTTCTAGGTAATAAGAAAACAATTGGGGTTTTTTTCTATCTTTCAAACAACTTGTGGAACTTTGATATAAATGTATTGATTTGCTTTTGGTTGAAAATCTAAATCAGAAGAAAATTTTTCTTTTATATATTTATATTTTTATATAAATACCCAATAATGTAAATACATATGGGTACATATATATGCATACACACACTTTTCTTTTGAAGGAAGACTATTTTGATACAGTCATTTGGATGCTATTGAAGATACATTTTTCTCTCTAGCCTGCTAGAGATGAAGCCAAGAATTTCAGGAATGTCCTCTGAAGCACAGGTACTGGCAATCAATTTTGCCTCTTCCTTTCTGCACTTAATTTCAGGACTAGGTTTCTTTGTATATGATGGCAAGCTTGCATTTGTACATGCTTTTAAAACATCTCACTAATGTATTTGTTTTTTCTGTGGTTTTATTTATACATAAAGAGGTTGCCAGTATGGAGTTTTCTTTTTGTTTGGAGTTCTATGTAGCCTCCGTAATTTAAAATATTAGATTTAGGTAGAGGAGCAGAGTATTTTGCTGCATTGCAATATATTTTTATGTTTAATGTAATTAGTTTTTAAACCTGTTTCTCATAGCATTTTCTGTGTTCTACTTCGTAGTCTGCTTTTTTCCATCAACATGGGTGCACAACAAATGATACCAATGCAAAGTACAACAGTCGGGCCGCTCAGCTTTACAAGGAGAAGATTAAATCTCTTGCAACACAGGCAACAAGGAAGCACGGTACTGATGTGAGTAGCGTATGCCCTGTGTCTTTATGATTTCTGAAGAACATTATGTTCTTTCCTCATAGAACGGGGTGTCAAACTCATGTTCGCTGGGGGCCGCATCAGCCTCGCGGTTGCCTTCAAAAAGCCGAATGTAATTTTAGGACTGTATAAATGTAGGAGTAGTTACATTTGGCCCTTTGAAGGCAACCGTGAGGCTGATGCGGCCCCCGGCGAACATGAGTTTGACACCCCGTCCTAGAGTAATTTTAAGTTTCTAATCAGTAGTGCAAGACATTATCTGTCTTTAGGAGGTACTGATACACATTGCAGTGAATGTGCCAGCTGGGGAGTAAACCGTAGCTTAACTTTTTTGTTGGGAAAAAATTTTGAGATAGAGCTTGACTGGGTATTTCAGGACCATTTCTGTGTTATTCAAAACAATCACTCTAACATTTTCAGTAACTTGTAGGAGTTCTAGGCAGAAACTTCAACTATTCTTCAAAATGGAAACTTCTTTGTTTGCAGGTGTGCTCCAAAATTATATTTGTGGTATTGCACAACAAAAATGTCAGCACTTCTTGGTGAACGATATAGTGTTTTTATTTTTGCTTATCTGAATTATTATTGAGAAGTACAGCATTTAAAAACGTAGAAGTGCTAATAGAATTAGCTACAAAATATTTGCGATTTAAGTGGAATTTGATTTAAACAGGCAAATGTGTGTATTTGCTTTTTTCACTACAAAAATAATAATTGAAAAATTAGCAAGTTATATATATCCAGATCTTGCTATTCTGAAACTGTTCACGCATGCTGTCAAAACATTGTTAGGTTGTTGACAGGAAGAAGTTATTAGCAGAGTATGCAGAATTAGTTTGCTGAGGTGTTAAATAAGTTTGACAGCAGTTCTTTTCTGCATATACAGAAAGCGTGTGTTGATTGTTTAATTCAGCTTGTTAAAGTCGGTGACTGATTCATTTGACGTTGATCAGATGAGTGGGAATTAAAGAAAAAGCATGAAAGGTTGTTTGGTGGGGTTTTCTAATCTATGCATCAAATAGTGTGAAATTGAATGGATTATAATAATTCTGTATTATTAATGTTATAGACAATATAGATCACTAACTTCAGAGAATTTCTTTTGACTTAACAGCTTTCAATGTAAAACATGTTCAAGTAAATACAATTTAAATTTAAGTTGATGTTAGGTTCCCCAAATGACACTTTGAAGAATTGTCATTATCTTGCTTCAATTACAGATTCCATCCAGTTGTTTAATATTAATTATATATGTATACCTAAATTCCTGAAGTAAGTTATTCAGATAATTAGATTTAGTGCCAACCAGCCCCTCCTCATCTCATTAAAAAAAAATTATTCTCTACCTTAGTGATAGAGTTGATCGGTGAATGATGAGGTAAGCTTGTTGCACATTCAGTAACCTTTTTTGACAGAAGTAATTATTTTTGCTTGTGTATCTTTTGCACATAGTAGAAAGAACCATGAGAAATTATTTGCCTATGAGTAGCCTTGGAGAGCAGATCACAAGTTACAGTCTCATCCTTCACGATGCTCAGCATGACCTGTTGCACCACGGGCCCTCCAGCCCACCCTGAGATCAGGCATTGCTCAAAGCTCTCGGCATTTGCAAAACCAAGCTTTAACTGTAGCAAAGCTTTGGGAACTTTGAGACTAGGTGGGAAAATCCATCAGAGTATCAGACCACACTGATAAAATTCTGAAAACTATTTCCAGTGACTGCTAGTTTTGTTCCCCTCCCCTCATATATATATTATTTCTAATTTTATTTTTGCTTTGGACAAAATAAGAATATTTGAAAGAAAATACATTATATGAGAATAAACCTTATTATAATATTAATATATTATATTATATGAAAAAACCTTATTATAGAGCTCTAGTGGTACTAAATATTGACAGTATTACTGCAGCAGAGCTTATACTGAGCATTTTTTTAGGAAGGAAATGGATAATGTGAGGGAACACATCAAAGATGTATAAAATAAAAAAGGAATGTCATATGTTGAAGCTTGAATAAATTTGTAAGTAAAGATTATGTACGAGGATAAAAAAATCAATAAATTTTTAACCTGAAAAAAGAAGTAGTTTTAATATTGGCACATTTGAAAAAAATATATTCATGCAATTGTCCTGTAAAATTCTCTCTTTTAATTCTAGCTGTGGACAGATGGATGTGGAATGCCACCTTCGTCACCTCAAACCAAAGAGGAAGACTTTTTTGCATCCCATGTTTCTCCCAAGGTATAGATTACCCATATTTAATTCTTGTTAGCTTTCTAAACACTTAGGTTAACTGTGTGCTCTGTGGCGAAGATTAAACCCTGAAAGAAAACCTTGTAAAGGGTTGGTCAGGAAGTTGACATTTATCTGCTTTGCCTTCTGTGGGTCTCAAAATTCTTCCTGGATGTGAACCACTTTCTAAGGTGATAATTTAGAATGACCCAAATAGTAGCTAAATGTGGAATGAAGCTCTATTTTTTGTAGGCATGCAATTCCACTCGGATTTGTTCCTTGCTTGGGAGTGCTCTGATTTAAATATACTATGTAATAGCTTTGGGTTTTCATCAGTAAAGTTTAAGAGTTCTTAAAACATTTGCTAAGCATAAGGTTTTTTTCTTCCTCCAAAATTCTTACATCCTCTATGAAAATGTTAAAGTAACTTTCTGAAGGCTTTTGCTGCTGTTGGTTTTTGTTTATTTGATCCTGCTTCCTTAAGGTGGTAGCTACTGTATTTATTTCAGAGACTTTCTTGAGTCTGTTATTTGAAAAATACCAGTGGAAACAACTTCAGCAATTGTGATCTTAAACTTAGAGCAATTACGTTATTACTACACCTAGTATTTATAAATATTGCAACAATATTAAGTGTTCTAGTATAATTGCTTTCTGGTGCAGTTGCAGTATCTGAACCTCTAAAACACAAGTATAATCATAAGGCATGCTTTGAAATAGAGAAGAATTCAAAGAGCTTGGGGTATATCCGATTAGCCCTTGTTGTGAAAACTTTTCACCAGTTCATATGCATGTTTGTTCCTATGTCATGATGTTGTGGTTGTGCCATGTGCATTAAGCAGCAAGTCATAAAAACTTTTGCAAGTTGCTCGTATCTGTACCTGGGTAAAGAACATAGTAAAAATGACGTGTCTTTTTAGTGACTTTCTAGTGTATATGCCATGCTTAAGGAGGAAAAAATACGTAATTTAAATGATTTTTTTTCCTTTTGGTTATTTGTGAAATTTAAAAATTTAACTTTTTAGTTGTATTTGTGAGGTTTCAGAAATGGTGTGTTTTAAAGGGAAATTCAACCTTTTTGCTATTTATTTATTTTATTTTATTTTAGGAACTTCTACTGAAGCCAGCATTTGAATGTCTTATAGAAATAAATTTCAACGTTTTTGAAACAGCTAAAGATATTTACATTTTATGGACTGTGAAGGTTTCTGTATTATTCAGAAATGCTCATTGCAAAGGCCAGAAAAATCAGTTGTTGTGAATTCTAGTCTAGTGTCTTCGCCAGAAGATCATCTGCCCTGATAGTAGAAAAATAAGTTGAGTATTTCTGTTTGCAAAAGGCAGCTTGGAAGAATGCTTGCAGTTGAATGGGGAAAACATAAACTGAGGCAAGCTAAACAGAAAGAAGTTTAAGCAGCAAACTGTTGTAAATATTTTTGTGGTTGAGGACAAGAAGTAGGAACATGATACAAACCCTCTTAAGAGAACGTGTGCATAAGATAAAGTAAATTTTCACAGGAAACTTTTTGGGTAGCTGCAAAGGCAGGAGGTTATAGACTGTGTTATGTACCTCAGGGCAAGAGATTATTTGGATATGGATTTTTAAGAGATGTGGCAGGAAGTTTTGAGATTGAAGTTTTAGGGAAGAAGCAGCATGAACTGGCAGTGGCACAGCACTGGTGGGAAAGATAATACTAAGTCGATATTGTTGAGACCAGGTCACCAAGCATATTAATTTTTGGATGGTAAACATATTTAAATTCCTGAGAGGGAAATACAGGTACTTCGGACTGGTTTGAAGTCAGCTCACTTTTAGTGAAGGTAAGCATTCTTTGTAACATTAGTTAAGCTGCCCTTCTGAGAACAGGGTTTAAACCTAGAAGCTGTGATCATAAGAATCCAATATTAACTCATCAGTGGTGCTTAAGGCAGTCTTTGAGCTCAGTGCTCATATTTATTTGTTGTACACTACTTTGTGCACACTTTTAATTTTGTGATTTTTTTCAAGGCAAAGAATACAGAGTGGGTGTTATCAGAGCCAGAGCCAATTTCTCTACAGCAGAAAACTTCAGAAAATATGCCAGAATGCTATGAAGGTACGACATTCTTTGTCAAAAATAAGCTGCATTTTTCTTGTCATCTCTTTGTTTAGGCTCTTTTTACCCTACGTTAGTAGTCAAATAACTGAATCATGATCATAGCACAAGAACTTTGAAGGGGAAGGACTTTTTAGAAAGGTTATGATAGAATGTGTGGGGCTGCATGGCATGTTCCTTTAATAACATTTAATAGAAATCCAAATGAATATTTGATTCTAAAGACTTCAGATGAATTTTTGGGTGTTTGCTGCTCTTTTAGTAACTGGTAAAGGTGTGTTACAAATAACACATTTTGCTGTATGTATCAGCCAGTACCCTGAGTAGGGTAAGTTGCATTTTGGTATATTTAGCATTCCTAAAGAGTCTTCTGTTATTCTTACCCTTGTTATTCATTATGTTTTAGGACCAGAACAAGGACCAAGTGTTGATTGCCTTAGTACATCACCAAAAGCTGCATTAGGTAATGAATGAAAGCAGAAGAAAATAGCAGTCAGTATAGTATACTTAAATATTCATTTGTACAGAGAATGTATAACTGAGAAGAGATGTGGAATGCTTACTCTTAATATCAGTGTGCATGAATAAGTTGAAATATCAGAATTCATATTACCACTTCTTCTGTTAAACAGTGTACTCCATCTAAGAAATTCATTTTAGTCCATGTTGTTCTGATTTTATCTATCTTACCTTAGCCAACCTGATGAATTTAAGTGCCACAGGAATCACACCTAATAAAGGTCACTGTTAACGTTTTACATCTGTTAGGCTGCTTTAAGTTCTGCATGTAAAGCACACAGGTGGAATAGAGCATTGTACTGTGATTAATGGCCAGCTGTCTTGTACTAATAGGTCAGTCTTTCTATCTAGATACAGTTTTTGCTCTCTTTTTAGAAAACTGAACATAAGAATTAAGACTAGAAAAATCTTGTATTTGTAGTACAGTATCTTCAATGTCCAGAGTCTTAATTTACTTAACACTGCAGAGTGTTTTACTATAAGTAAATAAAAGTTGAGGAAAATAGAATAAAATAGATCAGGAACTTATCATTTTGAGGGTCATCCTGTAGGAGCAGGTTTCTGAGAATGGAGACTATTGATTTTCAGCAGCACAGGAGTAGTAAAGAAGTGGTGTCTGGGACTAACTCAGTACTTCAGGAAAGTGTGGTCTTCACTGTTTTTATATTCACTTAGTTGGGGTTTAGAATTTTTTCTTTTTTTGGAGCTGGAGACTAGGAAGAATAGTTAACTGCATACACTTCCTGGTTTTATCATTTGTGTCTTTTTACATACATTCTCATAAAACATAAATTCTTTCTTGTTTGTTTTGGACATCACAAGTTCTATCTTATGTGAAGAATCTCTGTTCTATGTATGCCTGTTTCCAGCTAAATTTTGTCTCAAACCTTTTTTTTTCTGTATTTACAAGCATCCAGTAGGAGTTGTTGACATTTGATTGTGGAAGATTTACCCTGGCTCAGGGGAGCTGTCAAGAGAGCACAATATAGCACCTGGCAGAATGTAATGAGTCTTATTAGGGTCTCATTAAAAGTATCAAGATTAGGGGTTGTGTCAGACTTCATGCAGAACAATGTACATTCATTTTGATGTTTCAAGATTTAATACAAAGCATTAAGGCTGGAACTTCAAACTTTATGTATAGAGCTAGAATCTCCATACTTAGACAACAGAATAAAGCTCTTCAGTCTAGTAAGTATCTTGTGATGTCTGATAACACTTGTGATTTTTTAAAGTGATAATACAGATATGTTTCATCTGTATCATTGGTGGGTTTAAACATAGCCAATACCTTTCTATCCAGGAAACAATTAATCTTGGAAATCTAATGGGATCAGGTGGATCTCTAGCCTGATTCAGAATAGCAAGTCCTGCGTTCTTGTTCTGTTTACTAGCAGGTATCCACAACTGAAAACTGAGCTGTAATTTCGTTTCGTTGTGCATTTGCAAGAGATACCATATCCTCAATCAGAGGCGGTTTCCTGTATCTTCTTGGAGATATTCACAGCTCCATTCCCTGTAACTCAGTTTAGTATTTCACTCTCTTAGTGTAGTAGCTTTAATACGTCAAAGCATTAAAATAAATTCCAAAAACTATTTTGAGGCTGCTATTGTGGTAGTTATCTCTGCAGCTCTGAAATTAATGAAATTGTATGTCAAGTAACGTACCTTTAATTCTTGCAGAGAACACCACCTTCATAAAAAAGAAGCCAAATCAAGCTAAGAAGGGGGTAAGTGTATATATACATATTTTTATCTGTACTATAGATTTCTGGAAATACCTACATTGCAATATGGAAATGCATCATGTAAGTTAGCACTAAACAGTGCTTATATGGGTAACAATTTATGAAATTAAAATGGAATTGAAAACTGTTTCTATATCAAAACAGCCAACAGTCTGATTGAAAATGGATTCTTGTTAAGATTAATTTGTCTAACAGGTCACTGCTTTTGCATAGTAGAGTGCTTCAGATCTGTGGGTTGTTTTCTGAAATCAGGTAAGTTCTAAGGCTGTTTCACATGTGTGTAGCTCACCGAACCGTCTAGAGTTGCACATGCATATCTGAGTGTCATTTTCTTTTTTGCTGTCTGGGCCTGAACAGCAGGTGATGCCTTTAAAAATATGAGTAAAATAAAAATGTCAAAGCATATATTGATGTCAAGGTCTGTATCCCACTTCAGTTCTTTTCCCAACTATTGTCCCTGCAACTCCACTGATGCCCTGTAACCTTTATTCTCACTTGCTGATACTGGGTTGCAGGGCTTATTCAGACTTTCACCATAGTTAGTTGGCAGTGAGATCTTTTTGTAGCAAATCCTGGAAACAGAGGGAGTTCCAATAACACTTCTGAGTCACTAAGTATGTATGTGTGGCATAATCTGACAATACAAGGGGAGTTTGAGATATGTATTTCTGGAGAAGTCCTCATCTCATACCACACAGCAGTATGGTATTTGGTTGCATTTATAGTTAAGTTGCAGCTGCATTCAGTTGAAGGTAGTTTCAACATGGTTTACAGACTTGTTTCTGGATGGGGTCGTAGCATTTTCTTAGGCATCTGGCTTCTGTAAAGAAGGCACGAGGAGAGTTGAGTATCTCAACGCGATAGTTCAAGGAACCTGAAAACTGAGTAAGACAGCTTAAGTTAAGTTAGCTAGGAAAAAAAACACATTTTGAATGTATGGCACTTGAGGCCCAAGAAAATAGCCCTAATATTAGACTATCAGGGTGACAATATGTTACAGGGAATCACTTCTTTTAACTCTGTGCTGTTTTCTGGCAAAAGATTTCGAAGATTTGTTGGAGCAGATTAATTTAGATTGAAACCTATTATTTTAGCTCCCGCTAGAGGGCCCTAATATGCAAGAGGAGTTTCTTGTTCTAAGTGGTATGTGCAGGTATGTTCCCTTACATTAAGAAGAATATAACTGGGTTCACAAGTGCACTTATAGTTGGTGAACTGTAGTGTTAGAGCCTAATGCTGTATGTACATAGAGCAGAGCTTTTATGTGAAGACTTTAAAGCATTAAAAGGTTAAGATAAATGTATTGTGAAAATTAATACAGCTGCAGTGTTGCGGTTGGGGAATTAAACACATAGGAGACTGAGAAGAGTAGTTTGATTGCTGCACCGCTATCTGAATCAGCGTCATTGTATCTCTTAGTATTTGTAATATAAAGTGGTTTTTAAATATTTGATAATCAAAATGAAAGAGTATGTATTCCTGTATTGAAGTAATATGAGCTTGGAATAGAATTATTTTAAAAGAATGAGTGCAAAACTGGAACCTCTCAGCTGATGTGTTTATCTAAAATAAGTTTACAATGCTTTATCACATGTGAATGCTAATCATGCATACACATATGTAGAAAACGTATATATTGCTCTTCTACCATAAGTCAGTAAATACTTGTGTTACCTGTGTACATGTTAATTAAAAATATGAATAAATACTTAAGATAACACTCTAGCACTGGCCAGGGAGAACGAATTCAAGAATCTTTGCTACTTCTGAATGTAAATTGTGAATTAAGTGGATGAGCACCAAGTGGTTCCATTGCAACAAATTTTATTATGTTATTCCTATGCAACAAAATAATTGTGAAGAAACTCAAGTTGTGCTGTATATTATATTTATTTGACGTGCTGACCTCGGAACAATTTAAACTATAATAGTTCCATTGCCCTGTGGTACTTGACTGCAGAGCCAACTAAATTTGGAAGAGTTAGTAGAAGAAGCACGTGGAGAGTCAAAACATGAAAAAATATAATCTCTGCTCTGAACTTGCATTGCTGTTTGCATGTGCTCCTGAGCAGAGTATAGGGATTGCCATTCCTTTCAAAGTTGACTGTTAAGTCAGTTGAGGTGATTGTCTCAGTTATAATGTTGGGGCTTTTGTTTTTTGTTTTTCAATAAATCAAGCTCGGTGCCAAAAAAGGTGGTTTGGGGGCACAAAAAGTGAGCAGCCAAAGCTTTAATGAGATTGAAAAACAAGCACAAGCTGTAGATAAAATGAAGGAACAAGAGGATCTTCATGGCAGTAAGAAAACTGAGAAAGAAGAACCACTGTGAGTATGAATTGTATATACAATGGTAAAACATGAAGCCTAATTTCATGCTAATGAAGTAACTGTCAACATTTTAAATGCTACCACAGGTTGGCTCATGCAAATAAAACTTCAGTTCTTGCTTTAAAGAAATTCCAAAATGTGGATGAAGTGAGCCAAACAGTAATTCCCCCATTGCCCTTTTTTTGCTGTTAAGTATGTGTTCCTACAGTTGATAATTTACTGTAGAAATAGCCCAATGCTATATTTAAAAACAACCTTAGTGTTAGTTAACACAGAAAATAAGGAGAGATTCTACTGATAGGTATGAATAAAATGTGAAATAAATCTAAATTATGTTAAATTTAAGTATTACCTCTGAAGAATCTAGCCTCTTGAATTTCCTTTACCCCATATTAGTTACCTAGTTTATTTTGGTTTGGTGTAGTGAACTGAATAGTGTTTAAAACAGTTTTTCTAAGAGCAAAGGGAACATACAAATACTCAGCTTTATTTGTACTCATTGGGTAAGGGTTTCCATGCTGAAGGCAGGGGTAGTTAAGGTATGGCTAGAATTGCCTCCTAAAATTTCAGCTATTTTATATTGGAACTGCCTGTATTTTCACTAAAACCCTTTGAATATTTTTGTCTGAGGCCTCAAATCTCTTAGTCCATCTTAATTAAGAAACACTAAGCCCTGAAGCTCAGAGGGTGCTGTTCCTAGTTCCTTCCACTACATTCCTTTTCTACATGTTTTCTGATAGCTGTCATCAAAATTAGACTATTAGACTATTGAAGAGTTGGTTATTGTACACTTTTACTGTTGTAAAGCTTAACATGCTAATATGCATAATTTTTATAACCTATTGAGAATTTTTCTGGATTATTACATTGTTACAGGATTTCACAGAGGTCATACTACCAAGCTCTTTGGCTTATTATCTCCTCCCTACTCGTTTTGTTCACTTTTATGTAACCTCTGCAGAAATAGATGTTTTGTGTGCATCAAAAATAGTAATCACAAGGGGATAATTCATTTTTCTGAAGTATTTTTACTGCGAAGTCCTGCTTCCCAGTGATTGCCAAAAACTACCAGTAGAGTGACCCAGAGGAACAGACTACTAAATAACAAGAAAAAGCAATTGTTCATTGTTATTCTTTAATGATAGTATCTTCAATGATATAATTCAGATTGGAAGAAACTGTAATGATTCAGTTTTTGTATCAGAAATGTATCAACCTATATAGATTCAAGGCAACCTTTAGTATAAATTCATTGTAACCTTTCAGCAGTGGCTAGAACCTTCTAAAAATCGCTGCAAACATGAGAGGTGAACATTCACTTCAGCTTATGGATCCAATCCCAGTAGAGGTGAGATAGCTATTTCCCTTACGATTAGCTTTTTAGATTTTTAACTGTAGATGGCAGCATATACCCAAATCAAATAAGGGCGAATACTTTTAAAATTGCATTTGCTTCCAACTAATTTGTCTGGTGGTTTTAATTTTAAAAGCTTGAGTCATGAGCTTTAGTAAATTGATTCAATATGGCTTTGTTATGTGACAGGACTGGAAGCGATGCTTTTATGGTCTAGTACTCAGAAGGAGAAAGAGTCCTGAGGCTTGAAACTTAAAATGTGATTTTTATAATTGGTACACAGTTTCTTTGTTTTATGCTGGGCACTGATAGGAGAATAGATAACTGGAGTTCCTTTTTTTAAAAAAAAACAGTATCCCTATTTGTTTTAGTCAACAGCAAATAAGATCTTTGATGTTTGTAAAACAGATTTCATAAGATTGGCTGCTAATCTTTCTAATTAAAATGCTGGACAGATTTTATCAGTAGCAGTCTTAAGTTGAATTTTGGAGAACATTTTCAATTTTCTGTGTAACCATTGATCCTGAATGTCAAGAATTGATTTAAAACATCCCTGATCATACTCTGTGCTTTGAAGATATATTTTTCTGATTTTATTGGGTTCGGAAGCCATTCCACAGATGCATTCTGGTTTGTACCTGACTTTTATTGTTACGAGCATCTGAACATAAGACGTAGTGATTTTTTTTTTAGTTCTGGCTCCAGGTCCTCTGAAAGCCTCAATCAAAGGATGCCTAATCACCAAACTGAGATGGCTCTCCTCCTTTTTGAAATGCCTCATCAGTGGAGGAGTGATGTCCCGTTCCTTATAGCAGGCTGGTACCACCATCCCTTGTCTGTGAAGGAAGGAGACCAGATGTTGTGCCCTTTTCATTCCAGCACTTGCAGGCACACAGCTCGTGTCTTGCTGGAGATGCACTAAGCAGCAGGGTGTGAACTTTGGTAGAGACATGTTGTACTCTTGGTTAAAGTTAAGTATGCACAGGACCAGAAAAAATCAAGCTAGGAAGAACTTGTTTCAGTAATCAAATAGTTAGGAGAGACACTGGAAGAAAATACTCCTTGGTCAAAAACTTGCTTTCTTTTCATTCCTGCTTCTGCACAAAATGCATGGAAAGTTATGAGGGTTTTCAGACTTGAGCACTTCCTTTCTATTTGCAGCAGGATGTCTACCAGCAGCATCCTAAATCCCATTAAACTTTCTTCTGATAGGGTTCATTTATACTTTGGGTACTTTATGAATTAAAATATTGCTGCATTGCTCATTAAAATTACTATTTACAGCCATTTTAACCTAACAAATTAAATGTAAGCAGTGTTTCTACAGTTCTGTAATCAAGAGTAAAACCCTCTGTCTGTGCTACGTTGGTATTACTGCAAAATAGTTTTGAGGTATAGGAATGCTCATGGCATCTCAGAAAGACAGCTTAGTATATCTGAACTGGGAGGATGTTTTCGATGACAAAATATGTTGCCAGCTGTGCAGAAAATAAGTTTTGGGTGCTTCAAAGTATCCATAATACAGAATATATTCAATTTTTGGACAGGGAAAGGCAGCAGCAATAAAGATGTGTGGCCTACCTCTGGCACTTGCTTTGAGTGTGTGTATAGCAGCTGGTAAATCCACTAGGAGCATGAAGGGAGTGAAGGGCAGGAGATGTACCAGGGCCAAGCTGCCCATGAGGGGAAAACATCACTAGTGTTATATCACAAATTCCACAGTACTGTAGTATTGTGAGAGTTGGATAATTTTGACAACTATTTGGTATTAGATAGACCAGGGATGTCAAACTCGGCCTCATGGTTGCTTTCAAAAGGCTGAATGTAATTTAGGACTGTATAAATGTAACTACTCCTGACATAGAATAAAGACCATGGAAAAGAGACTTTTTCAGGTTCAGTTAATGGTGGTGCAAAACCGTGTCCTGAACTTTAGAAGTAACATGCTTCACATTCATTTTGAAAAAGACTGTTCAGACAGTCTTCTTACTGGCCTTCTCCCATCCTTGTGGTTGGAATTTAATCCAATTAGTACTGAATATTTCAGTAAGCACAGAATATACGCAATACGCTACACAATACTATGCTATTGTTAATTTTATACCGGTATTGTTGGGTTGGATGTTCAGTGTAGCATTTTACAGTTATATGTTAACCGTATGTTTTGTTGTAGCGTATCATCCTTACGGCTGGCCTACAGAGATCTTGATATTAAAACAAAAGAAGAAAAGTTAAATCTATCTGGTAAGAAGAAAAGTGAATTGGAGAGACTTGGCATGGGTCTTGGCAGCAACAGAAGGTATGTGAAATTCTGTGAGCTGTATTTAAAATACTCCATGGTTTTATGCAGTTATCCTTTGTTTTAAGTAGGAAATGAAAAAATATACTTAAGTGTGTTATGTAAACTTAAACAGTATCATCGAATAATCTAGTATTTGTCAGGGGCAAGATTGCTTCTGATGGATTTTAGTTCTAACCTGCCAGACAGTTGTTAACTTAAATTGTAGGATGTCTGTTGGGTGTTTGCCTCCATTAGCTGACTGTGAAGAAGGCAGTTAGGTATGTCAACCTAAGTATAGTCTGTCTTTTACAAGCCAAAACTAAAAAAGTCACATTGCTGTGTTTTCCAGCTGCTGGAATGGTCTGTGTGTTCAGAAGTTCTGTCACTACTTCAGAGAACTACAGCTGAGTTTTTCATTCCTACTTTTTCCTTAGAAGTTTCCATAGCCTAGGCTTTATCAGCAAGTTTCAGAAACTAGAGTTGGTCTTTCATTTATTGGTTCTTTAGGCTATGAGCTTTGTCATCTCTTTACATGCATATTTACTTCCTGTCCCCAGTGGTGTTTCTCACTCAGTCATCTCAGACATGCAAACAATAGAGCAAGAAACACCTACAATTGCAAAGCCAAAGAAGAAATACACCGATGATGCAGAAGACTCATATTTCTCTTCTAGTTCAAGGTAATGTATAAGCTTTTTATTTTGAGAGAGTGTAGAAATATCTGCAAGTCACGTGTTCAAATATACACAATACATTTGAAACTTAGAAGACAATTGGACTTGTCTATACACATAGTGTATTGTCAGGCATCATTGAAAATAGTGAAATAGTTGACCTTACCTTGATGACAGAGGTATTTCTAAAGAAAAGGAGTTACTTTTTCTGAGAAGGAAGTCAGAATTATGCGTTCACAGGTTTCGTCTTGTTCAAGTTCAAGTCTCTACTTGCACAGATAGCTGCCAGGTAAGCTTTTGTTTGCTGTATACTAAATCCAGTGATTTATTTTTTTTTTTGGTCAGAATGACTTGTGTTCTGTGTTTGCTTTTGGTTGGTTGGTTTGGTGTGGTGGTTTGTTTGCTTGGCTGTTTTGTTTTGTTTTGTTTTCTCCCCATGTTCTGGTACTGTCTTCAGATTTCACTTTAAGTAAGTATGGAAGTCTGATCCTAGATATACTATAGTTGCATCAGTCTTTTAACTGCATGTATACAAAATGCAAAAACATAAATCTTTTTGAAGTATTTTGTGTTGGATGTATTGTGTAGATGTTTGCAGTCTTATTTGACAGACTTTAATGTATTTGAACATAAAATGTAAGTAAAGAATAATTGATGGATTTTTTGATCAGAGAATGAATGCAATGCAAATTATAAAATACTGCTGTTGGAAGGGAGAGGAAAATTAATGAGTCCTACGGGCACTAACTACAATGAAACAGCTGTTTCTGGACTGACAGGTAGAAACAGGTGTTGCTTTTATAAACTGCCTTTCTTGGATTGGTGCCACAGAAACAGGAAAAATTGTACCTAATTACTTGTAGACAAGCAAATAAAAACACAAAGGTTTTGTGTCATTACTTTGTAATGTAATTACTAGTGGCAGAAATGCAAGTGTGGTACCAAGTAAACTAGCAGCAGCAGTCTTGTAAAATAAAATGTATCATTTCAGTGCTTCCCTATTTGTTCTTTGGAAAGCACTGTTACTGCTCTCAAATTATTCATAAGCCTACTAGCAGGCAAAGGATAAATTATGGAAGAGGCATTTTAATGTGTTTTGGTTCAATAATTAGAAGATAAATTGTAACCTAGCTGTTCCCAGCTCTTGTTCTAGTTATAGCAATAGTAGAATCTAATTGGAGTTGGAATACATATCCATTCTCTTTAAAAAAAGTATGAAATAAGTTTTTTGGACTCGGTAAGGTTTGTAAGGCGGTTATTATCCTTTATTCCAAGCTGTGACTTTGAAATAGAGGTAAGTTTAATATCATCTTAGTACATTCCCAAGAGCAAAATAATCTTGCTGGTTATTAGAGTACTGATAAGTATCTGTAAACTAAGCAAGCTAAATGTCTCAAGGTTTAGATACATAACTGAAACCTCCCAAAATCCTTTTATTTTAATTTTTCTTTTTGCTACAATTTAAAATTTTATTTTCTATTGAATGCAGTTTTTCTTTCTCCTTCTGCCCAGCCCAAATACTGAAGAAGTATTTTGCAAAGTTATGAAAATCTGAAAGGGAAGGATGGTGTAAATAAGTCATCTTACTCAAATAAGTTCTTGTAGCCCTTGTCCCATTTCTCATAAATTGCAAAAACAATGTCCCAACTATTCATTAACACAGACATGGAGAATATTGGTTTTTAAAAGTGCTTTTCACATAATACAGATGCAGACTTTAATATCCTGTGCATGTTCTATTGAATTATTCCATTCTGCTGGCCTCCTCTTGTTTTGATCATCTTAGGCCCTATCCTAGTTGGATCCAAACTTTTAAGAATATTTAACCACAATGGGAAATTCTTAATCTTTGGCACTTATATGGAAAATACTTCAAAACTCAATCTGTTAAAGTTTAGATACGTGTAGATAATCCAAGGGGAAAAGGTCAAGATAAGTTACCTCTGGAACTGACAAACATGTTGCTTTTTTTTTTTTCCTTTTCTTTCTGTTTGTGTTTGCCCGGCAGTTTTGATATGTAAGAGTAGATTGTCTTATTAACTCACATTTTAGAAAGATGTTATTTAGCAGTGTTTTAATAAAAACATTACAAAGGTCAGAAGTATTTAATACTAATATATTTTATTAAAAAAATGTATATATACAGAACCAGAGATGGGGGCATTCCTTACTGCTCTGAACTGTGTTTCAAAATGGGAGCAGATTCCCTGCTTGTGTAGCTTACAGATTGACTCTGTGGAACTGTGAGATGAGCCATGGTCAGCCCCTTGGGTAGAAATCTTTGTCTCGTGTGGAACCACAGCACAACTGGACGCCAGCTGGGTGCCCTTGGATCTCTGAAGTGTTCAAAGGCCTTGAAAGTTGTGGTGGCTTTTTTCATAGCTGGTTTCTTTGTACTAGGTCTCAAGAGCACCACGTCTTTATGAGCAGGCTACTTTACCTTGTAGGATCATCATGATGCCTTGCTCACAGGGTCCATCCTGCAGTTTTCTTAGCTTCTGAAGCTCTTAAACCAGCCAGGTATCTTGACAATCTTCTTCCCAGTGCTTTGTCTGACACTAAAGAAGAAATAATACTTTGAAGTAATGAGTACTTCGCTCTTTTTGATGGGACCAGATCTTTCAGGCAGTCCACTGCATATCCGTGACCAAACCCAGCCTAAAGAAAGGCCAGACTTTTCATTCGGTTAAATACGTGTGCAAAAATACCCACAGAATCTGTGAGCTTCAACTGTACAAGGCTGCTAACCAATATGATGAAATCCAAATGGTTCACTGACAACTACTATTGTGCTGAAAACTTATTTGCTAGTGAACGCTTACTAAAGCAGTATTGAGTTAACAACATAAAGTTCCTGCTTTTTCAATACTCTTTTTCTTTTATTTTAGGTACTATGATTCTTCAGATTTGAGGAGCAGCACTTTCTCTAAATGGGATGACAATACAGATTCTTTTTGGAAGAAAGAAAATAACAGTAGAGATGTTGATGTAATGTTAACTTCAAAAAGTACAGGATTTTCAGACAGGTATGCAAAGAAAACCTAACTGATTTTTGTGCAGCAAGCGCAAGGTTGTTAATATGATTTTAGTCGTGGTCGTAATACTGGGATTTTTTTTCAGTCTAAAATTTTTTCAGAAAATTTGGCCATAGCTTTCATCAGCAGTCAAGGGACTTCCTGGCTAAATTTCTTTTGTAAGCTGAATTTCCTGTTTACTTATTTATATTTTAAGCACTAATTTGCTCAGTGCTGTACAGTATACATACTGGAGGTAATTTCCTAAGTGTTTCAGCAAAACAAGTATTAGACAAAAGATGTGGAGAGAAATTCAAATATTTACACTGTTCTGAGAGCCTGCTTGCTTTACTTGCTTTGTTTATTGCCTAATGAAGCAAGCAGAACCCAGTTACCAGGTGACTGAAACTTTAGTGTACTCAGCTTTCAGGGTGAAGGTGTTGAAGATACTTACAAACAACAGGTCTGATTGTTGTGATAATGAAAACCGAATACATTTCTGACAGCTGTGTTTTTATGCTTGCTACTTGATTACAAAGATAAGAATGTGCAGTTTTGTGTGCTTGCTTGGTGTTTCTGCTTCTGTTCTTATTACCTGTATTTTCCCTTACCTGCACAATGTGGTTTACGCACTTAATTACAATTGTTTTTTAAACACAAGCATGTTCTCTTGTTCCCTAAAGACTGAAGCAGTGATGCATATTACACAAAATGGGGGTTCATGTCCATAATGCTGTTACTTCCTTATTTGAGTATATTTACTTAAAAAAAAAAAAGAAAAAGAAAAGAGGCAAGTGTTGAATATGTATGTTTGAGGTGGAAGGCAGTGACAATGCAAAGGATGTTGTACTTTTTTTGTACTGGTATGTTTAAATCTGAGTTTCACTGACATTGTGTTTTGGTTTTTTTGAGGTTTTGTAGAAATATTCTGTTCTTGTTGACATAATTTTGGCTTGCTTTTTAAATTAACTCTGAGAATAAATATACAGGATTAATGAATTTGAAATACTGTATATTCACCATCTTGTAAAACTGTCACTGGAATTTTGTTTGCTGCTGTATCAACTTAGTTATCTGAATTTCTTTATCCTGGATTCATACTGATTTAATTTTTATTAAAAAAATTCACTATTATACTTTTAGGCTTCACAAAACTAAGATGATAGTGCTGCTTGTTTGATTTACTGCATCCTGCCATGACAGAAATAACAGTTATGTCCACTAATGCAGTTTATTTTTCTTTTAGACCTACATCTCGTCGTAAGCCTGAATACGAACCGTCTTTAAACACAGATGAGGCACAAAAAAAATTTGGCAATGTAAAAGCAATATCATCAGACATGTATTTTGGAAGGCAAGATCACGCTGATGTAAGTAGAAAGCAGTGCTAAATATTTTTTAACGCTAAAATATTCTTTGACTATAAGCATAGTGTTCTTCTGTAAAGAGAAGGCAAGAAATAGTTAAGATTGGTAGAATTAGTAAGCTTATAGAATTATGTCCACTTGAATATTTGTTTGATAGAAGTGTACAAGTCTGATAACTCTTGTAGTTTACTGTTTTCTAAGGAGTTGCAGCTGCAAGTAGGACCTCACTTCCCAATATTATCCCTTTCTGGAAGAAGTGGTAGACAGCATTCTTTATTTTTGAAAGAATCAGCCTGATGTTGGATGAAGGCTTACTTTTTTTGTTCTGAACACCCAAACTGATGCTAACAAACCATTGTTAAGGGAGCTGTCCCCTTTGTATTTGTTACATGGAAACCTTGTTATTGTCAGGCTAAGCAAGCAGGTAAGTGGTTCAACAAATGCCATGTAATTCAATCAGCCCAAGAATAAAATTATGTTGTGTTTTGGAGGCGAGGCATCATTTTTAAAAAATCTATTTTTAATGAAATATTAACAATGGGGACAGTAATGTAAAAAAAATAATAGATGTATTACCATTCCCAAGGAACTCAGAAGAAGTTGAATGAAAAGCATCATGTGATTAGAACTGTTAACGTGATGCTAACTGCAGTGCTTTTTCTTTATTGTACCCAGCCACTGCATTTCACGTTTTTCAGTTGTTTTTAATTCTTGTGTAGTTAATTCTCCTCTGCCTTCTCAGCAACCCCCCTTTTTAGGGTGCCTAACAGTGAGTAGGCCTCTTGGTGGTGCAGTGGTAAAGGTCGCTCTTTGATCAACTCAGAAATGAGTTGAGATGATGACCAACTCACACCGTCTAAGTCGTGTGAAAACTACAAAATGGGAACAGCTTTCAGAGCGATCAGCTTTGAGTGGGTTTGTGTGTTCTAAAACTGTATCTATAATCTCATTAATTACCTGACACGACCTCGAAAGATGACAACATAGTGTTACAGTGCTGTTTCTTCTCAATTCCTTTCTAGTATGAAGCAAGGGCCCGACTAGAAAGACTTTCTGGAAGCTCATCTATAAGTTCAGCTGACTTGTTTGATGATCAGAAAAAACAACCAACAGGTATATATTGCACGGAGTGGGAAACTGTGTCATGCAGTGAATGCGCTCCCATATGCTACTTGTAGTTCCACAGTCAACTGACTGTCGCTGTACTCTGCAAGAAGTGCGAAGTGCAGTATTGTGTTACTATTGCTAACAGGTCAAACAGAACAGGTGTAGTAATTACTTTTAAAAAGTAATTTCCTACCTTTCAGGTTATGTATTTTCAGTTTAGTAAGTTCAGTATTTTATACTGCATTTTTATGCATTTTTATTATTTTTACAAATAATAGGCTAACTATATTGTAAATAATTTTTATCAGAGAAAAACTGTTATAAATGTTATATATACTTTGTTATAAAAACAAATGTGATAACACCTACCTATCAGGTGGTTTCTTTGACAAGTTACCATGAGTAACTTATATATTCATATATGTGAAAGTAACTGACATAATAATATCAAATCTAAGAAGAATCTTTAATAAAATGTTAGTGGCCATGAAATTCCCATGTAATCTATTGCATGGCATATCCTTTCATCAGGGTATCTGCTTCTAAGACTGGTCTTGCCAAATTAAGGAAATTTTTCAATTGGTTTGTATATTTAAAAGATTTGTTGGAACACCTTACACTGGAAAGTATAGTTCATCAAATTAGAAAAGAAGATTGACTGAAAAGTAGCCACTTAGGCTATCAAAAATCTCTCCTGATTCCTTTCCAACACCCTTTTTGGATAGTGAAATAGAAAAGGCAGGGAATACTGGAACATTTTGTTGACTCGGTCAGTTGGGCTTCATTCCTTAACTTGTGAAGAAATAGAAAAAAAAGAATTCTTGAAGAACTTGAAATCTGTGAGTAATTATATAAACAGTCTGGAAAAGCAAACAGAATGCAGCATCTGATTTTACTTTGGAAAAGTTGGAGGAAAACAACCAATATGTGACTGTTCAGTGTCGATCCCCAGAAAGCAGGTTTTGAATACACTGGCTAGTAGACAAATAACTCCTGTTACCAGTTGCTTAAACTGGACTTCCATTAATTGAAATGGGAAAAAAAAAAAAAGGAAGGGAGGAGGCATAAAGCAGAAACTTTAGTAATTTAATGTAGCCACTTGAAAGAATGTTTTCAACATGGTGTCATACTTGTGCTTAAAAAGATGGGGGGAACAAAAGCAAAGAAGTCCTGTTTCTTTCTGAATCTGTAAACAATGTTTTCAATAATACACGGGATCATGATAACAAACATTATTTTGTTATGTATCTGGTTTTGACTAGAACTTTCTTTGTCATTTTTCTTTGAATTTTATTGCATATAAATTATTTTATATAGAATTAGTTTTTCCTTTAACGTGTGTAATATGTGTGGGGCTTTTACACAGTAATGAATTGGAGAATGACCTAAGAAAAGGTAAATATAAGTTAAAGATGGGTCAATTTGTGTGATGTGGTAGATATATACCTGCGTGTGCATATATATATATATATATATATATATATATGAATGCACCTTTCTGTGTATGCATACATATGTATATGTGATAAAATTCTCACTGTATTCAAAATAAGAGTACTTACAGGCAATTCTGTGTTTACTATGTGTACGTGAGTTGTGCACAGACAACTGCTCATCACTCACAACTTGGAAAGGTTTTTGGGGCTTGTTGGAGGAATGCAGAGATTCCTAATAATGGGATAAAAATGCGTGTCTGTGACTCAATGTTAGTTCTGTCTTGATGGTCATCTAACGCAACAGTAAATTTAAAGTTATATTACAAAGACTAAAATGTTGTGGTTTGTCAACTGCTCTAAAATAATAGTGAGGAAAGAAATGCACCAGGAATTATTAGTTTGTATATTACAAATTTGCGCTATATTCAGTCTACAGAACGTTCCTTTCCTGCATGTTTTTCTTTAGCTTGTCTGATGTTGAATTAAAGCCAAGGCCATCATTAGTTTCATAAACTAAAGGTAATTAGGAGACCGGAGACTGGCAACAAAAACGCTGCTGCAATTCTGGGGTCCTTGCCAGAATACAATGTTCTTTGAATCAAAAGTTGTTTTTATGAGCACTGCTGAGATTTTAGGGTAGAACAATTTTGGGATGCTTGCTTTTGTACTGAATGCTGTAGGAGCTATTTACCGAAAAGAGGTGGCTGCAAGAAAATGCTTGTACTTTGTGCTATGTCAGACCTATTGGTTAAGAAAGATGGCATGTCAGATGACTGACTTGTAGATGCTGATTTTGAAGGAAATCACAAGAAAAGGAGTTGCTTTCCTGTCTCACGTACAAGAAGTTTTACAGACAATCATGCATAACCAGAGAAAACATGAGAAAGTGCATGTGGCTGCGAAGTGGTTAGAGCTTTTCTCAGTTTATTTATATCTGCAAATTTTATTTCCGTGACTCTCACTTGAATAACAAAAATGCTGAAGCATTTGATAAGCGGAACAGATGGTAAGGAAGTCAAAATTACAGTTCAGAAATAGGGCTGTCTCAATGACAGCGAATTTTTGAAAATAATTTATAAACAAGTGTGCCCCATGCATTGTGGAAACAGCTACTAGCCGCTTTAAACAATGGTGTGGGGGGCTCTCTGAGTGTGACTGTGCACCTGCTGCCACAAACCAGCCTCTTAGCTTTGGTACATCAAGTGATCTATGGTACTGTCTGCCTTGGCCTCCTAACAAGGCAGGTGCCTTTAATTACGCATTAAAAGAGGAGCTGCAAGTTCTCTCTCCCTTCCTCCTCCACCCCTGTTCCAATGGAGAAAAAGGAGAAGAAACGGCTGCTGGTGTGAGGTTCTGTACGGTGCCGCTGTCAACACGAGGTACAGGGCTGCAGGTTGTGGAGTCTGCAGCTGGAATTGCTTCCCTGAGGCTCGGTAGCTGCTCAGAAGTTACCCAACCAGTCATGACTATCCGTTGATGATGTGTCTAAATTCAGGCTACAGATTGCAGTCCTGATTTTGAAAACATTCTGTTTTGGAATGCTTCTTCTCAGGAGTCCCCTTTATTCCAGAGCTCATACGTAGCTCTGTGATGCTGGTTTACTGCTATTTGTGCCTTTCACAGTATCAGGTATTTAATATTAAGACATGCCAGTAATTCTTTTTGCAAATGAGTGGGTGATTGCAATTGCTAGCAGGTTAATAGTTACCATGCTGTTAGTTTTGAAACAGCTTTGATTTCTGTTACCTTTAGGCCTATACTTTTCATAGTAGCAGTAGAGCTAACCCTGGCCAAACTATATTGGCTTTAAGGAAGGCTACTTGCCAGCTTTGTTTTAGAGTTTTAAAACATACTTGCTTTTACTATAGTTTCTGTAGAATTTTCCAAGTCTCAGATGTAGTAATGCAAAATATGTGTGTATATACAGCATGCAAAGCATACCTACATGTGCACACAAATAAGGTTCATCACTGCAGTGCATTCGTTTTTAATTGCAAGGTAGTAACAGCTGCTTGGGATACAAACACAAGTAACATTGCAGCAGATTGAAAGTGCAGAATAAATCATATCTTATCCAAACATTAATTGCTTATCTGGGAATACAAAGTGCAGAAGGTGACAAGTGGGATTATGAACAACTGAAAAAAATTAAAAGGAAGATTCATTTAAGAAATTTGATATCTTTGTCTAGTGCTTTTTAATGTCAATCAGACATTGGTATTTAGTGTTACTAGTAGTATATTATACTTTGAGGGGGGGAAAAAGGCTGCCTTTAATATAAAATTCTGTTTTCTTCTTGTGTGTGTGTGTGTTCTCCTTTTAGGAAGCTACAATATTACAAATGTCTTGCCTTCAGCTCCTGATATAGCTCAGTTTAAACAAGGAGTGAAATCAGTGGCTGGAAAACTTTCTGTGCTTGCTAATGGGGTCATGACATCTATACAGGTTAGTAGAAAATTGCAATATATTAACCATCAGTTGAAGTCTTTTTATAGGGCTTTAGTATCATGGATCCTGCTGGAGTGTCATCTTTAGGGAGAAAAGAATGAATTTGGTTTTGAGCTTTGTAGCCTCTCATGATAGACAGTAGACCTTTATCTTTTTAAAAATAAACCTGTAGCTGATCGCTCACCTTCCTTAGAATATTATTTTGCCTTTTCCCTTATATAGTTTATGTCTTTTCTTACAATTGAAACAAAAATTCCATCATGGAAGTTATTTGCTGTCACTGTATTTTTAAAGTAATAATAGTTCATAAGTCAGAACAAAATCGTTTAATTGGAAGGGACCTATAGCAATCATCTGGCCCAGCTCTTGTATTAGCTCTTTAAGTAACTTGACAGTCCATGTTTGCGCACAAGATTAAGAGAACCTGGTCTCACTAGCGTAAAGCGTGCTTTGTGCTCCTGTTAGTTTGCATTTCCTACATGAGGTCAGTGGGAGCTCTCGGGCGTTTGAAAATCAGGCTAATTGTTCTGGAGTTGAACTGCAAACTCCAGTTCTTGGAAGCGCTGGTCAATTTTCTTTTAGTCTTTAAGAATTAAATTATGATTTATTTTACAAATGCAAGTAAAACTAACTTATTTCAACAGAAAACATGCTCACGTCTGTCTTTTTTATTGTACTTTTCTAGGATCGATATGGTTCATAACATCATTTGTATCAACACAATTAAGTATGCTGGAGAAGGATTTCTCTTCAGATATACAAATAATCACACTGCTGATTCCAGTGAAGGTTGCCTTAAGACTGTTGATGTTTTTACTTGTTCCAACATATTTGTTTCTTTGTACAGCTTTCTGGCTCAGCCTCTTCTTACTGCTATTCCATTTTTGCAGAGTAGAAATCTTGTGCAACTTGTTACATTGCATATGCTTTTTTTTTTTAATTTTCCCTCCTTTATGGTCTTGTATTTCTTAGTGACCTTATTGTTAGATGTTGGAAGCTTTATTTTATTACTGGTTTTGGCTGTGAGGCAGGAAAGAAAGGTTGAACGCATACATGGAAATGACGCTTCCTAATAGAAACCCCAGTGCAGTTGGCTCCTAACTTGCCAGGCATAACTTGTCTGTCTTAGGAGCTGTGGAGAAGAAAATGTAAATTAAGCGTATGCTGAGGTGGTATTTAGTGGGCTGTAGCAAAATAAAGAATTAAAGTTAAACCTGTGCTTATGGGAAAATAGAAGCTCTTGCAGGTATGAACTGATGTGCATTAAAATGGTGAGGAATTAGTGTTTTAAAACAATATTCCTGATAGAAAGTTGTGTGCTTAGATGTGAGATATGGAGAAGACAAGATGTGGTATATTGAATAGTAGATTTCATCTTGTCATGGAAACAATCTATTTATTCCTAGTTTTGAAAGTTACAAAAAACTGCAATATAGAATCCTTAAGTGCTTTTTAAAAATCTGTATTGTGTACAAATTGAAAAAAAAAATAAAGGGCCTAACAGAGTAGTTAATTAAGTACTTGTTAAAAATGTTTAGAACAATCTTAGTTTTTTGATAAATTATGAAATATTGAATGAAGAAATAGTGGGGCTGTGTTTTAGACAGTCTAGAATTTACTGTTGAGGACATCCTGTATAAAAACACTCTCAACCAAGAATGAGCTCAAGCTAATTCTGTTCTGTAACTTTATTTCTTAATTCAGATTTGTAAACTGCTGATATCTAATAAAAACAATTGATATAAACTCATTTTTTAATTAAATTTCTGTGTATAGACACCGGTCTCCAGCTTTCTAAATACTGCCATCTGTGTTCTGTCTATACAATGGTCTGGTAAAATTAGCCTTTCATTTCAATTAGTGAAACTAGCTTGCTTATTAAATTGCTATAGTGATTTAGAAATCAAAACGCCAAGGCTGGCATAGAAAATAAGCTACCGTGTTGCAATACAGTTCACAGTATAGCTGCATTTTTATAGCTGCCTCTTACATTTAAATCTTAGTTCTGGTAACTTTGGTAATTCTGTTGCATTTAGATTCATTAATGCAAAAATGATCTTTCTTTTTTTGAGAGTAGTACAAGGTAAGTATTTGTTCTGCTTAACAGTAGAGCTTTACAATAGAAGAAAAAACCAACAACTTGCTTTGTTTTCTCTTTTCCCAGCCTATAGAGATGATTTTGCTAATATAAGAAGGGCTTGCTTTGGTTTTTTCTAATTGCAAGTAGCAATTCTCAGTTTTCAAACTGCTCTTTTGGTTCAGTCTACATACAGTAGTAAATTTATTACAAGCAGTAAGTGGTCTGATGTTCCGAGTTGCGATGTACCAACAGCATCCAGTGACTTGCGGGAGAGCAGCTCCTCTGATAACTAGGCTGTGTATTTAGCCATGTGTGTGGATGCAGTTGCTTAAATTAAGGCAGTGAAGTATGTAACGATATACATGAATCACCTACACTGAAATAATTGCCTGTGTTTTTTATGCATCATAGCAATACAATGAGCCACTCCCAGATGGAAAAATACCAAAAAAAAAAAATCTTCAGTACCAAATAAGAAGAAATTCTAGGATGAAACATCTTGGGCTTATCTAAAAGGCTATATAACATGTGAAACTCTCTAACAGATGTATAAACTTTTTCCTCTTTGCTGCAATCTGAAGATTACACCACAAAGGTCTCCCACAGGTGAAAAACAATTTAGTATTTTCGGGAATATTGTGCAGTTCAACATAAATGGGGTTTGTTGTTGCAGGTTCTCTATGGCAACCTGTGTGCCAGTGAGATGTTCTTTTGACGTAATGTCTGGATGAATAGCTCTTGACCCCAAATACACCTGTGTTTTTGATAAACCCATGAGGTGTCATTCTGTTTCATCAAATAGAGGTGAGGAGTGGTTGTCCTGTAGACTGGAAGAGCCAGCTTTAACTTCTAGTTGAAGTTTAGTTAAAAGAAGCCAGCTTTTTTGTCTTCTGGGGCTTCAGGATATCATGGCACCTCAGATCCAGGATTTGTTTGGACTGGATCAAAGGGAGAAGAAGTCTAAACCTAAAATGAGGTTTGCATTCCTGCTTTTTTTGTGTATTCTTGTCCTTTTTATCATCTTTTGGCTTCAAATGCACTTGTCAGCCTCTGATGAGAGGGGCAAATGACTGTCGCTGCTACAAGCTTCACAGGTTTTAGAGTACATGAGAAAACCACGTATCGGATCTGGTTTCCAACAAGTTCCCACTTGGTGACAGTTCACGCACAAGGTGGAAGTTGGCACTGGTCATCGGTTGTGCTTTGATGCAGTTCTTCTTTCCTTAATCCTCTATTAGTACGATTGTACATCTTGCTTTTTCAAAGTTGGAGCTGAAAGATGGCAGCAGTTAACTCTGAACTGTTCGAGTTAAACTTTCCTCTTACAGTCCTGTAAGGACACTGCATACAAGCAGGGGGGAAAGGGGATTATTTAATGCTTCACATTTTAGTAAAGTAACCTGCATTTTTATAGGTTAAATTGAAAGGGACAGAAAAATGTTTGGAGTTAGTTGTTACAACACCAGAACCAGCATTGATTTGATGCAGAGACCTGTACTCTCCTGAGTGAAGGGTAGGGGGGAATCTTGTTACTGTCTGTTTCTCTTGCTTTTTGTAAAATAGGATGTACTCAATGCTGTTGTTCTGATCTGCTTCACATCAGTGTGTTCCATTGCTGGGAGAAACAATGCCGGAGATGTTTTGGTGCTTATTTAAGCTTTTGTTTTAGAAGGATTTCGTAGTGCAAGGGTGGGCTGAGTGACTCCACAGCATAGGAGTCTGTGAACACTGCTCTTGTCCTGCACTCGAGTGAAAAGAAGTCTAGCTGTCCTTGGAAATCAATGGTGAAGCTGAAGACCACATGCTTGCTTTGGTTTTGGGGGGATTCTGTGTAAATCAGCAGGTTTTGGCATATGCAATTCACACATATGAGACTGAAGTCTCTTTGATCAGCAATGGCCAAACCACTGGGTCCTACAGACCTGGAGGTTACCAAGGTGGTACAAAGCAGAAAAATTGCAGTCTTTTGTCCTGCTGCTCATAGTTTCAAAGACAAACAGCAGCACTGCCTTTGTCTTCTTGCAAGATAAGCTGCAACTGTCAGAATATGTTACTTGTAATTTTAGTGCTTTCAGTTTAAATTTGCTCTTGATGTTTACTTTTTGAGACCTTCAAGGGGAGTAAAGCTACATGGCCTCCCCCACAAAGCAATATGATCTCATGGTTCATTTTCAACTTGAATTTTTGTGAGACTTTTCCTTCCCTTTTTATGGTGGGCAATGTTACTTTCTTCCCACAAAGATGCAAAAATAGAGAAGTATAGCTCTGTTGAAGCAGTCCATAGAGTCTTGTGATGCGTGGTGGGTAATTAGAGAGTTGTGTTCATCCTGTTTGCAAACTATGTAAGAACAGTTTGGCCTCCAGTTTGCAAGCCTGTAAGTGTGCACTTTCTTCAACAACCTCCCCGTTTTTAGAGAGAAAAGGAACAATAGAGGACGTGGAACTCCTTTCCACCTTCAGCTTGGCTTGCAGCTCCATGCTGAAGCTCTGCAACACCTGCTTCTTCATTTGTAGCTTTGGATTTTGTGTGGTTAGTTTGAACTTCCTGTTCTCTTCAGTTCTCTCTGAGAGCAGGTTCTGATCTTAAAGGTAACTATTTCTGTACCCTAGCTAGTGAGAATTCAAATCAGTTGCCTGCTTACGGACATGTGTTGCCATTAGAAGTCTTAGCATACCTTGCCCGATCGCTGGCTGAGACACCAGAAGGTGTGAGTCACCTATAGCCTTGCACCTGTCAATCCTGAACACAAGGGCATTTAAGGTATCTATAAGTGGGCACCTGGTTTGGACCCTGTGCAGCTGCTTTACATTGAGCAATATGGATATCCACTCTCCACTGTACTGATGCTCTGTATGTTTACAGCAGGACTCCTATGTTTTCTTTTAACTGGGAGACTGGAATGCAAGAGCTGTGGCTTTCCTTGCTGAAGGGTGGAGAAAATAACTACGTTGTTGACACACTGGTTCGAGAAGGCATACAGAAGTGTCCATGAGACACAGTTCAGAAGATTTGGATATGCAAGAGGCAGGCTTGGTGATGGGGACATGGAGATGTTCCCATCTTAAAACAGCAGGATCCTATAGCATGAGAACAGAGGATTTCGCAGTCTGAAGTTTAAGTCAAGTGCTTTATTGGTTCATCAACTCTTGAGCCAATCGGTGTAAAAGAGCTTTTATATCTGTATTTATAAATTGATGTGATTTCTCTCTTGGTTTCTGTTGCTGTAGTGGTCAAGGGGACAAGACCCTTAAGGAGGTGAACATGCCACAGTGCTTTGTGGATGTGAGGAAGGCTAGCAGAAGAGCTTGATCAGAAATCATATAAATATATATATATATATATATATATATGTATATTCCTGAATTCCACTGATGAATGTGTTGCCATTCTATTACTTGCCTCCTCCCAGTGCTCCAGAGGTTTGGTGTATAGAGAGGGAAGGCACTGACACAGTAACATTACTTAGAGAAGCTCCTTTGTCATGCTCTGTAAAGACCAGCTGTGTGACAAAACGTGTGCCTGTAGCAGGAAAAGACCTAGGACCTATTACTGAAAATTATTAAGGGGTAAGGAAATGGAGATTGCTCGTGTTTCCTCAGAGGGAGATTTCGTTTGTTATCCAAACACACTCCCCCAGCTCTCTGCTCCATCGGTAGGCAGCCTGTGAAGCTCACAGAGCTTGAGCATGAGATAGCTCTTTCAACTCTGCACAGGAATCCCTTTTAAAAGCTGATGTAGAGCTGGATTTCTGAAGTAGAGCAGCCAGCCATTGAAGAAGCACTCACTTTCTTTTTAACTTTTCTCATATTGGTATGAATTTCTTCATTCCTTTCTGGTAATGCATAATGTTCTCATCATGTCTCCTGTTTGCCTGACGGTCCTTTCCTGTTTATATCAAAATTACTTGATGCAGTAATAATTTATGATTAATGCAATTATAAATGCGTGCAATGCTGGATGATCCAGAAGCATTAGTAGGATGTTTTGGAGATGCACAGTTCATGAGAAGCTTGACCAATTTGAAGTGAATGAGCTGTATTGTGTTTGTAATGGGCTGGGCTGCGTGTATTTTCCAGTCCACACTTGCAGCTCCTTGTTTTCAATATCTGAAGATGACTTTTATATTTTATAATACTGAACAGCATGCTTTTCTGTCTTGGATTTAAGAACATCAGAAAATAAAGGAAATGCAAAGCTATAGGTGAATTTTCTAGCTAGCATCTTAATTAACAGAGATCATCCACCAAAGAGGAATGCATTTTTTAATACCTGATTGTGACAGGCAATAACTGGCATGGAGCTGAGAGCCTTGCTACGATAAGGCAGATGCTGCTGCTTGTGTGATAGCAATCTGATGATGGATTTAATGGTGGTTTTTATTGGTATGTGCTCCTTTCCTGCACGTGGGCTACACTTCATCACCCTCTTTCCCTGCCCTCCTGTTCAAAGTCAGAACAAGCTGGGTAAGAAAAAACTGAGAGGCAAAACAGGTTCAGGGATGGGTTTGGTTCAGGTGCTTTGATCATTTGAGTGAACCACATTTTCAGAACCAGGTAGCTGCAGTGGAGGGTGATGGACTGACGGGCCATCTACTGGAGTGTGCTTTCCCAGCCAGGTAAAATGAACTCATGGCTGTGTTCAGTGAGAGTTTGTCCAAAAGTCTGGGACTTGGCCCTTGAAGGGTGATTGCAGCAACCTGGCTTCAGCCCCAGGGGAATGCACCCCAAGGCTGGGTTTTTCTCAGAGGAAAAATCTCTTCCTCTCTTCCCCAGTTTCGCTGAGTTGAGGCATAAACAATTTCCTTCTATTCTGATTAGCACAAGATTGTCTCAGTTTCAAAAATAAGCCGATGTTTGTCTCCATAATTCTTTGCTGTCTGAAACCCTTTGCTAAATTCACTGAGGAGAAAATGAGACTACTGACACCACCCCCGCCACCCCCAGTTATTTTAGGTTTACAAATTCAGGACAGCTGTATTTTAAAGATCCTCCACAGACCTACCTGGCAGCTATTACAGACATGGAGACCAAATGTCTGAGGAAGTTTTCTGATGCCCCAGCCTGCCAGGTCTTCTCTTTATTAGGCCTGACTAACATGTGTGTACTCAAGCTGCAACATCCAGTTGTCCAGTGGATCTAAGGAAACTTGCACGTTGTTGTCCTGCTTCTATAAACCCAACTGAAAATCTGATTTCTCTGTGGGGAGAGAAGTCTCTTCTGAGATGTGATGAGAGCTCCAGTTCATCCCCAAGGACCAGTGCTGAAGGTAACCACCACCACCACCATTATCTGGTTTGGGAAGGCCAAATGAAGAACTTCTATAGGACTTTGTAGCATTCCCAAACCCTTAAATACTTTCAGCTGTCCTTGAAATGCGAAGGAAAGCTGTGATTATGGATTAAGGCACATAACAATGATAAAGTGAACCCAAACATCCTGCTCTTGGGGAAAAAAATTGTGTGCCTATGAGTTTATTTTGAAAATGCCGCTTTTCTGCAAAATAAGTCATCTCTGAAAGAAAAATGTAGGGGAAGAAAAGGGAGTTTGGGTACATCTGGGTAGAATAATGTTGAAATTATTTCTTTTTATTGAGTGGAAGGCCTTAAATCCTTCAGACCCATCTTGGCAGTTCTCGAGTGGAAGCAGAGGTGTGTGTCACCTACTGCTGGAGGTGGGGGGTGCTCATTCAGGGGGGTGAAGGGCCACCATGCACAGGGTGGTTTGTGCTTTGTGGTGGTGGTGTGGTGCTTGTTTGTATTCTTACAGCTAAGAAGTTTATTAAAAGATTTTTAGGAAATTTCCAGTTTAGATAATTGTGCCTGTGTTTGCCTGTGTTGTAGCTTAGAGCTACAAACTGCTGTGGTAATTTTAAGTGCCAAGTCAATTGCCAAAATAATTATTTAAGTCATGGCATTATTACCTACCTGTGTCCAACCACATCAAAAAGTAAAGGAAGTTTTCTATTACAAAGTTATTCAGTGGTTATTTTCTGTAATGCACTGTGTGGTATAAAGATGTTAAAGCCTTACAAAGTTGTTTGCCCCAAGTCTGGGAAATCGGTCAAGTACTATTTCTTCTTACTTCAGTAGAATTTGAGGTTAAAAATTTGTTTAAAATGTTAACTATGCTAATTCATGAAAACCACAAAATGAAACCAGTCTGCTCTGATGAACAAATTGAAAAACAAAGGAAACAAAATACATCAACAGCATGCAAATAACTAGGATCTTTCTCTTGTTTTATGGCTTGTGAAACATTATTGATAAAAGTGGGGAAAATTGATTGAAAATACATAAAAGCAAATGTTGTTTGATTTTATTTTTTTTCCACCAAAAAAGGTGCATCTTATTTGTGTCTTTGATGCTACTGGCATTTCTATCAAATGAGTGCCGAGCAGTCAGCTGGCCAAAATGGGGCAACAGTTGATTAGAAAGTGTGCGTGGTAGCTTGTCCTGACCCTGGCATCCCATTTTTTGCTTGGTGAACATCTCATCCCCTTGCACAATGATTTTCCTGCCCGAGGGGCTTCTCTGTCACCACATGGCATTGCCAGCACCCGCTTCGCTTTCCTTCCCTTGGAGTGGTGCAGGTTTTATGAAGCCTCTGTTGTATTGGTTGGGGTTTTGACAGCTGCTTGTTTTCTAAATGCAAGTGCTGGGAAGTGATGGCTGTGGCAGGAGTGGGCTGTGCTGCAGAAGGTCTTTGAGGTTGTTCTGGGCTGCCAGGACTGGAGCGAAGAAAACTGCTCCTAGAAGGAGGCCCCTTGTCCTCCCTGCACCTGGCGGGGGTGATAATGGGGGTGTCTGTCATGGGAGCTCCCCAGAGGAGCTTTTTGTTTGGTACCAAGTTATGGGAGGACCCTGGAGGTAAGGACAAAAGACTTTGTGCCCTGGCAATCATGTGCAGCTTTTCTGGCAGCTCTTGCCTGGCCACCCTGGGCTTGTGTCCTGCTGCCTCCCTGCCTCGGGCTTTCTGTCACAGCAAGAAGACAGACCATGACTGGAAACCCACAACAGGGCATCACATCAGGGAAGGACTAACTGTCCTAGCCTGGGAAACACAGAAAAAAAAAGGGCCTGAGAGCCTCCAGGCTTGAATTGGTTTCTGCCAGAAGTTGCTGGAGGGGTGACTGAGCAAAAACCCAGAGGGTGCGAGGACAGGCAGAAACGAGTGGTGGACATCAACCCACCAAACTTGAACCTTTATCTCCAGAAGCAGAAGGATCCAGAAACGGCACCACAGGCAAAAAACAGCTTCCACATAATTCTGTGGTCATCCTCTTCACTTTACAACATCTTTATCCTTCCTAATGGGACAGGATTAACTATGTCCTGTAACTCTTAGAAATTTCCCTTTCTTTGTCATGTTTGCTCACATCGCCTTCTCCTCCTCTCCCCCCATGTCTGTTTTCTGTCTAGAGCTATCTGTGCTCAGCTCTCAGCAATCATTTTTTCCGTTCAGGCAGCGCTGGCTTTGTAGCCTCTGACCTTGTGTTCTCAGCGCTTCTATCGCTTGCCCTTTTCTGCTTTGTTTGTTTCCCCTCAAGTGATTTGCCTTGCAGCTATTTCTAATATTTGGAAGCCAACCCTTTAAGGCACCATATGTATTTACAGTGGTTTGATTTCTTACATTCTTTAATGACATTAATGCCACTTACTAATAGCAATTTCAGTTCTGTGCTCAATTTGTCTTCATTTTCTGAGACCTAACAGATGAGTGCAAAATTTCTTCATGAAAATTGTTGTTTACGAGTTTTCAGAAATACCAGGGCTATTTCCACAGCGGCAGCAGGAGGCTTCCAGCACATATTAGTCATAGTGATTCCCCTCCCTGTTCCTGGACTTATGGACATGTATTCCTGTCATCCATGTGGCTGCTACGGGCTGAGATTCTGGCTGAGGCTGGTCCTTTGTCTGGTGGTGGAGATGCAGGCAATACCTGATACAAAACACCTGCTGCTCCCTCACCTATGCCTTTTGATGGTTATTTTGATGTTACAGTGCTAATTGAAATTTATTCTCCTATATGACCTCCTCCATGCGCTAGGGATGGATAAAGAGCTGAGCTCTTGGACACTGTGACTGTGGGCATCATTCACACTTATGTGCCACATGGACTGGGCATCACTGTTGGGATTTGGTTTGAGACTGGTGCCTCAGGTTGGTGTCTGAGTTCCCCTCACAGGTGGCAGAGACCCAGGCGCTGGCCCCACAGCAGCGGCTGGCCAGCGAGCCAGGGGGCTTCTGCTCTTGGTTGGTGTTGCCTGGGTCTCCCCTGGCTGGAGAGGGAGCCAGGACACTGCTGCCCCAAGCCCCTTTCCTCAAAACCCTTAGTTTCTTCCTGCATGACCATTAACTTGTACTGCTTTGAACAGCAAATGTTTCCATGAGGAATTAATAGTAGAATCATGTAGGGTGCCTGGCACTGAGATGTATTTAGCCATGGCATGACTGAGTATGGGCATGGCTGGGACATCCTGCATCTCCCCAAACTGCTGCTTGCTGCACCCCATCTCCCCAGATCAGCCCATCCCTGCTGCTCCTGGCTTCTTCCTGCCCGTGTTTCTTCTGCCTCACTGGTAATTGCTTTTGCAATATGTACACTGGTGCTCGTGTCTGTCTGAGGCCATCTGAGCTTTGTTTTATGGCCGCTGCAATATGCAGGAATGGAGCCACAGCATTAGGCGTGAAAGCTTTGTTGGCCGAGCTCGGCAGGGAAGAAACTGCTCTTCCTCGGGATCATGTTCCCTCGGCTTTGATGGAAAACAATGGTTGTTTCTGGAAGCTATTTACACACCCAGTCTGCAGGCTTCAAATGCAAATAAAATGACATGGGTCAACATGACAGGCCAGAGAGCTGAGAGAGCATCCAAGGCTTGAGAAATGGGCAGAAATGTTCAGTAAGGCACTATTTCAGTATATAACGGATATATAGCTGCATAACTCTGATGTAACTGCTGTTCTGATCAAATGTGGCTAAGAGGAGAGCTGACACAGCAAATCAATAGCAAGTATTGAGAGTAGCTTTTTGCCTCATTTAAAACATCAGTCTGGCCTCTTACTCTCTTTCTTTGAGTTTTCTAAGCATCTGTGGAAGTATATTTTAATAGTTTCTTCTCTCTTTTCCCCTCAGTGCAAGCTGCAGTGCTCCACCTTTTGCAGAATCCCACAACAAGCTGGATCTGTGAACATCGGCCCAGGCTGCGGTGGGTTTCTGCAGTCTGGGGGGTGGGTTCGAGCAGCAGTGAAGGCACCGAGCGTGCAGGACTGGGGAGCTGCTCGTCCTCGCCAGGCAGAGCGAGCAGGCCTGGGTTGCACCCTGGCTTTCTTCAGTCTTGCCTCCTGCACCGCTCCAGATTAATGCACTTTCTGTTCCCCTCAAAGGAAGGTAAAACAAGTCCAGACACCTTGGGAAGTGAAAAAACCTGACATCTCCTCTGACTCATCCCCTGGCCACACTGGCCTATTGTCACCAATGAGAGGGGAGAAGCTGCCTCACTGATTTCAGAGCGTCAAAATGCCGTGAGCATCTCACGTGGGAGAAGAGCTGCAGCCCCCATCGCCCCACTGGCGGCAGATGAGCAGCACAAAACGAGGTCCTGGTCTATAGGAGAAGCCCCTCTCCTGTGAGAAGACACATAAAAGTGGTTTAAGTCCAGCTGCAGCCTTTCCTATGGCAGACTTGATACCAGAAATACTGGGGGAAGGGAGGAGAAAGTTTTCTGAAACCTTCCAGAATTTTAAGCAAAATGGTGCATCATTTTTGGGAAGCATCAAAGCTATGATGTAAATGATAACAAAACGAGTGAGTATAGGCTCTTGTGGAGACCGGTGGCTTCATTGTGCAGAGCAGGGTACACAGTGCTATGTGAATAATTCCCTTTTTTGATCAATTTTGAAAAATGTGGAGAAGAAAAGTTTTGTTCTGACTCAAAGCAATTTAAAAAATCAAGCAAAAAACAACTAGTAAATAAAATGCTTTGGATCAATCTAAATACCTTGTTCAACCTGAGGGGTGATGCTTTCTTTCAAGTCCAAGATGTTTCAGTTGAAGGTCATCTTAAATGTGCTTATATGAAAACCAAAAAGACTTATCAAAAACGCCAGGAAGAAATTCTCTTTTCTCTGGCTCTTTCCTTTTATTTCCCTGTTTGTTTTTTGGCATGAACAGCCTGGAATCCACAAAATGTTTTCTTGGCATTGAATCTGTACTTTGTGTTGGAAAAAACTGCTTCTGGGTTTGGTGGGGTGTTTTTTGTGTTTTTTTTTTTTTTGTTGTTGTTTTTGTTTGTTTTTTCTTGTTCTCTCCATCATTATGTGCACAGGGTAAGTTACAGCCTGTTTCCTAAATTAAGTCCAGTCTTCCTCCTCCACAAGAGGAGAGAAGAGGAGGAGAATCCCCTTGTTAGGGATGCACAGAGTAAAGGAGGGGCTGTAACCCTGGTGCACAACATGGGAAAGTCCCAGTAACTCCACGTAGGCCACGGAGACAAAGCTAAAAATTGTACAGACTGGGGTCCCATACTCAATTCCTGGTTGCTTGGGTGAGGATGGAAACCCACACCTTGCTCCAAAAAATCTTTTACTCAATTAAAAGGAAGCCACAGAGGTGGGTGGGAGAGAAAGTAAACAACTGGGTTGTCTCAGCCATGTGCTCAGCACCCAAAAGGCGACAGGGGTGCAGCTTCTGCCCTGTGTCAGTGGCATAGGGGCTGCTGTGGGGAAATCAACAGAGCCAGGAGGAGGAAGAAGAGGAGGAAGGGCACAATGCTACGGTGTGAGTAGCAGAGGGTGTCTGGGCAGGCAGCCCACAGCTGCGCTGGTAGCAGTTGGTCTGGTTTTTCCCTGGCCAGAGCAGCTGGGCTAACTGGAGATCCCCCACCCACAGATGCTTCCCGTCACACCGAGCCACCAATTTAGCAATTTCCTCAGAAGCAGATAAATGAAATCCTGTCTCTCCATCTATACCCAAGACTGGTGTGAAGTTGGATGCCTGAGCAGTTACACAGCCTTGGAGGTGGCCTTGGCAGGAGCCACGACAATGGCACCACATCCCTGTGCCGAGGTGCGACTGGGCAGCGTGTACCCACCTGTATGTCCTGGAGCATTAAATCCAGGTGTTATTTGTACCAGTCAACAGTATTTTCAGTTTCTGTTTTCAGCTCAGGCCAAATGGTGTCTGCAGTGTGCCCAGGTGAGTTGGTAGTGCTGTGGATGTAAAGAGGTCACCCAGGGAGGTTGTGGAGTCTCCTGCTCTGGAGACATTCAAAACCTGCTTGGACACCTTCCTGTGTAACCTCATCTAGGTGTTCCTGCTCTAGCAGGGGATTGGACTAGATGATCTTTCGGGGTCCCTTCCAATCCCTGACATTCTGTGATTCTGTGAGGTCACTGCACCAGGACCTGCAATGGCTGCTCCAGCTCCGGCAGCCTTGCCATGCATTGCCCGTGGCTGGCCCTTTAGGATTTTTGTCTGTATTGTGTTTTAATTGCCAGAAAATTCAGCAGGGTATTTGGAGAGTGGAGAGTAATAAAAAGCTGGGCCATTGAGTATGTTAGCTGACAACAAAGATAATGTCACTTCTTAATTGTTTTTTTTTTTTAAGGTGTCATTTTTGCCAACAAAACTAATGCTTGAGAAATTTAGACTAGGGGAATATAATGAAGCTACACAATAGAAACATCCAATAGGGTATCTTAGGGAAGATTCCTGTTTACAAGAGAGTATTCGCATTATGCAAAATCTAAATTTTCACTAAGACTTAATTTAACCACCAACCCCTCCCCCCCCATAGTTAAGGAAATAACTTAAAATGAGTGCAACTAAGAGTTACTTCTGCCTGAGCCTCTACAAAACCTGCAACAGGGAGGTTAATGTCACTACAGGGCCTGGTCATCCCAAGGGATCTCAGGTGACAAAGAGAGGTGAGAGGGGCGACCAGCCATTGACACAGCAAGTACCTAGTTGAGATTCTTCTTTTTTTCCATTTTCCCCATCAACAGGGTAGTAGGATGGAGGGAGATTTTAAGTTTCTTCCTCATCTTCCTGGGTCTCCAGGTGAGAGGATGACCAGCTCTGGGACACCATGGTTCATCCTGACAGCAAAAGAGTGTCCTGTAATGGAGGTCTACTGGTGGCACCTGGTGAGATTTTGGCAAAATCTGCCCACAGGATACAGAGCTGTGTCTGTAGGCAGTGAGGTGGGTCACACACAAGGGTGGGAAGAGCATTTTGGAACACCTCCAGGCAAAAGGTGGTGGCACAGGCAAAATAGCAGGGGTTGATAAAGGTGTCTGCAGGTGAACCGTCCCAGGAGCCAGGCAGGTTGGAGCAGCCACGTGCTCCAAACCACAGCCATGGGGGCACCTACCCTTGCTGATGGGAGTAAATGCTGTGACTTGGGCCGCTGGGATGGGTAGGAGGCTCTCAGAGGCCTGCCCAACTCCAAAAATCAGTGGTCAGTGACAGGGAGGGTCTGCTGAGGGGGGCTTTGCACATACTTGATTTTCAGGAGCGTGCTTGGGAAGGTTTGTGGGCTCATTGGGTTAATCGTGGGTCTGCTGGGATGTGTACAACAGCACTGTGGTGCCTTACATAAAATGGCTTGCTCTTTTAATTCCAGATGGGTTTTTTTTTTTAGGTTTTAAAATATCTTTAGAAATACTTTTTTTTTGCAGCTGCAGTTTTCTGTTTCCTTCTTTTGGTAAGTGAAACTACTGGGACTTTGCATAGAAAGTGCGTGTGGCACACAGCCTCAGAGAGGAGCAAAACTCAGCACGACTTGCCTGATAAAGTAGCAGTTTCCCCCAAACCAGGCTGGAGGAAATTGCTGTCCACTGCACAGATGGATAACATCCTCCTGCCCAGCATGGGGCTGGTCACTGTTTCTCTGTAATTTGCAAAGTACTGAATCCCAAGGACCATCTTTTCTTCATCACACATTCAAAATGTTATGTTGATATTTTCATGTAAAACCAGGCAGTCCTGTTTTGCACACCTTGGAAATAAGATGTCTATGTTTTTTGTGGTAACACGCACAGGTTTCATCTGGATCTGGCTACCTGTTAAATGCAAGCCCTGTTTAGTTGGAGTACCCCTTGGTTCCTTTGCCAAAATACTCTTGTTTTCTCTCCTCCCTTTGTTTTCTGCAGGCCATGGAGGCGTTTGACCTAAAACCTCCCTGCCATCCCTCTGGGCTGGGAACTGAGGGTGACTTGACGTGGGGCCACCCCTGTGTCACTGCTGGTTGACGTAGCTGTGCCTCTGGGTGGGAAAGGGGTGGCCATGCCGCCCGAGTGCTGCCGTTTCCACTCCCACCGATATTTAATCATTAACCTCCCTGGGGCTGCACTCACCAGAGGTTTTTGCTGGGAGGCCTCAGTCTCACGGTGGCATGTCAGTGGCTTTCTATGCTGTCTCAGCCACTTGGCTTGGCAAGTCCCAGCTTGCTGTGGTGAACTCCAGATGTCTGCATGTGAATGTAATCTGTTGGTGTACACCCCAAAAATGTCCCCAGGGAACCCCCTTCCTGCCCGCTTTCTTGGGTTTCTTGGCAAGGGCCATGGTGGATGCTTCTTGTTGGTGACACTTGACCTCGCTGCTGCCTCCCCATTCATTTTGTCCCTTCACACAGGGGTGTCCCAATGCTGAAGCAGATGTGATGCTTATTTGCTTATGGCCCGTTGCTGGCCATGTAACATGTCCAGGGGCCCCTGTGGGCAGTAGCAGGTTTTGCCAGAGATGCCAGGACAGCAAAGGGGACAATGCCATGCTGGGCACTGTAGTTTTTTTAGAGTTGATCTGTGTGGGTTTCAGAGACAACCTCTACAGGGGTAACTCTCAATGTCACTTTTAAAGAGCAACTTATTTTTCTGCTATTTTTTCCATGGTAGGTGCCTGGTTAAGGCCCCTCACCGGGGCATCCTGGTGTCTGTGAGCCCACCACCACAAGCCCATGGGCTGAGGTGCCTACTGATTGCCTCTGCCTGGCTTTCCCTGGGGGTAACACCCCCAAAATCAGCCACTGCCCTCCCTCCAGCATGGGGCCAGTGGGCCAAAATGGGCTGTTTTGCAACATGATCTCCTACACTCCTGGAAACCACGAGATAAACCTTCAGTGGGAAGGAAATAAAGGATAAAGCAGACACTTGGTAGTCCCCAGACAGAGGTGTCTGGGAAGACAGACCTGAGCTGTGGTAGGTCAGTCACGTGCTCTTAATTTCTTTTCCGTGGTCATAACATTGCATCGTGGAGCCGCTCTAGGTAGAACTGCAAAGTGAATGATATTGATTGGCTTTACAAGCAGAGAAACTGAAACCATTTCAGGGATGCAGCCGTGCAAGTATCTGCCTATCTAAAGTGAATATTTAATTTTCCATTAATAAATTTAGGAAGCCTGTAATGAGAGCTGGCTTGAACTCAATGGATCGTACTTTCCCGAAGGCAAAGGCAGTATGTTGTTAAGTGGGCTCAGTACAAACCTTTAATATTCTGTGCTGGTTTTGTCTGGGATAGAGTTAATTTTCTTCGTAGTAGCTAGTATGGGGCTCTATTTTGCATTTGTGCTGGAAACAGTGTTGATAATGCAGGGATGTTTAATACTCCAAATTGCTCAGCTGAGGCCAAGGGTTTCACATTTTGTGAGAAACACACCAGGACCCGCTAAGGCTGGGCATGTCTGGCTGGTCCTCTGTGGTGTGGCAGGGACACCCAGGTTCTGGGAGGTGATGGTACCCCATGAGCATGGGGGGGACCACTGGGTACTGGAGTCCCCGCGTCAGGCAAAGCCATGCACAGAGACAGGAGTGAGGCACTCCGTTCCCTTGAGGCCTTTCCTTATTTGTTCCGATCATGACAACATGATTTACTTTAACTATAAATATCCCTGTGGCACAGGGAATAATGAGCTGGCTGACATTTTCCAGATGGCATCGTTAAGAAAGGGAAGAAAAAGCAATCTGCAAACTCGCACACCATTTTGCAAGCAGCTTTAAAATAATTTCACATCGATCCCTGTTCTCAGGACAGAGCAGAAAGAGCCTCGTTACCCTGGTTTTGACAAGTGTTGCAATCCCCCAACTGAGACCCAGCAACCCTCAAAATCCATGTACTGGGAATAAACTGTCAGGGAGACGGGAGTCAGTGGGAAAATTGTTTGGGACTTTCTTCTGCTTTTTTCCCATGACCCCCTTCCCCCCCCCTTTATTTTTTCCATGCAGAAAACTACTTTTCCTTAAAGGTGTGGGGGGATTTGAGGGATAAGAAACCAAAAACTTTGCTGCTGTTCCTTATTATGTTTGTTTGTTTGTTTGTTTAAACTTTCTTAAACTTGCAGCAAGACTAACAGGTACTCAAGGCAAGCATTTAGAAGTTACCCTCACCGTTCAAAATGCCCTGCATTTTTTCAAGGCCTCTGAAAAGAGCGTCCTGACCAGGCAGCACCAGCAGACCGTGCAGTCCTTACCTGCGATTAAATTGTTAAGATGAAGCAAACTGCCTTCTGCAGCTGCACATTCAGGATTGCCCAAGGGTGCTGTGAAACTGCTGGCCAGCTTCTGCAGGAGCCCAGCAATGTCCCTTCAGGCTGGGCTGGCTGTGGGGCTGGGGTGAGAGCCAGAGCTGGAGAGTGGGGTGCTGCGGAAAAGGCTGAGTGGGAGCATCCCATGCAGGAACCATGTGCTTTGCAGGGCGATGTACCAAGCTGTGTGCAGCGAGATGTCCTGTCCCTGCACAGGGTACCCGTTGGGCAGGCAGGGGTGCTGCTGGTGGGTGCTGCAGGGGTTGGTGGAGTATATCTGCCTGCTGATGGCCGGTCACTCAGAATGACCTTGGAGCAACTGGATAAGCTCCATGGATAGGCTCCTGCAGGTGAATGTTACCCTGTGGAGGAGGGACAACCCATTGGAGAGGTGAGGTGACCCAGGATCTGGGGTCAAGGGAAGCAAACGGAACTAGCCAGGTGCATCACACAGGTGTGCATCAGCTTTGTGTTGACTGCAGGAACTCAAGGCGCTAAATGCAGCACACAAGCCAAACCCTGGCCTGGAAGAATATCTAAATACAGGGTGTTTCAAAAAGATGGACCTAATTTCACGACGGCAACATGTTACAATTACACAAAAATATACAAATGGTTTAGTGGGTTATCTAGTTTTAGTAACCTTTTTATAAATGCTCTGTGTTCCCTCCACCTGCTTCATGGACAACATCAAGACAATAGCTGAATTCATAAATAGTGATTTCAAATTGGGTCCATCTTTTTGAAACACCCTGTATTTTGTGCAAATCCAAATTTGTATTTTTTTTACTGTAATAACCTATTGGTTGGTTGAGTTTTTCGGGGGAAAAAAACAGGAGGTGAGACAATAGCTTGAAACAAGCAGCCCCTACTCAGTCCCTCCAGGTGGCTGAGCTCCCACCTCTAGGCTTCCAGCCAAGGTACAAACCTTGTTCTGACATCCAGCACAGAGCCATCAACATCTAAGAGAAATCCTTGGTGTCCAAAATTAGGAAGCTACTAGATGGGAACCAAAGGTATTAGTGAGCCTGAAATGATTTAGGTATCCTCAAAGCCCCAGGAGGGCTGGAGGGGTCTTGGGTATTGTTTTTATGTACTAGTGGGGCATGTAAAAGTACAAGAGGGCAGCTCTCGCTCGGTGACCGTGACAGCTGACTGCACTGGCTCCTGTACTTGACATGCTGGCAGCTGCCTCAGGGAGAGCTGACATGCACATTGGGAAACCCTTTTGAGCCGTTGCAGTTCGCAGCCTGGCACGTTAAGAGGCTCTCCTAGGTCAGCTCCTATTTGCTTTAACACACCTCTCTTTCGAGGGCTGTTTCCCAGGGGTCTGCCCCTCCCTGTGTGGTAAATACCTCCCTGTATGGCAAATGCAGAGGCCAGGAGTGGGTGACGTGTGTAAAAGGGCACGTGGTGCCAGGGAGCAGCACCTGGACCCTCCTCCAAACCCTTGCTTCCCTGCTGGTATTTGCACCATTGCTTATCCCAGTGCTCTCATGACTATTGGTGAGGCAGCAGCATCAGAGCTTCTGGATGGTGCCCCCTCCCAGGGAGACCAACAGAGCCATCCCTAGCTGTTGGAGCTGGGGATTGCAGGGCAGCTGCCCCCCCAGGCAGGAGCACCGGCCATGGGCAGCAAGTGCTGGCTGGCCACGGGGTTGGCCCTGAATGCAGCAGGAGGGGTGTAAAACACAGGACTGGCTCTGCCTGGTGCCTGCAGCATTTCTTGTTTGAGAAGAGGAGCCCTAAAAACCCTTAGGGTGCGGGGAGGTTCCAGGGAGGATGCATGGGGAGAGGCCTGTCTGCAGCTGCCCACTAGCCACACTGGGCATGTTGCCAGCACATCTGCTTTGGAAAGAGGCAAAGCTGCCTTTTTTAGGCCCTCTGCCTCTACTCACAGAGAAAAAGGGCTGAGAAGAGGCTGGTAGAGGGGCTGTGCTCTCAGCTAATAGTGGCTCTGAGCACACCTCATCTGTGGGACTGTGTCAGTGCTGATTTATTGCAGGGGCCACCCTACCACCACTGCTTCCAGGGCCAGGTGTTGCATCAGAGCCAAAATTAGTGTTGTAGCCCCTAGCAATCCTGGCATTTTCTGCCTTAGACACTCTTGAGGAAAACCTGGGGAGGGCATGAGTTTCTGCATGCCTCTTGGAGATGGAAATTGCAGCTTGGAAATGGTCCTTTGACTTAACTTGCTAATGACACATGCAAGCATGGCCTCTATGGTTGACTGTCCCCAAACTGGTGGCATTACTGCACACAGCTCTGCTGTTTTTAGCTTTGTTTTATTTTGAGTTTGTTTTATTTTAGTTGACCACCACAGATTGGCTGTTATTTTCACTCTGAAGCCAGGGAAAGCAAAAATGTGCAATGTTTATTGAGGCTCCCGTGACTGCCACAGCTCTCCAAGTGAGCTGCCTATGGTGGGTGAGCTCTGAGTGGCAGCAGCTTTGGGGAAAGCGTGGGCATATCTTCTTTGCACTAACTGCAGCTTCACAGCGTGGGTGACATCTGATGTGCAAGAGGCTCCTAAGCTGTACCCAAGGCTGCACCTGCTCTGGGGTCTTAATCCAGGGAAAATGCTTTCTCAGTGCAGCGGGTACCTGTCTTCTCAGGGCCGGGAGCCTGTGATGCCAGCAGCCCTGCAGTCATGGAGGTGTGATTAATACCTGATTCTCCCCTGCCGTTGTAAGCAACAATATTTTTCCTTCTCTCTCTGTTGTTGTACCAAGGGCTTGAGGCAGACTTGACTGCTGTTACAACAGAATATGCGAATTAACCCCCCGGTCAGGAGTAAGAACAATGTGGTCTCTCTGTGTTTACCGACGCCACGACTACTGCAGAAAACCACTTTGGTTTTCACCCCCACTCCTTCCTTATCAATTCAGAGGTGGCTAGGACAAATGATTAGAGGAAACAGCAAATATTATATATGTGCTACCAATTCTACTTTTCAAATTAAAACCAAACAAAACTAAGCCCGACACAATGCCCAGGGAGGACACTGGGTTTGTTGAAAGACCATTAAACTTTAAGGAGAGGATGAATTGCAGAAAACATTACGTAACCAACATTAGCTACCCACAGCCTGATGGAGTCCAGGAAAACCTCAATAAACACCACCAGTTGTGTGTAGGAACAAAAGGACTCTATTTGACTGGTTACATACTTACTTTAAACTTGATTAAGTGTTGTGTGCTGTGCTGGCATTGACTGTCTCAGGAGGAGTGAAAATCTTCCATGACCGTGTTTTTCCGAGGCATTTCAGTGAGTCTGTTAAATCTGCTGCCATGCCCGATCCTGGAGCTGGGTGGTTGTCACTGGGGGCAAGTAATTTCTGGTTTGTGTAGGTGTTGTGGGCTTTTTGGCTTATACAGCACCTCTAGCACATGGATAGGTCAGCGCTTAAGCACCTGCTAATCCTTTAGACTCAGGCTCTGGCCTCATGCTCAGGAGCCTGGAGCTCTGCCCAGCCAGACCAGCAAAGACTGAGGTGGGACTGAGGAGGGATACCATCAACAGGAAAACCAGACAGCTCCTCTGGAATTAGCCCAGACAAATGTCAGAGCTTTTACAACACACAAAGAAGTGGAAAAAACACCTCTGTTACACAACGTTTCTGTGAGCTGGCTAACGGACGTGAATGTATCCACACCTATCCCTCTACTTGGGTTTTTTTCTCTGTCAGGTCTGGTGGCTCAGAAATCTCAAACAAAGCAATCTCTGCTTTTGAACTGGTATAGTTTTCATATAAAAACGGTACATCTGCTTCAACAGGACACTTATAAATGGAAATGTCTAGCTCCCCAAAGCCCCAGCACTCTGACTAGACTGTCTTCTTTCTGGAAGGTGTACCATGACCTGGAGAGAGCAGCCCCAGAACAATAACAAGCCAGGAAGATTCTTTTTTTAAATGGACCTTCTGCATCCACCTACATTTATAGTCCTAAATGTATTTTACTTCCAAGTAGCCTCAGAGTAAAGAGTAATTCACATTTAAAGTGTAATATTTAACTCAACAAATATCCTTATAGAACACATTGAACAAAGGAGCAACAGAGGACTTTATTTATGACATTGATATGTGTAGGAACACAATGGTTGGTTGTTTTTAGGATTGTCCTCATCATGATAATTATATCTACACCCCACTGTAGTTTAAGCAGTGAAAAATTAATATTTTATTGCATGCTGCAACTGCTTCCTGTATGTTAGGAAAACTCTGTGTTATGCCTTTGGATAGTAATATTAGTCTGATTAGTGATAAACATTAACAAATATATGGAAATGTTTGGAGAGGAGAGAGCCAGACACGGGGTGTTTGTAACTTAATCTCGGTGCTCATATCAGAACCACCTGATTTAGGGAAACTGGCAACTCTTACTGACTCCCGTGACTCCATCGGCATTACTATGTAGACCCTTATTACTAGCTACAATATTTGTCCTAGAAAATTGTTGCTGTGATCGGTGGAATCAATTTGGGATTTCTCAGTTATTTTGGTTTTTCCAGTATTTCTTTCAAGCTGCTTTTCTGGCAGGGAGGAGTGAATTTTACTGAACATCAAAACATTCAGGGAAATTAAGGTGCGCATTTTTCCTCCAACTCAAAACAATTAGGCCTTTTGAAACACTATTTGAATTCTGAGTTATTTAAATAGGATAGAAATTAAAATGTCTTCATACAATCAGCATAAAACTTTCAAATATGATCCAACTCAATTTGTTGGCTATTATTAATTCAATACTCTACACTTTGGCCTTGGGCCAGGGAAAGCTTTTGCAGTCTTGGGCTCCTACAAAGAGGGAAAACTGTCCTTGATTTCCATCTCCCCAAATGTTTCCAGATCTTCCTGCAGCCAGCTATAGATACACAGGCATCCCCTTCACTAATTCCTCTCTGAGGTAAGCTTGGCCAGGTAGAAAGCTGAAGCAGTGATGCGCTTGACATATTTTTGTGCCAAGCAGATGGCTTCTGGCCTTTCATCCAGCTGAAGGCTCTTATGCCTGTAGTAGCACACCTCTGTTTGGGGTTAAATTATGTAGCAGCTATCCTGATTTCTGTCAGAAGGTACTGTGTTGTTCCAGTTTCCCTCTTATCTTCATTTCTAATCTGGTTGCTGGACACGGCACTTATCATCACACTTGACTCAATTGGCAAAATTTATCAGAGTGCATCCCTCGTTGGTGAATAGAGATCAATAAATATGATACCATCCTAACAACACTGAGCTAATGCTTTTAAAAGGATTTATCCATATCTGCCAGCTTCATTTAAAAAAAGGTCTCTTGGTAGAGGCTCAGCAACTGCATTTCAAAGTGTGTCTGCTAGCAAAACCATTCCCTTTTATTTTCCTTCCTCTTTCCTCTCATAGAAATTTGATCAAGAAAACCTGGCAATGGGAACACACTCTGGTTTTGATCACATAGTGGCTGCTTGGGAATACCAACCCTTTGGCACCATAGCACAAAAACAAGGCAGGTGGTTTAAAAGTCTCAGCCTGCAAACTGGCTTCTGTCAGAAGACCAGGCAAGGGCTGGTGGCCACATCCTGAGAGGGTTTATTCCGCTTTTCCAAAGAGAACTATTCTTCTGGTTTGCTTAAAACCAAAGCAAAAAGAGATGCTGGGAGTGAAAACAACAGCTGAGGTTGAAAAGTAGCAGGAAGGAGATCAGGTGTGGACATCTTTCACCCCAGCTGACGAATTGTCATCCGCAGCCTCCTGGAATGAGCTGCCCCCCCGATGTGACCTCATGAGGAGCTGCTGGACAGAAAGGCGGGAGCAGCACTGCACCAGACATTCTCAGTGCCTGCAGGAGGCAGCTATCGTGGCAGGAAAAACAGCCCAAAGGGTAAGACTGTGCCTTTTGTTGTGCCCATTTACCATTTCAGGCCTTTCAGCTCCAAGAACATCTAGACTACAGTCCGCCCATCAAGGAAAAGGTATGAATAATAGCAGTAAAGCACGTATAATATCTGAGAGACTGATACTGCAAGGGTTTAATGACCCTGCTGGCTGCTTTCTTTCCCCTGCACTGTGTGCAGGTGACCCAGTGTCTCTGAACGTGCCCTTGTGAATGGACACATGCCCTCCCTCTTCCTCCACCTCCTCCTCCCACCTCACTCCCAACATGGGACATTACAATCTAATCGTTAAGTGCCGGCCATGCCACACCCTTCTCCCTCCCCACCTTCGATAAGCCATTTACTTATTTCCCAGGCTGAGAGACCAGCACCGTGGTTATGCCTCTTTCACGGGAATAATTTTTGCGTCAGTTCTTTCCAGCACGGGTACCCCAGCAACTGAGGTACAGACCTTTCCAACAGCAGGACTCAGCCCTGGTCAGCAGCTCACTGGCTTATTTTGAAAGAGGGATGAGGATGGATCCACCTGCAGTGTCATAGCAACCCTCTGCAGCAGCTTTTCTCACCCAAAGCCACCTCACTGGCTGACAGACAAGGTAGGAAATTGCTTATCAAATCAAAACCAGGCTGAACACACTTATAAATTGTTTATTCAGGTGATTTGCAGCTGTGAAATTAGCTTGCAGGTGATGCTGCCCTTTTTCCACCAGGTGCTTTGGAGGATGCTTTGCAAGGTGCTCTGCTCTTTCCAGTGGCTGGGGATAGGTGGTTTGCCTCCCACAGCCTGTCTCGGCGCCCTGAGACTCAGTGTACCCCAGCTCTGACTTGCAAGGAGAGCTGACTAGCATCCTTGGGGTACCCACCAGGTTGTTGCCTCCTTGGAGTGTGTGGGCAGCTGTGCCACTTACACATCAGTGCTTTAAGGCAAATCCAAACCAGTGGCAGTTCACACAGGGCTGTAAGCTGACAGCTCAGGAGCTAATGATACAACAGCCCAGAGGGACCTGCGTGATCCAAGTTCTGCTGTGTTTAAAAGATGTGTGGTTGAGGTTCTTAAGGACATAGTTTAGAGGTGGACTTGGCAGTGTTAGGTTAGCAGTTGGACTCAATGATCTTAGAAGTTTTTTCCAACCAAAATAATTCTATGATTCTGACTCCCTATCCAGACATGAAGACTTTACTGTCTCTGTTGTAGTAGCTCCATGGGAGCTAAATCCTGGCGCTGACAATCATCTGGAGACATCTCCAGGCTTCAGGTCCTCCTTCCCTGCTGCTGTTACTGTTTCACAGGGTGCCTGTACACCGCAGTGCTGCAGACACCGTGCTCGCCATACCAGCTCTTGTGATGTAGCTGTTTGCCACTGAACGTGCTGAGGTTCACAAACCTCATTGTGCCTCCCCCTCCATGTGCCACCTGCTTCCACCCAAGGACCAAGCAAGAAATAGCATCCCTGGGCTCAGTGCCACAGGCTGCTGAGGGTGCTGCTTATGCAGCTCAGAAATGAAGAAAAACTGAGGTGGGAAGGAATCTCAGGAGGCCTGACCCCTTGTTCCAAGGAGGGTGAGTGCCAACACCTTTGGTGGCGACTCTGTCTCATTCATCTAAATTTTGCTCAGTGGGGCAGACAAAAATATCTTGAAATCCATTTTAACTTCAAATTTGATAAAGGCCTGTTCTTATAAAATAAATATTTCTTTGAGTGGTTTCACATCACTTAATAATGGGGAAATGGTTTTTTTTGTTTAAAGCAGTGTCAGCATTTATTTTGTGGAAATGTTTATTATGGGTATGATGTTTCGTAACACATAAGTAACATGCTGTGTCATGTGAATCCTGAAAAACAGAGCTGGAAGGCATCTCAAAAGAATTTGCATCCAACCCCTGCTCCAGGTAGGATTGCCTCTATCTAAACCATTCCTAATTATCATGTAACCTGCTTCCCAACATCTCTGGTAATCTTCCCATTAAATTTGCCACAGCAGCCTTGGCATTAAGGTGCTTTTCTAAATGAAAGGCCAGACTCACACTCATTAAGAACCTTGTTAAGCAATCATTTGCCAGGAATAATTTGGGCAAAACTTCCTCCTGCCTAAGGATAGACACGAAGCTTGCTTTGTCACACGTAAGCAGCTCATCTGCCGGCTATTGCTTATTTTTTACCTCAAATATTCGGTTTCACCCCTTTGTTGGCTCGTGTTAGCTTTGTAATTATGTCCCTTGGCGTCAAACGCTGTGGGAAACTCCCATCCTCTCCTCCTTCAGCCCGTAGTTCACCAGCCCTTCGGGCCGGGCCGGGCGGTCTCTAACCGGGGTCGGTTTAACTCCCCATCAACCGACACACAGAGGGACTTGCGGCTCCGCTTGACGTTATCACAGCGTGATAACAGGTCAAAAATTACCAGGAAAAGTGTGGATCGGATTACAAGCTCCCGGCCGGCCGTGGGGTAGAGAAAAAATCCCTGGAGGTGGGGAGGAGAAAAAAAATAAATAAAGAAGCCTTACAGCGATTTTAAGTGGCATATTATGAATTAACCCCCCCGAAAGCACCACCCCAGCAGCAGCACTGGCGTTGCCCAGGGAGGGGCGGTTTCTCGGTGCCGTCGTGGGGGGCGATGCTGCCCGCTCCGGCGCGCGGGGGCGGCTCGAGCGGCGCCGTTGGCCCCGCGCGTCCGGCGAGTAACGGGTACGTTTTTCCGCCGGCTCTCCCCGACGCCACGGCCCCCGGGAGGGGGCGGCCGGGGCCTGTCCGAGGGCGGGACCGGCGCGGGGGCGGTGAGGGAGGGCGGGCGCCGTCGGTGATGCCCGGGGTGGCGGGACGGAGCCGCGCTTGTCCGCGGGCGCGGAGCGGAGGCGACGGAGGTGAGCCGGGGGGCGGGATGGAGGTGAGGGGCCAGGGGCCGCAGGGCCGCCCCAGACAGCGCCCGGACGCAGCGAGGGGGAACGCGGGTCTCGGGTTCCCCGTGAGCCGGGGCTGGGTGGCTTCGTGCTCTCTCCCCGCTGGGGAAAGGTGTGTTTTTCCGCGGGGAACTTTTCCATGAGCAGACCGTGTCCCGGTACACCGCGGTGCCGGCCACCAGCCGCCCGGTGGGTAGCCCTGACGAGTGGGTTGGAACCGACCTGCCTGAGCGACGGCGGCTCCACTCGCCCCGTCGGGCGCAGCGGCCGGGAGGGCTGCCAGGCCGTGGGGAAGGCGGCCTCCTCCTTGCCCTCAGCCGGGACCCCAGCGCAGCTCCGAGCCGTAGCTTTACAGACCCCGCTTGTAGCTTTGCAGATCGCAGTTCCTACGGTACAGGGTGACAGAGAGGTCCCCCTCCCGGTGGTAGCAAGGCACCGTGAAGGGGAGCTACCCTTGGATCCCCATAAAGGTTTGTGAAGGTGTCCGCTGTGCAGGCATAGCTGTCAGAGGGAGCTGGTGAGAGTGGGGATGAAGATAGCAGCCGCAGGGAAGGGAGCTGCGTGTACAGGGCCCACCTGGGCTGCAGTCTAGAAGGGCTCCATCCCACTTGAGAAGGATGAGTTGAATGACTGAAGCTGTGGGTCCAGGTGAATGGCAGCAGTGTGACGGGAGGATGAAGAGAAGAGGGTCAGATTTGACCCTCTGGAGGAACGTGCAACTCCTCTTTGCCAGCAGTGTGAGCTGGGTTGGGTGCAAGGGTGGAAAGACAGAAGAACTGGGGACAGGAGAACATGCAGGTGGCCATCGTGTTCTGTGGCAGACGTGCCCTGAAAAATGTTGAGGTCTGAGGAAGAAAGATGGAGACTCAGAATACAGCTGCAGAAATGCTTGCTGTGGTGAGAGGGGGAAGAAAACCCTTAAGAAAGAGGTGTGAGAAAATGCGTAACTCTTGTAACTGTAGCAATCTAAAACTAGTAAGGCTGCTGAAAGCAAGCAAGTTTAGGTTAACCATCCCAGTTAAACTAATGTGTTGTTTCCTAATGCCTGAGAGGTTGCTCAGAGTAGACTGGATGTTTCTCAGCCCTGAAGGAACCCTCTCTAGCTTCTGCTGAGCTCCAAAGTTTTGCACTATTATTCAAGGGGTTTTTTTGTTGTTGTTGCTGTGGAAGTCAGAGGAGCAAGTCTTACAGAGCTCAAATTTCCCGTTTTTGGTTCATGTAGCAATTCTAGCAGCGTCTTGAGGTACAGGCGCTCTATAGGAGGAAGCACCAACTAGGGAGTCATAAGGGAGGGCTGTTCTCTTGTTTGCATGCCCCTCAATTTAATAACATTAAAATGGCAGTCATCCTTGAAGGCCAGATGGTGTGATGATGAGTGAATAGCAGTCTGCCTGCTGTGAATTAGTTTTAGGTGTGTAATTGAGGTAGAAGCTGGTAGTTATGCCCCAAGTTTGCCTTATCACACAGTTTCCACTGGCTTTCAAGGCATTGGCTGTCTATGTTTTTCCTGCTCAGAGATATCATGGGACCAAGTTTAGTAGTTGCAGACCATGAAGCCCTTGCTGTGTGATTTGGTGTTACCATAGAGTTAAGTTAGGTGACACTGAAAGGATGCAGCCTCCTGGCTACCTGTTCTTGCATCTGTCTCTGTGCCAATATCTGTGCCTGCCTCACCCTGCAGTGGAGCAAAACCAGTTCTGGGAGCTAAGCCAGTAAGAAAATAGAGTCTTTCAGCAGAATTGACTTTTTGATGCTTTAGCTTTGAAGACCGGTCACAGCAGGGTCAGAGGTGTGCCAAGGAAGAGCCTGAAAAGGAAGGGAGTGGGGCCACTTGCTTTAGCAACAATTAACGGTTGCCTTAGTTTTGTCTTGTCATCAGCAGATACTTTGGTATGAGGTACTTATGAATAATTCTACTTCCATCCTACTTTCATTGCATTTATTCAGTCATTAGTATAGAGAGAAGCCACAGTCTGCCTGTTACAATTACCATATAAACCCAAATATATCTATATATTCCATATATATAGAGGGGAGGCCAGATGGGCAGCATACAGTGCTGGATACATCCTGCTATCAGTGCTGCTGTAGTTTGGATCAAGTTTAAGAATGTGATGGCAAGAGAGATTGGGGACACCCCTTTTGTCTTTCTGACAACACCTCAGTAAATCAGTGTAACTGTACTATAATTTCGCTCCCTAAGGGCTGTGTTCCTTATGCTCATTAAAAGCTTGGACTCTGTCTTCTGGCTTTGAGATCCCTTTCTCGGCTCTCATCTGGAGTTGGGTTTTTCCCACAGGCACTCCTGAACAAAGAAAGACATGAACTCTGTGTGTTGCTGTGTTGTTCACATACCAGGGCAGATTCACAAATGTTATTTTTTGGGTGGTGCTTTCACTGGGAAACAGGTAATATGTTACCAGCTTATTTATATGCTTGTAACTTGCTTCTTTCTTGTCTCTACTGGCTTTTACAATTATCTAAAACCAGGACTGGGAACTCTGCCTAACAGTTTGAGGTCTGGTGGAACCTCAGGTTATGGCATTGTGAACCAACCACTCCTCTCTGAGCAAGGAATTAAGTATAATTACCTTAGCATTTAGATTTTTCTGTTAAAAGGGAAGTGTTCATAGTCCATGTTTCTGTATAACTGCACAAAACCTCCCGTCTGTGCAAGATATATCGTTAATATCTCCCAGTCTTTAGTATGTTCAGCCTTGCATTGGCTCTGTCAGATGGGAAAGCACTCCTTCTGTGTTCAAAGGAGGAAGGTTGTGTTAAGAGACAGAAAAATAACCCCTGAGATCCTTGAAAAAATTTAGATGTTGACTTCAGCATGATGTCAAGTTGGAGGTAAGATTTTGTGCCTCAGTTTTAATTGATGCGTTCCTTGGCCTGTGAGAAATGTATTGTGTAGCAACAAAATAAAGAGAAATCCCTTGAATCCATATGTAGTCTGCTGTTGGACCATCCTTCCTCTCCAGCGTGTCTCTGGATTTTAAAAGCAGAGAATGAAAGTGTTGTCCAGATAAAGGGAAGGAAAATCATTACCTATGGACCTATCATGCTTGAAGTATTTAATCATTAGTGTGCTCTGATACATTGTATCTCTTCACTTGTTAATGCTGCTGAATCCCCCGTCACATATGACTGACCTGAAGAAGGGGACAGCAACGCCTTCTCTCTGTTTTGCAAGATCTGCTGTGAAACTCTTACATAAACTCATAGGTAGCAGTAATGCTGGTGACTAACAGGATTGGCTCACTTCTTGACCAGGCTTAGTTCCGTATTCTCACAGCCTACTCATAGTGTTTATGATTCCAAAGAGCTGCTCCTTTTCTAACCATGTGCCAGTATTTTCTTGAGCTGTGAGGGTTCAAATAGTGTTTAAACTTAAAGTTTACACACAGCTTTCAGTGCTATTATACAATGAGTGTGCATGGCTTTCTACAAATATGCAGTAATAGGAAACTACTATTTGAAAGCTGTTGGTGGCAAACAACTGTATCAGTTTTCTACCTGATCTACCACTAGCATCTGTCCCTTTTGTCTGTTTGTCCTTTCTGCAGCCTCCCACAGCCACATTCTGCCTTCTCTTTCATTTTAAGTATTGATGAGGGGTTTATGTGATCTGCTTCTTGAAAGTTGAAAGCTGTGAGGTACAAAACCTGCACCTTTCAATTAAAGAAGACCCAAATGTGAAGCTCTACAAAAAAAGCATTGGGAAACTTTTCTTGTCAGGATGCTGAATAGCATGCTTCTGTACTCTTTTAGGAGGAAAGAGGGATATCAGTCTGACTACACACTGTAGCTATGGTCTTGATTTTTGCCAGCCTTTCTCTACCCAGGTCTATCCATAAATGCTCCTGCTCCCCTTTGTGCCCCATGGTGACCCTGGCATCTTTCCTTGCTCCACTGTACTCATTGCACTGCTTGGTGTTCCCACTGAGATGAAACCCTTCACCACTCCATCCCCCAGGGACCTTGCTTTGGCACAGTGGAGCCCAGCAGCCTGACACTATACCGTGTTCCCCCAGCAGTGCACTGGGGAGCCACGGGGCACACTAGGGAATGAGGGAGCTGGGCAAGCCCTCCCCAACCCCTGCCAGCCCCCGTGAGTGGAGGGGGGCAGCCCTGGGGTGCAGCAAGCTCAGCCAGGAGCCCCACATGAGGCCCAGCCATGGGGGTGAGGCAGCTCTGTGGCCAGGCTGGGGGTCATGATCAATGGGACACAGGGCCAGACACAGGCATGACTGCAATGTCAGGGGCAAGAGCCTCAGTGTAAAAGCCCTCTCTCTGTTTCTCAGCTCCTTCCCTGTTTCCTGCCTGCAACCCAGCTCCCTCATGCAGTGCTTTCTCCTCTGTTGAGCAATTCTATCTCCTGTCCTGCCTTACAGCTCTGGGTGGATGATGCTTGCTGAAGCCATCCAATGTAGCTACTTCTACCCAGGGTCTCCTGTGCTCACCAAAAGGGCCATGGCAGAGTGGGGAGGAAGGTGTGGGGCAGAGCAATGTGGGGAAGGATACACCTGCAATAAAGAAATGAAGGTGCTACGGCCCACCATGAAGGAGGGACAGAGGTTAAAAAAAATAAAATGAAGGGTGTGTTTTGAATTACCACAGGACTTTTTGAATTGGGAGTTTTACAGCTCTCAGATCACTGAGGTTCTGTACTCTGCAGCTGAGAGTGCTGACCAGCTATACAATACCTAATGCTGGGGCCTCCGCAGTGTGTATGATTCAGTCAGCTGATCAGAGCCAGCCCAGCGAGAGCCGGAGCCGGCGGGGTTCAGCCGACCACGAGGTTCAGCAGGGATTAGGAAGCTCAGAGGGAAACGTACAGGGACAGCGTGATTCCCAGCGTGTCCCGATCCCCAAAGCCCCGGCAGCCACTGCAGGAGAGCTGCTGACATGGCGGGGGGCGTTCCCACGGTGACGGCGACCACACCCCCTCCCCTTGCCTTGAAAAAGCCTTTGGGAGGGCAGCGACCCGGTGCAGGGAGGAGCACCCAGCTTGTGTAGCGGGTGAGTCCCACCCGCACTGTGCTGCAGCAGCGGGTGTGGTAGCTTGTGCAGCAGGGTGCAGAGAGCACTTGTTGCTTGTCAGTCCCTCTAACTTACTGCCAGTGTCCCAGACTGCTGATGACCATGGTCGCCTCCAGGAGGAGAGCTTGTCTCAAACAGACTGTGGCAACACAGACTGAGGTTCTGTCCCGAACGGTGGCTGTTCAGGTCTCTGGCTGCAGGGAGTGCAAGAGCCTGCTGCTGCCGGGGGAGGGAGGCCAGCACTCCACCTGTGTGAGGTGTGAGCAGGTGCAAGACCTGCTCGACATGGTTGTGAAACTTAAGGAGGAGGTTGAGATGCTGAGGTCCATCAGGGAATACGAAAGGGAGATCAACTGGTGGAGTAACACCCTGACGTGCCAGTCAGAAAGACCCCAGGGAGGTACCCCCCAAAAGGAGATGGACCTCCTGCCCTCTCGGACAGAGGCGGAAGTCCTGAGACAGCCCCACCCTTGTTGCTGTCAGGCAGAGGTAGGGGACCTAAAAGACGACGAGGGTTGGAAGCATACTCCAGTTCGGTGTCACGGGCAGCCCCCCTCCCTGCCTGCTTTGCCTCCCCAGGTGCCCCTCCGTAATAGGTTTGAGGCCCTGGATCTTGAAGAAGAGGTAGGTGAGGAGGTGATACCCAGCCTGCCTACAAGATCACACAGGAAGAGGCGGTTGACTTCACAACTCAAGACTGCCTCTGATAAGGGTGATTGTAATAGGAAATTCCCTCTGAAAGGAACAGAGGGCCCAATATGCAGAGTTGACCCTCATCTTAGGGAAGTTTGTAGTCTACCTGGAGCCCGGATCAAGGATATCGCTAGAGAGCTCCCCAAACTGGTGCGCCCGACAGACTACTACCCGCTGCTGGTCTTCCAGACAGATGGGGAGGAAGCTGCTTCCCGTAGTCTGAGGGGAATTAAGAACAATTTCAAGGTCTTGGGAAGGATGGTGAAAAACTCAGGGGCCCAAGTGATCTTCTCTTCACTCCTTCCATCTTCAAGTGACAATGTGGGATGGAATAGGAAAATTCAGTCTCTAAATGGTTGGCTCCAAGACTGGTGCTACAGGCAGGGCTTTGGTTTCTTTGATAATCGTTGGTTTTATAAGACTCCAGTCCAGACAGTGTCATGCGGGAAAGGCTTATCTCGCAGGGGCAAAAGGGTGCTGGGGCAGGAATTAGCTGGGCTCATTTGGAGAGCTTTAAACTAGGCTTGAAGGGGGATGGGGTTGTAGCTGGGCTTGTCCCAGTGGGGCAGCATTCTAAAACTGATGAGGACTGGGTGGCCTCCTATGCCCCTAGGGAGAAATCGGTGTGCTCTGCTCGCTCCCTGAAATGCCTGAACACCAATGCACGCAGCATGGGGAATAAGCAGGAGGAGTTAGAATCCTGTGTTCGGTCGGGAGATTATGATCTGGTGGCAATTACGGAAACATGGTGGGACAGTTCACATGACTGGAATGTGGTCATGGATGGCTATGTCCTTTTCAGGAAAGACAGGCCAGCCAGGCGTGGTGGTGGAGTTGCTTTCTATGTGAGAGAGCAACTACAATGTACTAAATTCTGCCCGGAGCGGATGAGGAGCAAGTTGAGAGTGTATGGGTCAGAATTAAGGGGCAGGCTGGCAGGGGTGACACTGTTGTGGGCGTCTGTTACAGGCCACCAGATCAGGCTGAGGAAGTTGATGAGGCCTTCTATGGGCAGCTGAGAGTGGCCTCACAGTCACAGGCCCTGGTTGTTGTGGGTGATTTTAACTTCCCTGATGTTTGCTGGAAGGACCATTCAGCCAGCCAGCCACAGTCCAGGAGGTTCCTCCAGTGCATTGATGATAACTTCCTCATGCAGATGGTGGAGGAGCCGACTAGGAGAGGTGCACTGCTGGATCTCATGCTCACTAACAATGAGGGTCTGGTCGAAGCAGTAAAGGTTGAGGGCTGTCTGGGTTGCAGTGACCACGAGATGGTGGAGTTCAGCATCTTGTGTGGCAGGAACAGAATAGCAAGTAGAATTGCAACCCTGGACTTGAGCAGGGCTAACTTTGGCCTTTTCAAGCAATTGCTGGGGGAAATCCCATGGGCAAGACTGCTTGAAGGAAAAGGGGCCCAAGATAGCTGGATTGCATTCAGAGATTTCTTCTTCCACGCTCAGGATCAGAGCATCCCCACATGTAGGAAGTCAAGGAAGGGAGCCAGGAGGCCTGTGTGGTTGAATAGGGATCTGTTTGGTATGCTCAGGCAGAAGAAGAGAGTTTACAGGTCATGGAAGCAGGGGCTGGCCTCTTGGGAGGAATATAAGGCTGCTGTTAGAGGATGTAGGAAGGCAGCTAGGATAGCTATAGCCTCCTTAGAATTACAGCTGGCAAGAGGGGTCAAGGACTGCAAAAAGAGCTGTTTCAAATACATAGCAGATAGAATTAACACCAGAGGCAATGTAGGCCCACTGATGAATGGAATGGGTGCCCTGGTGGCAGAAGATACAGAGAAGGCAGAATTACTGAATGCCTTCTTTGTCTCTCTCTACTCTGCTGGAGGCTGTCCTGGGGAGCCCTGTACCCCTGAGACCCCAGATGAAACCAGGTCAATGGAGGAGTTTGCTTTAGTCGATGAGGACTGGGTTAGGAAGCAATTAAATAGTCTGGACATCCATAAATCCATGGGTCCAGATGGGATGCATCCGTGGGTGCTGAGGGAGCTGGCTGAAGTCATTGCTAGACCGCTCTTCATCATCTTTGCCAAGTCTTGGGAAAGGGGGGAGGTGCCCGAGGAAAGCAAATGTCACTCCAGTCTTCAAAAAGGGCAAGAAGGAGGACCCGGGTAATTATAGACCGGTCAGCCTCACCTCTGTCCCTGGGAAAGTAATGGAACAGCTTATCCTTGGTGCCATCTCAAGGCATATCAAGGATAAGAGGGTTATTAGGGGCAGTCAGCATGGCTTTACCAAGGGTAAGTCATGTTCGACCAACCACATAGCCTTTTATGAGAATGTAACAAGGTGGATGGATGATGGCAGAGCGGTGGATGTGGTCTACCTTGACTTCAGTAAAGCCTTTGACACAGTCTCCCACAGCAATCTCACAGCTAAGTTGAGGAGGTGTGGTCTAGACATTAGAGTAGTGAGGTGGGTTGCAAACTGGCTTAAGGAGAGAAGTGGTAGTCAATGGTGCGGAGTCTAGTTGGAGGCCAGTATCTAGTGGAGTGCCTCAGGGGTCAGTGCTGGGGCCGATATTATTTAATATATTCATTAATGATTTGGACGGGGGAATTGAGTGTACTATCAGCAAGTTTGCTGATGACACTAAGCTGGGAGGAGTGGCTGACAGGCCATAAGGCTGTGCTGCCATCCAGCGGGACCTGGACAGGCTGGAGAGTCGGGCGGGGAATAACCTGATGAAATTTAACAAGGGAAAGTGTAGAGTCCTGCATCTGGGCAGGAACAACCCCAAGTTTCAGTATAGGTTGGGAAATTACATATTAGAGAGCAGTGTAGGGGAAAGGCACCTGGGGGTCCTGGTGGACAACAGGATGACCATGAGCCAGCACTGTGCCCTTGTGGCCAGGAAGGCCAATGGCATCCTGGGGTGTATTAGAAGGGGGGTGGTTAGTAGATCGAGAGAGGTCCTCCTTCCCCTCTACTCCACCCTGGTGAGACCCCATCTGGAATATTGTGTCCAGTTCTGGGCCCCTCAGTTCCAGAAGGACAGGGAACTGCTGGAGAGGGTCCAGCGTAGGGCAACAAAAATGATTAAGGGAGTGGAGCACTTCCCTTATGAAGAAAGTCTGAGGGAGCTGGGTCTCTTTAGTTTGGAGAAGAGGAGACTGAGGGGTGACCTTATTAATGTTTATAAATATATAAAGGATGAGTGCCATGAGGATGGAGCCAGGCTCTTCTCGGTGGCAAACAATGATAGGACAAGGGGTAATGGGATCAAGCTGGAACACAAGAGGTTCTGCTTAAATTTGAGAAGAAACTTCTTCTCAGTGAGGGTGCCAGAGCACTGGAACAGGCTGCCCAGGGGGGTTGTGGAGTCTCCTTCTCTGGAGACATTCAAAACCTGCCTGGACATGTTCCTGTGCGACCTAACCTAGGTGTTCCTGCTCCAGCAGTGGGATTGGACTAGATGATCTTTTGAGGTCACTTCCAATCCCAAACATACTGTGATACTGTGATGTTCTGCTGTTGTGTCTGTCAGGTGCAAGTAAATCTTATCACTTTGTTTGTGAAACAGGCATGGAATTCTCAGAAAGACACCAGGCTGTAGTGTTTTACTTGTGCTTATGAAGCTTCACTATGAAAGACTCAAGATTATTTGACATCCTTGCAAGGACCCATGATATCTTATATTTCAATAAAGTCTAAAGACTAGTGACAGATTTTCATGAAGTTAAGAAGAAAATTAATCTTCCTGGGGCTTTTTTCACAACATCAGGTGTCTGTGGAGGGGTGAGGAGCAGATATCCACCAGAGGGCCCTCCCACCCTGCACCCCACACCTCAGTGGTATTGCCACAGGGTTGCTGCTCACTCCTGCAGAGCTTCCTGGAAGGCTTTGGGAAAGCTGCAAGTCAGAAACGGTGCTTCCCCTTCGGCCCTGTGTGTGCTTGAGCAGTTCAGCCCTGTATTCATTTGAGCAGGCAGTGATGTCTCAATATTAGAAATCTCTGCTTTTGATTGGATAGCTATATTCTCTAGGTGAATGCCATGTGGGGTGTGAATAGCATTGAATTTTAAAAGGAATGCATTCAGGGAGGGTACATATGATCCTGATATGCACTGGCTGAGCTAAGTGCCAGTAGCATATTATCATAAAGTGTGCAGAAGTGAAAGGAATCAAATGCGTTATCTCTGGGTGTTTCATATGTACAGCATTAGTATTGGGGGAAACCTTAATAAGCACAAAACTTTAACTTAGATTCAGGTTTTGTAAAAAGACATTTGAAATGTGTTAACTATGGTACCTGGTACCGTTGCAAAGGTTACCACATTGCCCCCTTAAGCTGTGATCGTGTGAATGGCTTCATACAAACTGACCTGCAGCTGCTTCCATACTATCTGTAGCTCAGGGGCAGAACCAAAAAGCACAGCTCCAACCGTGAGTCCTTCACCCACCTGTCTGCTGCAGCTACCTTATTCCAAGTCTTTCTAGAGATCACTCTTGATTATAACTCTCCACAGCACTTAGTAACAGTTCAGACTATTCCTTAATATTTACTGTCTTGGCAAACATGCTAAGCTTCAAAGAGAAAAGGGATAAAAGTGGAAGGGACAGTGCAGAGTAGTATTATGTATGGTCTTTGAACTGAAAGATGATGCACACTTTGCTTTGACAATTTGTGTAGTCTGTAGATCTGTTTTTTTCCTAATTTGTTTTTGATGAAAGCTTTGCAAGCTGTAATTTTCCATTGTGCTTGAAAGGAAGGAAATGCGTATCTGTAGCTGCTCTGAAACACAGTAACTAGGAACTGATTTCTGTAAACTTTCAGCATTTTTTTTTTTCTTTTTGGTTATACTTAAGGGAACCTTAACACCAAATGTAGCTGACGAGAATTGTGCCCAATGGTTATTCTAAATTCCCCTACATCTCATTCAAGCTTAATATATTTAATTTTGGTGCACCAAATGTTACTTAAAAGTCTGCTTTGGCAATTCTTCTTTGATACTAGTTTGAGAATTTAAGATTTGTGTATTTTCTTCTGACTTATGTTGCCAGTGGCTTTTAGAGGAAAAGTGATAGTATACCCTGCAAAAAACTTGTCATGGCTTTCCGAGAAAATCAAAAGCAAGGGTTAAAACCTGTTGGCAGAGAGGAATGGAATTATGAATTTAATTTTCTTCATGAAGCAGCATCAAAAAGGCTCTAGATCTTTTCTAATGTTAATCTGGAAAAACATCCTGGATTCGGTATTAGGAAGCATTAAAAAAGCATTTAAAATCAACACTTATCCTGACCTATGTAGAAATGCTCTAAACTTCTATTGTGTCATCTTCAGTGAATTGCAGCCCTGTTTGCCTTGTGGAAAGTCTTGAATGGCATACTCTGTGCCATGATGAGCCAAGAGCATATTGCTTCAGCCAGGGTTAACTAACTTTCAGGGCTGAAATTGGAGTTATCTGGCAGCATGTGAAGGCCACTTTGTGGGGTGGAGGATGTTGTGATTGATGCTGGGATGTGGCACACTGTCCTGCACAGAAAGTACTATACGAAAGGTACTTCAAAGCAACAAACAAGTTTATTTCTTAGTGTGAGCAGCACAGTAAATTAAAAAGTACTGCCTGGTTTCTGGGAGGGAGGACCTGGCTCTTGACTTGTACTGTTGTGATACCTGTTTGCTGCTAAGTCATCTCTGTATTGTTCCAGCAAAGTCTTAAAGCACCTCTTTCTGACAGGATCAGGAAACTCTCTTGCTCAGAGCTTATTAATGTTTGCTTTGCTCTTTAGACACAAAGCACTTCTAAAGTAAAAACATGAGTGAATTTAAGCAAATGCAGCTGCATGTTTGCATTGGTGTGGCAGTAATTTCTGTGCTCGTGATCATTTCTTCTTGCTTTGTTTCATCAATTAAAATTACTAGATGCGACATCAGTGGCATATCACCATCAGCTGTCTTGTAACTTCAGATAAGACTTTAGCAGACATAACAGGAAGAAATGGAGCTTTTGCTCTAGCTTAAGGGGTGCTTGCATTGCCCTGGAGGAGCATGTGGTTTCTTTGGTGCTTTCACTGTTATTGCTCAAACAGCTGTTGTAACTGCTGAGTGCTTTTAAAATAAATCAGACTTGGACATTGCTATTTCCCCACTGTTCATACAGGAGAAGTGTTGAAGGAACGGTAGTGTTCTTTTAACTACTCTCCCTCAGGTTTGTGCTTCAGTTGACTTGTTCTGTCATAGCTAAACCGTCAGAAAGGCTCCCTATTTATTTTGTAGGCAAAACTTCCCCCCTTTTGTTGGAAACTTCTCCTTAGGTTGGTTTAGCTGCAACACAAACCTTTGCTTTCTGGAGAAGGATGTACAGGTGGGCAGCAGTGCTGGGAGGTACTTACCTTCCTGCTCTTCCTGCTTAACTGGTAGAGTCATTTGGCATGTGCTAAGGAGGCATTTGGGGTAAGCTGTTGACAGGCTTGAGCAGATTACAAAATGAGTTCTCTGGAATGTGAAGCCACCAATAAATTGTTAGCAAGCCCTTTGCTCTGAAAGTATGTAAATGATGATGTGTCATGGTTGCTCATTTTTGTTTAAGCAGTTTATAAAGAATTGTACAGGGAGCTTTTGGAAGCAGATGTTACCACAAAGGGAAATAAATACGCAAGTCTTTTGGGAAGTCAATAACCTTGACCATCCAACGTGTTTTATAACCTGTTTTGTTTCCACTATGTAGTGAAGAACTGTTCACCAGTTGGTAATCCAACATTCAAATCCAGATTTCACCCTTACAGGAGGGAAAAAATGCAAACTAGAGACCACTCTGTATTTAAACATTACAAGGTACTCTGTATTAGGTGTAACTGTCAGGGCTTGGGGAGCTAGGGGCTGCAGGGGTAACCTCTGCGGAAATGGGACAATGTGCTGATTCCAGCTGGTTCCAGCCAACTCCAAAATAGATAAAAACAGCTCATTGCACACCAAAACTGCAACTGATCAGGAGCAGCACATGATGTCCCTGCTCAAACGTATTTAAGAAAGGGTGGTAGCTGCTGGGGACAGGAGTCACAGAAAGGAGACACAGGAGGAGACACAGAAGGGCACACATGGGGCAGGAGGCACAAAAGGACGTGTGAGAACAAATAAAAGGAGAAACAAAAGCAAAGATGTGAGGAGACACAGGAGGATTTGTTAGTGGAGATACAAGAGGACATGAAAAGATGTGTCTGCTGTAAAAGGAGAAAGAAATGGAGGAGACATGTGGAAGGGGACGTTATTTTGGTACATGGCTGGAGTTGTTCTCTTGGAAGGACATGCTCTATGCTGGAGAAGGTACCCTTTATGGATTGTGACTCATAGTGGGGCAGGGATACCCTTGAGGATCTGCGGCCTGTGAAGGACCCACACCAGGACAAGGACACCCCTGAAGGACTATCGGCTAGGGAGAACTTGTGCCAGGGCAGGTACACATAAAGGGACTGCAGGCTGTGAAGGACACATGCTGGAGCAGTGGAGCAACAAGAAGTGAGGAGCAGTGGGGGAAAAGCGAGATGCAAGGAGCAGCCAAAAGAAACTGTTGCATGCTGACCTATGACCTCCTGAACTGCCTGTTGCCTCACTGAAGGAATTGGGACAGACTGAGTGTAACCCACAGTGAAAACAAGGGAAGCTGAGACTAGGAGGTGGGGAGGTGTTGGACTGAAGATGAGCCTGAGGAAAGAGGAGGAAAGGTGTTTTGCAAAGTGTTTGTTTAATTGTTGGATGATCATCTTGTACCGGAATCAGTAATTAAAAGTTTATGTTAATTTGTAATAAATTAAGTGAAATTTTCCAAGTCAATAATGTTTTGCCTACGGCAGTATATTCATTATTCTGGCTTGTAAAGTGGGTGAGCAATGACACAGCCAAACAGTATGAACTTCTGTCACATCCCACCAAGAAGGCAGGAAGAGATGACTCAAATTCATTGATCCCCTTGTTTGGAATAGAATATACATGATACTTAAGGTCTGTAAACAAAGACTTTTATTTTGCAACTTGGCCCAATCAGTGAATAACTTAGTGGCATAAAGTTTTACGGCACATGTGGGGGTTTATACCTTATGTTACTTATTACTTATTAAAAGGAAAGCAAAAGAATAGAAAGAGAGAAAAGAGAGACAGAGATATCACCACCCTTTCAGCTCTTGTGATGCATATGATGGGGGTTGTAGCCTTGGATCCAGCAATGCGTATTGTAATAAGTCCTCCTGTGCTTGGCTCAGTTCCCATGATGAGGATGGTGGGCAGAGTAGTCCTCAGGGTGGTGGGCATGCCGGACAGTGCTTGTTCATGTGTGCTTTTTATAGTCAAATTCCCACCTCCCAATTGGCTCCTTGAGTAATCCTTGATCTTCTGTGCAGCCGTCACTGAGGCGTGACTGCAAAAGGTGGAAGAGTCCCAAAGGGTCTCGGGCAATCTTGAAGGGTCTTGAGCAGTCTGGGGTCTTCTCCCTTAGTGCCATGCCTATCAGAACATGGAACTGTGCACCCTTCAGCACACCGCCCCCTCCTGTTGCAGTTGGCCTTTTACCTGTGGTTTGTCATTGTCATGTAAATTGCTCACTTGCCTTATTGTGATGTCCTGCCTCCTGTGGCTTATGGTTTTGCCACCATGTTTGAGACATTACCCTTTCAGTCTCTCATACCACCCCATGACTCAAACATTGTACTTTAATTATTTGTCCAAGGGTGACTATTCTGACATGACAGATAGAGGACAGAGGAGATGAAAAGACAAGGGAAGAGAGATATGGGTTTCATGCATTGTCTATATAGTCTTTATCTACAGTAGTAATTTTCACATAACAGGTAGAGGATAGAGATAAGAGTTGCAAAATCATACGTTAGCAAGTCCAATCATCAAAACCAAAAAACCATAAATCAACATCATAACAATATGTAAAAGCCATTTTCCCCAACCTTTAAGTCCTAATGATTTTAAGAGAGAGTTGAACCAAGGTCCAATGCTCCAGTTGTTAGACCAGTCCTTTGGCTTCTGTATGGGAATAATGCAAGAATGGCAACAAGGATAATTTTAAATATGCTCAAGTGACTTCAGCTGGGGTGTAGAAAAACACATAAATCACAAGTAGAACCTCTGTGTTTGGATAGCAGGCCTGTGAAGAGAGTCATAAAGGCACCTTATGATATATCCTTGAGATTCCTGCAGGCAAAGATCAAAGCAGTGTGGTAAACGGTGCCTGTGTGAATCCTTATATGCAGATCGAAATGAGCAGGCTCATAGATCTTCAACCAGAGCTGAATTCTGCAGCACCTGTGTCTCTGCTGGTGTTACCTCTGCCCAGGAGCTTAAAATGCTGTTCCAGAGTTTCTCTGGTAGTGAGGTAACAAAAATAAATTTGCTCTTTGATCATTTGTGGCCTCTGGTTGTTCTTGTGACCTGCCTGCATTGGTTCACACAGCTGCATTGCCTGGAAGATCTTTCAGGTTTGCTGCTATACTACAAGGAATGGGTACACAACTAACATTATAGGACCAGTAACAAGTTTGGTTCCACAACTCTCCCCAAGTAGTATTGCTCAGGAGTTGATACAAAGCTTTTGAGTATTCAGTCCGTGTCACATCGCTTTTCCACAGCTGTCTATCTTTCTGTTCAAGAAAATAGGTCTTGATTATTCTGCACATTATGTTTTCCCCCCATGTGATGAAGGTTCTTTAACTAGTTTTCCAATGTTTTTGTAAGATTCAAACTAATTATTGCAAATTTCAGTCCTTCTGCTGACGAGCTGGTGAAGGCAACACATATCACCTGGCTTGTCTGGTTCCAAATAGGCACAAACCCTTGTATTAATTCCCAAGCTAAGTTTGATATATTCTGGTTATGCCCTGGAAAAAACAGTGTTAGTCCTATACAACATTTGAATATACATTTATTCCACACCATTTTTTCCTTGTAAGATAAAAGTGAGCTAAAAGAGAACTAACATATAAAAAAAAAATCCCCAAACAGACTATAATAATATTAGAAGGCAACGTAAACTTCCTTTTAAAAAAAATTAAAATTGAAGGGATACTCCACTGGATGCTGATCTGGTGTTCTTTCCCATGAGTGTCAGTAGCTTTCTGTGCATAAATGTTTTTGGTGTCTTTAAAATGAGGGGTACAGTGCCAATGGTGGGTAGTTTTATGAGGACAGGTTATTTGGTGCAGTGGAGAGGGGCCACGGGATTCTTGTTTTCCTTTTTCCTGGAAGAATAGAGGGGGCTTGGGGACAGAAAGTGGTAAGTCGGGAAAAACCACTGGCCCAGTCTTGAACTACCCCAGTAGTGAAGTTGTAGATAGTTTGGGGTTTTAGGGAGGTCGGGGGGGGTAAGTAATAAGCAGCCTTCCCCCAAACAGTTTTTGTGAGCCTTCTTAAGTGAACTCACTGGCCATCACCTGGCTCACTTATGTGCACACTACGTCCAGTTTCCCACTGTCAGGTCAATCAAATCTCCCTCAGGAGCAATAGGTGTCTTAGGGGCAATTGTCATCCCACTGAGTGGGAGCTCTGCCCTCATGCTATCTGAGCTGGCAGTTCATTTTTATGGAGTATCTTCCATACCCTGATAAGGTTTTCCAAGGCCATGGTAGGCATTCTATCTGTTAAATCTCAGGGAATTCCCCCCTCAATTCCTTCAACACACAATAGCTTTCTCTTTGTGCCTGAGGCTCCTGGGCCAGGGGGTCCATTTTCCTGCTGTTCCACTCTCTGTAGGTCAGTTTTTGATCAGTTCCTGAACCACCTCCCCCCAAGTCATGGCTCAACCCCTTTGGGACCTTGCCTCCCCTCTCCCTGCGGGCTTAGGCATCCCTTACATGGTCTTGCAGGTGCACTGCATTCAGTCTCAATAGGTCAGGAAGGGCACGGATCAGGGGAGTCATACTGTCAGGGTCTGCGTTTAGCAACATCAGGGAAGGTTGTTGGGGCACTAGGTGCCTGTCATGCATTAACTGGAGGTAGGCAGCCTTTTGTAAACTTTCAGTCAAATGATTTACAATGGGGGTTTCAATTCATAATCGGTCTCCCCTTTTTAAAGGGTTCAGCTCCCCTGCCCAATAAGAAGCTCATGGAATTAACAACCACAGCTCTCTTTGATCATCAGTAGTCAAAAATACATCAGGCCCCTGATACCCTTGTGTTTCCTCTTCTGAGAGCAGGATTTGATCTCCACCCATTAATAAAATTCTCCAGATATACTCTGTTTCCATTTCTTGAGCTAACCTACTATATTTCTCCTGAATCTCTGACAATTAATCCACCGAGTATGGTATTCTTAGGGTGGTAACTTGTGGAGCCGCCCCGGCTTGGCTGTTATCAGTAGTTTCAGTTTTAATAAGGGGCCTTGTAACGATGAGCAACAGCTTGCCCATTTTTGGGATAAAATACTTCCTGACTACTTTCCAGTTCTTTAGTTAGATACATGGGTTTAAGACCCTGCTTCTCACCCATTTGTGCTAGGCTGGTAAATCTGCGCTTACTGTTCAAAACAGAATCAAGATCCATGTGGTCATCTGATCCCTGTGTATGTTCTTCCAATTCAGACCGTAAGATTTTTCTCTCAGTCTAATGCATCTGATAGAGCTGCATGAGTAGTATTGCGTTCCATGGTTAATTGGTCCTGTAAGACCTTCACTATGTCCTGTAAGAACTTAACCTTTTCTTGCCTGGCTCATTTGTCCAAGTGCCTGTCCTTTGAGCTGCCACTGGGGCTGCTCCTAACACAGTGCACACTGTGGCTTTCCGCTTTCCCTGATGCAGTTTTTTTGCTTTAGCAAGGGTGGTAATTCTTTCTGCCAACACTTTTGGATCATGACAATAAGTAATGTGGTTAAAAAAGAAAATCTCACTCGTTCTCTCTTCTTTTAAAACATGAGTGGAGTGATAGAGAGAAAAGGGACAGAACAGAGGGAGGGGAGATAGCAGGGTCTTGTCATTTCTTGCAACTATATGGAAAAAAGTGTATGTTACCCTCTTAGAGTCTGAAGGAAAGCAGGGGAGTATGGAGGGGAAGGGCAGCTCACCGTGATGTGTCTATTCCCAGGCACACCAGTGCTTGGTGCTACCAGCTGGATGATGTGTCGTTGTCTGCAAGTGGGGTAGAAACGCTCCAAAATGGTCTCTCTGAGAAACTGAAGACAAGTTGAAAAATGATAGAATGATAAGGCTTTTGTTCAAATGGAGGAAAAAAATTGAGAAATGTAAGAATCTCAGTGGAGATTTTTTTTTTCAACTAAGATTCATCTGAAATGGAAAATTCTGTTCTGTTATTAAGCTACCTGTAGCTACCTGTATTAAGCTACCTGTAGCAGGCATAATGTAATTCTCTATTACATTCTGCACATTTTTGGTTTGTCTCCCAAAATGTCTGTTTTTACTGTTGGATTGTATTGTTTTTATTTCTTTTAAATGATTCAAACTTTTACCAAAAGGGAAACAGGGATTCAAATAGAGAAGACACTAAAATGTTTTGCATCTTTCAGATATACTTTTTTTCTTTAAAGAATATATTCTGTGTGAAATGTTACTGCTTTTTTCTTTACTAAGAGTCTGGCACCACTTTGACGATTCAAGCTTTGGGGAAGGTATTGGCACATGGATGACAGCATCCTTCAGTTAGACTGTACATTGACATACTGTTGTGATTTAAGCCCAGCAAGCAACCAAAACCATGATATCCACAGCCCCAAGCAGGGGAGAGAATCAAAAGGGAAGGGAGAAACTAATGGGTTGAGATAAAAACAGTTTAATAAAATAACTAAATGTTACTAATATATTAATACTAGTACTGATAATATATAAATTAAAAATAAATATAAAATAAGTTATACTCACTGCAATTCCTTAAAAACTCCATCCATGCCCCACAGCCAGTCCCAGGAAGAGAGCACCCTGGTCCCAAACAGCCAATCCTGAGGAGAGAGAAAAAAGACAGAAAAGCCCAAAGGCCAACTGCAAAACGGCAGAACAGCAAAAGGCCCAACTAAAGGAACTACCAAAAGGAACCGAGCAGAAACTGAGCTGAACTGGAATGGATCTAATGAGCTGGAAAAACCGACTCCTACTATATATAAGAAAAATTATGCTAGTGGTATGGAGTATTTTCACTGGTCAGCCTGAATGTCAGTCAAGGTCTGTCACATCCACGCCCCTTTTCCTAGTTGCCTCACACCTGCAGATAGCCCAGAAAGACCTTGGTCTCCCAGACAACACCTAAGATATCAGTTCTTAAGAGATAAGTTCTTACATTCTCTTCATGCCACCTCAAAAACACAGTAAAGTTGCTTGAAGAAAACATTAACTCTATCCCAGGGTGCTATCTTGTTATTCTCAAACTAAATCCCAACAATGACTGTGCTAGCTATGAAAAAGGAGAGTTTCTAACTGCATGAAGAAAATTGATTTGATTTCAGCTCAAAGAGCACATGCAACTTATTTCAGACTGTCAAAAAGTATTGGACTTTCTGGGAGATAAACTCAGCTCTACTCTTCGTCTGTGACAACATATCTCTCCATGGTTAAATCTACACTTTGGACTTCAGAGATGTTAACTTGGGGCCTGGCCAGGACAGTCACACCAGGCTCGTAAAAGTGGAAACAGCACTATGTATCCCAGCTCAGCTGCCTGACAGGAGGCTATATAGGTGTGCCACTTCACTTGAGTGTACTGCTAGAGAAGGTCTGACTCTGTGGGTAGGATAGGTGGGAGAAGAGGAGAATGTGTCTGTTAAAGATGACTGCTGTAGGCTTAATGTTTGATTTACTTTCACAAAATGTGGTATTAAATGGTGAAAGAGAAAAATATTATTTTTGCAGTGAAGGTAAGTGTTAAGTACTTTAAGTCTAGAGGCTTAAATGTAAAATGAAGAGCATGGTCAAGAACAGAGCGGCTGTGTGAAGGAACATTGTAAACTCTACCGTGTTGTGGAGCTTTGCAGCAAATATGGGACACAGCATGGTTATCGAGGAATAAATGGAAGGGAAACAAGTACCATTCTGTGATTCTGTGAGCTGAGAACTCTCGACAGGAACAGATGACAGCACTTGGGACCTAAGCGAGTTTTCGGTTTTGGTGATGGCCGGTGGGTGGTTCTCCTTTGGGGAAATGAAACACCTCAGAAGCAGATGTCCCACTCGCTGTCAGGTGCCAGTATCATTAGTATGGCAACAAACTGGAGGACAAGAAAGAATCTAAAATCCTAGTGTCTAGGGTTAGAATAATAGAATTGTATTGGTTGGAAAAGACCTTTAAGATCATTGAGTCCAACTATTGACATAGCACTGTCAAGTCCACCTCTAAACCATGTCCCCAAGAACCTCATCTTTTATACATGAAATATATAATCTGTTAATCCCATGTTTGAAGACTATATTCTTCAAAGCACAGCAGTCAGGGGAAAATACTTGGAAATGCAAATATAAAAGTATAACTTACTAACTAGCAAATGATATAAGATTTCAATAGTAACTGAAGTATTCTCCTCTAATATTTCAAGCTGGAACACTGAAGCCTAAAACAACTCCCACATTTTAGCACTGACACAGAACTGCAATACATGTCTGCTTTGAAAATAATAGAATGATGAAGATAAAATTGGATAAATGCTGTATTTCCTTACAAGTAGTAAGCATCCAGGGAAGTGAGGGTTCATCTTGGTTTGTGATAAACAAAGGGAGAGGTTTGACCATATATTGTTTCTGAAGGAGAGTTGTCTTTGCTAGAGGGTAACATATCATAGCAGATCCAACAGCCCGAGAGAGGTGAGACTGCTGCTGCTCTGTATCCAGACAGTAGTGAGGCTGAAGATGCATGCCTGCAAAGCACACATATGTACTGCATATATGTGCATGTATACATGTCTGGCCACACAGATCATAGTTGCTGGCACACACACAACTGGCCAGGACTTGCCATGTGCTGTAGCCAATCTCTCTGTGCTCTTGCCTTTAGAGACACACAGGTGCTCTCACACCCAGGGCTGGCCCTTAGGAACCCACTCATGTTCCTGGCTTCCAAGCCACTCTGTATACTCACAGGCTGGTCCAGTTGATCTTTGCTAGCTGTCACACACTTGTGTACCCGCACTCACTCCAGTTGCTGGCACCACAGGCACATGGACCCTCAAACTGCGGTCTGATCCCAGTTGCTGCATTCACATCCTGTTATGCACGTGTGCATACAGAATAGAAAACCCTCACCCAGGAAAGAGTCAGAAAGGAATTTAATAAGACGACAGGAGACTACACTGATCAGGGCACAACCAGACAAGCATACTGACCAGCAAGCTAATTACCTGCATCTTGCCTTTTTTATCACCTTACACCTCAATTTTCCCCCTCTTGTTCCTCCCCAAATCACCTAAACCCCTTTCTTGCCCCACCTTTTGTTCCTTTGCAAAATATCTTATAATAGGTCCTGTGTGATTCCAAACTGCACCCCATAGTATGTCCTACCCCATAGTATGTCACACCCCTAGGCAGTAACCCCTGTAGTCTGAAAGCAGATCTGGAGAGCTGCTTCTAGTGACTGTGGTGGTGAGTTCCATGCTCGGACACTGTGGGTGAGGCTTTGCTGGGATAGCAAACTCCTCTGGAGACCTTAATCTGAGATTCTGCCTACCATTGTGCTCCTGTACTCCTTTGGGCCTGGGTAGATGGGCTGATGGCCTCTGTGATGGACGTGGGAGTATCCTAGCAGGGTGTATTTGGGTTTCCCCTCCTGTCATCAAGTCTCTGAGCTTTTTGTGGGTGTGCAGATGAGCTTGTCGCATAACCTTACAATCTGAACATGGGCTGTGGTTTCTGATGGGGCACTGTTGCAGCATGGAGAAGCCAGGATGCTTTTTTAAAGATCACCTAAAGGCATAATGCAAGCATGCCAGCATGAAGGAGAATAAGTCATGTGGCTCTGCCATAGTAGTGTCCTGAGGCTCGTGGTCTGCTGCCTTCTCTGTCAATGTCTTTTTCTTCTTTCCTTCAGATCACGACGGTTGTCTTGGGAGAGCAGGCTCTGATGAGAGTGAGAATGCTCAGGATGCCCAGCTGCCTGCTAAAACTGACCAGGGTGGTGCTGAGCCACAAGCTCAGGGCTCTGTTTATCCTCGTCTTTAAGTTCACATCCTTTGCCTCCATCATGTTGTACTGGAGAATTACAGAGGACCCTAAGGGCAGGGGACAGGTCTACAGCTTGCCTGTTGAAATCCATTGTGCTCACTCTGTGCCTCCTCCTCTCCATGCAATTGCTGGTGGGTCCCTTCCTTCCCCAGGGGATGTGTTTTTTGTGGAGACCTCCGAGCAAACTAACCCAAGTTACCTGTTCACGTGCTCTGTGGAGTCAGCGGCCCGGACACACCCTGGGACACGGGTTGTGGTGCTCATGAAAGGCCTGGCAAAGGGGAATGTCTCATTGCCCAGCCACTGGGCATTCTCATTGCTGAGCTGCTTCCCCAATGTGGAGATCCGGCCCCTGGACTTGGCAGAGCTTTTCTCAGGAACACCTCTGGCAAAGTGGTACTTGCAGGCACAGCACCGTTGGGAGCCTTATTTCTTACCCGTCCTGTCTGATGCCTGCAGAATTGCCATCATGTGGAAATTTGGTGGCATCTACCTGGACACAGACTTCATTGTGCTGAAGAACTTGAAGAACCTCACCAATGTGCTTGGTACCCAGTCCAAGTATGTACTGAATGGGGCTTTTCTGTCCTTTCAGCCCAAACACAAGTTCATAGAGCTTTGCATGCAGGACTTTGTGGAGAACTACAACAGCTGGATCTGGGGGCACCAGGGCCCACAGCTCCTAACACGTGTCTTTAAGAAGTGGTGCTCCATCAGGAGTCTTCGGAGCAGTACAAGCTGCAAAGGAGTGAGTGCTCTGCCCCGTGAGGCTTTTTATCCCATTCGGTGGCAGGACTGGAAGAAATACTTTGAAATGGTCAGCTCCTCAGAGCTTCAGCATCTCTTTCGTAACACCTATGCAGTGCATGTATGGAACAAGAAGAGCCAAGGGACAAGGTTAGAGATCCCATCCCAGGCTCTGCTGGCTCAGCTGCATTCTCAGTTCTGCCCTGCCACGTATGAAATAATGAAGAAGGACTCTGAACGGCAGTGACTCAAGGGTCACCTAAGAGGTGTTGCCAGGGAGCACGCAACTCTTCAGCTGTTCCACTACCAATGAAGACCCTTTTCAAGTGAGGTGGTGAGAGTGGAAGATAAAAGCCATTCGTTGCGTGTAGGTGGAGCTTGTAGCTTCAACCGATGTCTGTGCAGCTCTTTGTCTTGACTTTAGCTGCCCACCAGCAACACTTTGTTTGTTTTCAAGACCTTTCTTCTGCTCTGCTTGGTCAGGTAGAGAAATCTCAGGAGGGGAGCAAGTGCTGGGACACTCGTGGCCGCCTCCATCAGACTTTTAGAAGAGAAAGGCACCTTTCTGTGGCTGTAAACCTGGAAGACACCTTTGTAGAAATGCATATCTCATCTCCTGATTCTCAAGACTTCTGAAGTGCAATCCTCAAAGCAATGAAAGGAGATGGGAGAGCAATAAATGGGAACTGAGGACGAAGTTAAGGATGTGCTAGAGGAGGTGTCCTGAGAAAAATACAGAGGAAGACAGAGAGGAAAGGGCTAAAGCAGTCTCTTCATTCCCTTCTCTTCTGAAGGCTTTGGTGGAGGACACTTTCTCGTGTCTGGTTGGGCAGCCTGCTGCAGTCTCTGTTCGACATCATAGATCTAAAGATGTGGAGATTTGGTGTGAATAAGAACATGAGGATCTGAGGTTAGCTTATCATTTAGAAGGAGCTCTTGCACAACAATGATGTATTTTATAGTAGTGGCAAATTCATACCCTGCAATGAGCAGGAGAGCTCATACAAATCACACCTTAAATTGCATCTGACACAGGAAGAGCTGAACTATCTGTTACACTGAGTTTGTGACCAAATGTCCTTACCTGCATCTAAGATAACCACCTGGATGGATCCTAAAGGAAAGGTGCGATATTTCTAAGTATTTTGAAGGTTACAGTGAGCTTGGTAGGGAACACACAGTGTCAAAATTCAAGCCCATTTATGAGTAATTTATGGAGGACCTCTTCAAGTAGCCTGGAGTATTCCTGGAATTCACTGTCTAGGAGTACAAATCTCTCCTGGGAGGTGTTGAGGAGGGCAGTGGAAACTTTACTCCTCTTCCTGAGCATCTTCCTGAATTGCAGAGAAACCTACTGTATCTCTCACGAGGTGCTGTTGTGCCTTTGAGGGTTCCCACCACAGAGGCAAGGTGTTGGACAAACTGGAAGAAAACACATTTCTTGCCTTGATGATCAAAACGACGTATTGATGGTTTTACGGTTCCTGTCGGAAAATAACGGAGAGAGAGCAGTGAGAAACAAGAATAAGGCCAAAACCTTCAGCATCTCTACATCTGGTCCCCACCACACTCTAAGGGGATCACTGAGGCATGTGAGCTTGGGACTATGATAGGGTTAATGCAGATGAGCAGGACACTGATCATGCCCTCTCCTATGCTGCTAAGAAGATTGTGATCTCCCTGTACAATCTTCCCTGCCTCCAGAGTGCCTTCTTTTCTTACGCCTAGGAACAGCAATGGGGTGGTCCAATGGCCTCTTTGATGACCATGTGTAGGTCAGATCTCCAATGTCACCTGCCTCAAAGTGACAGCTCATTCCTGTGGTGCTTCCTACAAGTCCTCTGAGCGTGATTCCTAGATCTGCAGTTGTCTGAGGTCTCTTCTGTGCCCCAGGTCAACCACAGACAATGTGACATTTGCTAAATTTAGCCAAGGCAATGGTCAAAAATGTGAAAGACTGTGCATGCAACATTTCTCTGTTTGTCTCAGGTTTATTTGTCTCTGCTTTGATGGTAAAAATGAGAAAGACAAATTGCCCATCACTTTTACAAAACAGTTCCCCGTCCTTCAGGGAACATGGCCATGGGGATTTAAGGAGGGTGTTCACAGCTTAGAGCTGAAGCTGTCCGGTGTTGATCGGAGCCCAGTACTGCTGTGATTGAAAGCTACCTGCCTGTGAGTTGGGCCAGGTGTGAGGTCAGTGCACAAGTAACTACTTTGGAATGAAGAAGCTGCAGAAACACCCCTGCAGTGGTGGGCACACATGTGTGTATGTATGTAGTTCTGCCTCTTTGTACTGCCCAGCTTATGGTACATCCTGGAGGTATTCAAGAGTTTGAAAGTGTGCTGTTGTCCCAACATTGAGTATCTTAAAGAACGAAGACTTTGTGGGGAAACAGCATATCTTCCTGAGTGTATAAGCATTCTTCAACACACTCAGTGGTATAAACGAATGCTGTTTTCAGCCCCTACTCTCACTGTGACTACACTGTGGGCTTTTTTCACTGCTTTCTTTAGAAGGAGCTGCACAATTGTCAGGCCTGGCGTGGTGTGTGGTCAGTGAGGCATGATTTCTTTATGTCCTTTTTATCCTGTGTCACCCAGAGCTGCACCCAGTGCTCCAGGTGAGGCCGGACGAGTGCAGAGCAGAGCGGGACAATCACCTCCCTTGCCCGGCTGGCAATGCTGTGCTGGATGCACCCAGGACACGGGTGGCCCTCTTGGCTGCCAGGGACACTGTTGGATCATTTTCAACTTGCTGTCAACCAGAGCCCCCAGATCCTTCTCTGTAGAGCTGCTCTCCAGCCTCTCGTACAGCAGGGGTTGCCGTATCCCAGGTGCAAAATCCGGCACATACCAGAGATGGTAAAATGGTGGTTGGTGGTCATAAAAGCCCAACAGAAGACTCTACTGGGGCAATAGCATGAACTGATTATGGGAATGTTTCGGACCCACTGCAGTGATGTGACTTGATGTACCACTGCTTTTTGTAGGAAAGTCCCTTTTTGAATAAGTGGAGTGGTTTTTTTCTGTTTTTTTCCTATTTTGTTTTTTCCCTGTAGAGTCAATATTCTGAGGTTTGATAAGGAGAGAATCAAACCAAAGCAGCATTTTGCCTTTTCCCCTTTGTCTTGCGGAAAAAAAAAAATAAACACGGTTTTTCCTATTACTTTTCTCTGCCAAGATGTTCAGTTTTGTTCTGAGAGGTGTTGGTTGGCAGGGCTGAGCAATCTGCTAGTTATCATGCAGAAAAGCATTTTAAGGTTGTATCCTGAAGTGACTCACTAAAATTAGGAGTGTGGAATGAATATGGGACAAGTTGAACATAAGGACGTGGAAAGAAGGCTTGGTGGGACCATTACTACATGGCATCTTTGATACTTGAGCGGAGGGAACAGAGGAAAATACAGTGTGTGGTACTGATTCCTAATCCAACCAGCTATCGCCCCATCATGCATGACCTGCAATCTATCTGAAGCAAGGCATTTTCGTTTCACTTGGAAAGCTTGGATGTTGTGGAACAGGAAACTCCATGAGAAATTGTGTTGGTTATTCCCTGGGCAATGGCCTACAGCCTCCCTTAGTAGTGACTGTGGCTGTGCTCCTGTAGACCTAAAAGTGGAAAGCTTGTGCTACAGGCATTCACTGTCCCACTTGCCTTTCAGAGCTTGATCTCAAGACCCTGGAGTGCAGGGGAGTATTTTGAGAGGCTGCGAAAGAACTGGTGGGATCTGGAGTCAAAAGCCAGGGAAACAGTATTCTCTTGTGATATAAAATAGTTTTCTGTACTTTCTTCAATTGCTGGTATGTAGCCAAGGATGATGGGAAGTGGTGAGGAGGCTCTAGCTGTTTCTTGCCCCGTCTCGATTTGTCCTTGAGCTCCTGCAGGTTAGCTGGTATGCAGGTGTGCAGCACATTAAGGGGAGAGGCCAGGGATGGGGTCTAGAGATGCAGAATTGGAGAGTGCAAGAGAAGAGAAGTAAGGAAGGATCAGCAGTGTAATCCTGGACCTGATCTCCTGGGAAGAAAATGAATTATGATTGTTTTCTCTGGGCTAGCTGAGAGCACTGCTGTGCCTGGAGCTCTTGTGTTTGGGGGGATCTAGGATGCACAGTAAGTTTTGATTCTCTGCTTGTTTCTTCTGCCCTCTTCACCCCCCACCTCCAAAAGTGTAGTCCAGGAAGGCTGTGGTGCAAAGCAGGTTAAGAGCCCCACTTGGGGGAAAGAGCAGTTACCTGCCTTAATTATATACATGTTGGCAGCTGAGGTCTGCCTAGGGCTGGTTTGTCCTCAGCAGGAGAGAAGAGGAACAACAAAGATCTCCACATGCTCTGTCTGGATATGCCATTTGTGAACACCAGCACTCTGGTCTTCTTATGTACTTTAGGTTCATCTCTCTCAAGTATTTGTGACTGTTCCCTGTGTGCACTTGGGCTGTGGTCTCTCTGGTACGTTCTTTGCCACCATGCCTGAAACTCAGACGAATAGGCATAGTCCAGAAGAGAGCTTTACAGAGTGTAGTGCCATTACAGCTCAAGCTGAGATCTTGACCTTTAAATGTATGCATAATGATGGAGCCAAATAGCAGCTTCCATAGCTTTGCAGTGTGTTGGCAGAAGTAGGAGAAGTAAGGAAGTACTCTTCACCAATCTATGTGCAGGGGGAAAATGATGTAGGTGCATAATGTCTGGCAAGATGAATAGGAAAACATCCTTAGGCTATAGAAAACATTCTTTGAAAAACAATTAACAAAATATATTAAGGCTACCAAAGTTTTTATTTTCTTTTTCCAACTGCAGAAGGAACAGGAAGCCTGCTAGAGAGGGAGAAGGTCAGCAGGAGTTGAGAGATTGAAAAGGAATTCAGAGATCTGTTTGAAGTAAAACAGAACTCTTTGCTGGGTATAAAAACTGTCCGGAGGGCTGGGCCCAAAATGTTATGGTGAATGGAGTCAAGTCCACTTGGTGACCAGTCACGAGTGGTGTTCCCCAGTGCTCGGTACTGGGGCCAGTTCTATTTAATACCTTTATCAATGATCTGGATGAGAGGATTGGGAACACCCTTAATAATTTTGCAAGTGACACCAATTTGGGTGGGACTCTTGATCTGCTCCCGGGTAGGAAGGCTCTGCAGAAGTATCTGGACAGGCTGGATAGATGGGCTGAGGGCAGTGGCATGAGGTTCAAGAAGGCCAAGTGCTGGGTCCTGCACTTGCGTCACAACAGCCCCATGCAATGGTACAGGCTTGGAGAAGAGTGGCTGGAAAGCTGCTTGGGGGAAAAGGATCTGGGGATGTTGATTGACAGCTGGCTGAATATGAGCCAGCAGTGTGCCCAGGTGGCCAAAAAGGCCAACAGCATTCTGGCTTGTATCAGGAATAGTGTGGCCAGGAGGACTAGGGAAGTGATTGTCCCTTTGTACTCAATGCTGGTGAGGCCCCACCTTGAATACTCTGTTCAGTTTTGGGCCCCTTACTATAAGAAAGACATTGAGGTGCTGGAGAGAGTTCAGAGGAGGGTGATGAATCTGGTAAGAGGTTTGGAGCACAAGTCTTATGAAGAGTGGCTGAGGGAACTGGGGTTGTTTAGCCTGGAGAACAAGAGGCTGAGGAGAGACCTAATGGCTCTCAACAACTACCAGAAAGGACTTTGTAGCAAGGTGTGTGTTGGTCTCTTCTGCCATGTAGCAAGTGATAGGATGAGAGGAAACAGCCTCAATTTGCACCAGGGGGGTTCACATTGGATATTAGGAAAAATTTATTCACAGCAAGGGTTGTCAGGCCTTGGAATAGGCTTTCCAGGTAAGTGGTTGTGACACCATCCTTGGATGTAATTAAAAGATCTGTAGATGTGGTGCTTAGAGACATGGTTTAGTGGTGGACTTGGCAGTGCTAGGTTAATAGTTGGACTTGATGATCTTAAAGTTCTTTTCCAAACTAAACAATTCTGTAACACTATGAAAATTAATTTCTGCACCTGACTACAGGTAAGAGGAACATGGGGATGTTTCTCTACACTACCTCCTTGTGGGCCACAAATGCCAGACCCTCTTGCACATCACCATGTCCATGGAAAACATATCAGGACTGACTGAACAAACAGATGATGGAATCTGATGGCATGCATCACTAAGTGCTGCAGGAGCTGGCTGATGTCATTGTGAAACTGAGAAGGTGATGAAGGAAATCCTCCTGGAAGTCATCAGCAAATATATTAATGATAAGAAGGTGATTAGGAATAGGTGGCATAGATTTACAAAGATGAACTCATACCTGGCTAAAATGGCAGCCTCCTATGATGAAATGATCGGCTCAGTGGACAGGGAAAGAACACTGGGTATTGTTGACGGTAACTTTAGTAAGGCTTTTGACACAGTCTTGTAGAAATACTGATGAAGAATGGACTGAATAAACACAGTGAGGTGGATTGGAGAACTGACAACTTCTGGACTGGAAGCAATGTGATGAGTGACACAAAGTCCAGGTGGAGGCCAGTAACTGGTGGTACACTCCAGGGATCTGTGCTGGGCTGCATTACGCAGAGCATTACTTGCAAAGTCAAGGGAAGTAATCTTTGCCCTCAGTGTGGGTGACACAGATCTGGAGTAGTGTGTCCCATTCTGGGCTTCCCAGTTAAAGTGAGACATGGACATACTGGAGCAAGTCCAGCAAAAGGCCAGTAAGATGAGAAGGAGACTGGAGTACCTGCCATAGGAAGAGAGGCTGAGAGAGCTCTGGTAATTATTTCTCATAGAAGAGCAGGTTTGGGAGATGTTTTGTGAAAGTGTATGAAGAGCTGATTGGAGGTGGTTGGGGTAAAGAAGACAAGCCAGACTCGTATCTGTGGAATCCAGTGGCAGAATGAGACACAATGGGCCCAAATTGAAATATGGTGGTGGTACAACACTGCAACAGTTTTCCCAGAGAGGCTGTGGAGCCTCTGTCCCCAGACACGGTCCTGAGCAACCCGCTCTAGGTGACTCTGCTGTGAGCCGAGTGGTTGTGCAAATGATCTACAAAGGCACCTTCCAAAACGAACCCTTCAGTGATTATTGGGGCCTGACCTGATGCCTGGAGAGCGCTGTGGATGAAAGGGCTGGGAAGAGCTTCAGGTGCTTTCCAAAGAGCTTCCCCAGTGTTGGCATCATCTGAGTCTGTCCATGGTGCTGCAGCGCTTGGAAGGATTTGGGGAGGGGGGAGGGGTTTGGGAAGCTGCAGAGTAATAGGCCTGGCATTTGTTGTAGTCAACTGAGTATAACTGCACTAAGTTCTAAACTTAGTGGCTGTATGAATAAAGGTGGTATTTTATGATCATGTCAGTGTGTCTTCCGTAAGGGAAGGTCAGCTGCCACTGAGTACAGGGACAAGAGGAAGTCCATCATAAAATGAGTGATGCCTCATTGCAAGAAGTATCAGGCATAAGAGGGAGTATTTCCAAATGGATGAGTTTATTAACTGGTCAAAAGAGTGTACGTTCAAAGGAGCCTTCAGGAATGGAGTGCTGGGATGGGAGGAGGCAGCTCTATGAATCTCTCAGCTCAGTTCTCATGGTGGCCACCCAGGCAGTGTGAGCACGGGGGATTGTTCGCAAAGAGTAGAAGACAAAACAACAACTGATTTCCCACCACAGTATAAAGCTTAATGTGTAGCAATAATTGTGTTTCAATTTTCTTTTTTTTTTTTTCTTGTTTGCTTGTTAGTTTTTGGTGGTGCATTTCTAATTAGATGGTTTCCTCACAGCACAGCTGCAGGAACCTTATATCAGCCACTGTGTGAACTGAAAGTATGACATCACATCCACCTTGATCTGCCTGTTTCCTCCATGTGTTCAGAGTCCATCTCTCACCATTTCTTTTCAGCAAAAGGAAGTGTCAGTTCATAGAGTTATAGGTGCTCTGAGAAACACCGACCTCTTGAAAGCCTGGTCCAGCTGAGCAGTGACTTCTGTGGTGTCTTGAAAGCAGGGACTGGTGAGTAGTATTTGCCATTGCTGTGCAATGGCACTTGCGGTTTCGGAGGAAGGTAGAGAGACGTATTTCCTGTGTTTGTTTTGTGAAACAAATGGACTGGCTAATGCAGCATCAAAATTGTCCTCTTATTGGCTACAAAAGCAGCAATGTACTTCTGAATATACAGCAGTGTGCTTGCGGTGGAAGTTCCTCATCTTACTGAAAATGTGCACATAACATTGCAGCTTGCTCACCGTTAGATCAGAGCTGTGCTTTCGTGCCGTCTCTTCAGCCAAAGGCTCTGTTCCCTTAAGCCTGGACCTGCTTTCTCCTCTATAGCTTACCAAGCTAAAAATGATTGATGGGATTCAACAGGCTATGGTGTGGAGAGGGTGGGAGATAGCTATGCAAAAAGCAAAATGGGTTTTTTTGCTGTCAATTCTCTGCAGGAGAAGAAAATGTTCTGGGAATCCAGAGCTGATTATTTGTGTATTGGCTGCCTCTCCTCTGTCCCCAAAGCCCAGTGCCTCGTGGAGAGCGGTGGCTCCATGCTGTTGCATTTGGAAACCCCCCAGTGCAGCTCAAAAGTCATTTTCTGGCTACATGGAGAGATTAGTCTGTAACCCAGCTGCAGTAACCAGGGGTGGGGCGAAAGGCAAATGGCATCGTGCCAGCTGGATTTTCTGTCCTGTTCACTGTCTGTTTGGTTAAAGATTAAAGCTTTTTGCTGTTTCCTGAAGCTGTCTGTCCTGGAGCATGGGGACTTGGATTTGGGAATGGAGCGGAGAGAGGTGGGATAAATCTTACAATCATAGAATAATTTTGTTTGGAAAAGACCTTTAGGATCATCGAGTCTGACTGCAAATCCAACAGTGCCAAGTCCACCACTAAACCAGGTCCCTAAGTGTCACATCTATGTGTATTTTCAGTATCTCCAGGAATAATGACTCAACCGCTTCCCAGTGCAGCCTCGTCTCCTTACCTTGGCAGTTCTTGTCCTTATCATTTGCATCTGCCATCAAAGCTGCTTTGTATCCCCCTCCCACTATCCATCCATTCTGCTATGCTACAGTGAGCTAGGCTCTCTGTAGTGGGGAGGGCATCTGATTTCAAAAGGCAGCAACTGCTGGTTCAACAGCCTGGGAGACTGAGGCCTCTTGGTAGGAACTGATGACAGCATCGGGGTTTTAGTATTCATTTGGTTTTGGGGAAGGTTGTGTATCAGTAGAAAGAACTCTCAGCACAAGAAAAAAACTCCCATCAGGGCAGCAGTTGTACACAATGTCTGTTGATAGAGCCCCAGGAACATTCAGAAGGAGCATTCATATTTCCTTGTCCTAGGGATCTTTGCACATATGTTTCATGTTCAGAATGACCTGATATTCTAGAAGATGTTAGATAAGGTCTCATATGCTGTTCCCAGAGTTTGTGGTGCACAACCATGCAGGTGTGCCGTTTGTGTGTTGAATGCTGCATACCATTCCAATTGGCAAGCACAACTTACATGGATAATATACATCGAAAATGTACATTGAGAGAACTGAAGATCAGACATGGTATCTGATATGCTAAGAGGAGAGACTTGTCCTTCTTTTGTGATTGGACAAGAGAGATCCAGAGTTGGGCAGTAGCTTCTGATGTGGGACCTGAAGGTCCTGTGACAATATAGAGAAGCCAGAAGACTGTTTCAGAAATGACAAAAAGGCATAGTTTAAGTTGGGGTGAAGGAAGGAGAGTTCTCCTCTACCGTGGCACTTTCCCAAGGCTCATGGTCTGCTGCCTTGCCTGTCAATGTCTTTTTCTTCTTTCCTCTCTTTCAGATCACAACGGTTGTGCTGGGGGAGCAGGCTCTGACGGGAGCGAGACTGCCCAGGATGTCCAACTACCTGCAAAAACTGACCACAGTGCTGCCGAGCCACAGGCCTGGGGCTCTGTTTATCCTCATCATTTCATTTCTGCTCGTTGCCTCTGTTGTGTTCTACCAGAGAACTGGGAAGGACACTGAAGGCCAGCTCTACCACTCGCCTACACAGAACAGGTCTGAAGACTTTTTGACTTCTCCTCCCCACACCATTGCTGGTGGGTCCCCTCCTTCCCCAGGGGATGTGTTTTTTGTGGAGACCTCTGAGCGAATTAACCCAAGTTACCTGTTCACGTGCTCTGTGGAGTCAGCGGCCCGGGCACACCCTGGAACACGGGTTGTGGTGCTCATGAAAGGCCTGGCAAAGGGGAATGTCTCATTGCCCAGCCACTGGGCATTCTCATTGCTGAGCCGCTTCCCCAACGTGGAGATCCAGCCCCTGGACTTGGCAGAGCTTTTCTCAGGAACACCTCTGGCAAAGTGGTACTCACAGCCTGAGCACCAGAAGGAACCTTATTTCTTTCCCGTCCTGTCTGACGCCTGCAGAATTACCATCATGTGGAAATTTGGTGGCATCTACCTGGACACAGACTTCATTGTACTGAAGAACTTGAAGAACCTCACCAATGCCCTTGGTATTGAGTCTCAGGATGTGCTGAATGGGGCCTTTCTGTCCTTCAAACCCAAGCATGAGTTCATAGAACTTTGCATGCAGGACTTTGTCGATAACTACAAAAGCTGGATCTGGGGGCACCAGGGCCCACAGCTACTAACACGTGTCTTCAAGAAGTGGTGCTCTATCAGTAATATCCAGAATGGTATGATCTGCAAAGGAGTGAGTGCTCTTCCTCCTGATGCTCTTTATCCCATTCCATGGCAGGACTGGAAGAAATTATTTGAAGCAATCAGCTCCTCAGAGCTTCACAATCTCCTTAAGAACACCTATGCGGTGCACGTATGGAACAAACTGAGCCACGATGCAAGGCTAGAGATCACGTCCCAGGCTTTGCTGGCTCAGCTGTATTCTCAGTTCTGCCCTGCCACATCTGCACAGATGAAGAAGGACTTTGAAGAGCAGTCAAGGCCTGTAATGTGACCTGCGGCAGGGAAGTTTTCCAACCTGAAGGAAACTGAGTGCCTTCCACAGAGTTGGTTTCTAGCCCACAGAGCAGGTATTCTGTGTGACAGCTCAGTGATCTCAGTGATTTTTATACTAATTCTAATATCTGCCTCAGATAATACATGCTTCAATTATACACCAGAAGTTGGATTTGGTCTCTCTTGCTACCCTTCAGTAGCCCTTGATGCTGCAGGGAAAGGTGATCTCATTCACTGGTGCCTATCAGTTGCTCCACTATGTCTATTCTCTTTGTTGTATCAGGTCTGAAATGCCTCTTGTGTAGTGTCAAAATCTGTAGGAACCCTTTCCTTGCTGTGTGCAATGTTTCTAAATATGTAAATAAATGCCAGTGCTATAGGACACAGTTTAGACGAGTTTAGGACCAACTTCCCCCAGTGGTAAAGACTCTGACTGCTGGTGAAATATATGGGGAGTATATGAAAATGTCCTTAAGAAATGGAAAATGTTTTAAAATCCCACTCGGCTCGGTGTAAAGATTTTCTTGCTTTCCAAAGACACTTTGTTTCAAATTATCTTTTCTATTGTTTCATATTCCATAGCAATAGGCTGATTTTCTGCTTCTCTTCAGAGAAACAAATAGACAAAAGCTGTTCTTTTACCAGTGTGGGTAAAGATCCTTGTATTGTTGCAGAAATCTTTGTGGCACGTGGGCATCTAACCAGTCCTTGTCACACACTCAGAAGATCTCAGTGTCTACCTGTTCCTGCAATAGTGTGAGAAGGAAAATCATTACCTTGCTTTTGAATACTGAACACATTGTGGAAGAACACAGGCAAACACCAATGTTTGCAGAAGGACTAGTGACCAGGCCCAGGATCAGAACCCGTGTCTCCAGTGATATCTCCTTATTGTCACTGGGGATCTAGTCTAACCCTAATGCTGATTACACAAGCAGATAAGTGGCTGCAGGCATCACTGCCTGTAATAGGAACACAGGTGTCTATATCAGGGACTTTTAACATTAGGTGAGAGAAAGCCAGCTGTGGCTTTTAAAAAACCTGGGCAAATCTGATGCAGTGGTAGACCTGCTGTTGATCTGATGGCCATTCTCACATTGGAACTTGCTTCCTGCATGTCTAGGGCACTGTAATTGTAAGATGCATTTGAAATTAATTAAATTTTAATATGTCATTTTCCTGAATTCCTTTATGTGCTGAAAAGTGCAGTGTTACCACCTAAAAAGGAAGGCTGACATAAGTTTGATCCAGCCTTTAATATGAGCAGCAGTATGTTTCCAGGTTTGTCAGACACTGAGCCATGGCACACTATTGATGAAACACACCACTGCAAACTGAAAGGGAGTGAGTCATCCATTTTCTACTAAAAATGAGTCATGTGAAACAACACATTAACTTATTCTGGCGTCTGGTCCCATGTCCCCCCTGACAAAAAAAAACTTTTCTGGACACTCTAACTACTAATCTTCACTGAGGAGTGCTGAGGAGTACCAGATATGCTGTTCCAATGTGGTGCCCATGGCAGCAAACAACCATCTGTAGCTCATATACCTCTATCTTCACTGTCTCACATGTGGCTCTTTCCTCAGCCAGCAGGAAAATGACAGTGTAATGGACAAATTCGACCTCCGGGCTGACACCAATAAAGGTGCTTCCAACTGGCCTGACCAGGCCATTCCATCTGAACTGGATGCTCAAAACTCAGTCATCTTTGTCCAGCTGAAAGCAGAAGCAAAACAACGGAAAAAATTCCAACACAGCTGTGACCAGAAACACACACTTTTGAACCCGAGATTTTTGAGAGTGTTGCAAGATTCAGTTATCCTTGCTGTGCCAGTGTGCTATAGCTGGAACACGGCCTTTTCCCTGCTCTCTGGAGCATACATGATCATTTATCTCAAGCTCCATCAGTATTGCAATTCTGTAAACACTGGCTCTACATTTTAAAATAGTTTTTGTGAGAAAAGAAGATGGACTTGAGGGCATGCTAGTATGTCTTCTGCTTATGTACAGCTGGGCAAATTAGACTCAAAGCAGTTGAGCCTATGATTTCATCATTAGGCCTTAAGTCATTACCACAGCTTTTAGCTCTATAGCTTTTTGTCTTATTTGCAAAGGCACCCTGCTTGTTCTTACCCTGGTTTTGTTCTTCCGAGCAACATATCCCTGGTGGTCAATTTGACTATGCTTTTCCTGAAGGTAAGATTGTACCCAGTTGTGCAAACCTAAGATCTGTTTACCGTGCTGTGTTTCTCCAACAAAATCATGTTCAAAACAGAAAGAATCAGGTCTGTAATAAACCAAAGAAGAATTTGTAGGTCTTTTATGTGTATCAATAGTTCAAACGGGCAGAGGTAAAAGGCAAGAAGATACACAAGCTGGTTATCTTGATTTGTGAGCAGTTATTTTGTTTGTCTGGATGGTGTTGTGTTTTCTTTCTTACTTTGCACAAAACGTGCAATGAAATTTAGCCACGAAGTCTAAATTGGTGTTTGATGATGAAGGTTACTAATAAATGCCACAGATGCATCACTGCTGCGTATCTGGATTTTAGCAAAGCTTCTGACACTGTCCCCCTTAACAGTCATGGACAAACTGATGAAGTGCAGATTAGAAAAGTGGATGATGTGGTGGGAAGAAAAGTGCATGAATGTCTGTGGTTGAAGGCCTCTGAATTAGGGACAAAAAAGGCGCTTTCATGACTTCTCTTGCTAAGATAGCATCAAGGAAGCAATTGTTTTCAACTGTTTCTTCTGGTGTCACTACTTCTGCTATACCAGTAGGTGTCTCACAGTTCTCCAATAAGGAAATAAAGGCTGCAGAAAAAGAGAAGCTTTCAGCAGGCACATCCTAATGAACAGGCCACACGCTTAAGCATATCTGTGAGTGCCATCATAAAAAGATGCCATATAATATGCCTTGGCAGCCCTCAGGGAAAGACATTCCTTTATATGTCAGGTGTCATTCTCAGGTACACTGTTGGGTGTCAGTCTAGAGGTGACTCAAGGCCAGGTGAGTGTTGCACTTGTTTTTGAGGTAAACAGCTCACTACTGGGCTTCCTTATGGAACCAGCTGCTGAAGATATGATGACCTTCTACCAAAACAAATAATATCTGACCACCAAAACTACAAGCATAGGCTTCTGAATGTGGGCTATGCTATAGCCCCCAATGGAAATGCAAGAAGTAGCTGTGGACCTAGTGCTATCTGAAAGGGCTAGAAGATGTGAGCAAAGGAGGAAAGATGACTTTGGCGTCTTTTTCAATACGTGGAATAACATCAAGGCAATGACAAGAGTCTTAACCATTTCATTTTGTACTGGAAGTACCACAGAGAAATTAGTATTTTGATTAAGGCATTAAAGGATGTTCTGAGGGTACAGGTAACCTTCAGGCAGATGTTGTGGAAACTGCCTTCAAATGACATGTAGCATGATGATCCCCACCACATCCACACTATATATGTTGTTACGTTTTAGGCTAACACATAAAAAACAACACGGATTCTTCACGTCATTTCCACCATTAACCAAAGTATGGGTCTCACTTGCAAAAGCCTTTATGCTCTTCAAGCACTCTTCATTTATTTAGTGAAATAGGTGTCTGGCTGTGCTGTCCTAAACAGTACTGTCACATTGCTATGTGGCATCTGCTTTTCCCTAGTAGAAAGACCCGAGTAAAACAATTAAAGAAGAAAGATGTCCTTAGAGGAGACAGTGTCTGCCTTTATAAGAATGAGAAGAAAACCCGTAATGCTATCAGGATGCTTTGATAGAATTGGCCTTCCTACAAAATGAGAGAAGACATTACAGGAGGACAGCCGGCATAAACAACACCACCACCACCACCAACAACACCACACACAAAAAAAACCCCAAAAACCCCCCAAACCGACAGAATCTTTAACACTGTAGGAGCTTGAAATTTCTCTGTTGACTCATTTTCAGAGATGCTGGTCATGAACAGTGTACTGTGCTATATACATCACAAATGATAAACAGAAGTAATGTAGAGCCAAGTTTCCCTCCCACCACACCACAAATAAATAAAAAGGAGAAGAGGGCACCTTCTTTCTCTGTGCATTTGTAACCCACAGATCCCCTGCATATGAGGCCATGCAGTGCAGCAGAGGGTTTATTTCTCTCCCGAGTCCTTACTCTCCAGCCTAGCCAGTCTAATTCTCCTCACCTCTGTGATCATGCTTAAGCAACCCCACTCCTTAGTATCAGCCTTTGTTTCCTCTTTTTGACTTCATAACCACAGCCCCAGCCAGTGCCCCAGTGCCAGGGAGGTGCAAAGACAGTTCTGTGCAGCTCCACCAGCTTTGAACTGGGGCATCCGGGTGCTCTGAAATTTTCAGTCTTGTGGTTGGCCATGTTTAAGGGCACCTCAATCAGTGTTACAAATAAGCACATCCAAAATGGAAAGTAGACTTTACTGACAGTTTTCAAGTTTCTGTTCCGAAAAAGGCATTCTCAAGGGAAGAGAAGATGAGTAGCACTTTGTTAAGGTAGGCAAGGGGTGACTAGAGCCTTCTTGTGAGAAATGGAAAATCCATATGGGAGAAGGTTTCCCCACATACATTTTGACCTGATGTAGGTATCTCTTTTTCAAGTTTATCAGCAACAGAAAATTATACAGGATGAAGCAACATTGAAATGAAGTGTTTGGGCACTTCTGTGAGTACAAAATTGGATACTGGATACTCAGTGGCCTGCTGCAATTTGTGGCCACAACATATAGTTATGTTTACACTATGCTGAGCTGGCAAGGAGTAAAATGGCTCCTTGTTTAATCTGGTACTCACTCCTCCTTCACAGTTCCCTGGGACTGGTAGCAGCAACCCTGACACCCTCCTCACCCACACCTCAGTGCTATTCCATGCTCTCCAGCAGACACCCAGCAATTCCTCTGATTCCTCCCTTATTGCCCAAAGAATGACCTGGGACCTATCTCTCCTTCTCCTTGCGGCAAGTCACCCAGGCCATATGCACAAGTGGTCGTACTCACACAGAAACATCCTGGATGGAGGGGAGCTCAGGACATCTCTAATCCTGTTCAAAGTGTGGTCAGCACTGAATTCAGACTATATTGCTCCAGATGTCATCTTGCTGGGTCTTGAAAACCTCCAGAAAGAACATTGCTCAGCTTCTCTGGGCATCCCATTCTGGTGGCATTTGTCCTTGTTGAATTTCATGATGTTCCTTCCTTAGTCTTTTCCTCCCACCTGCTGAGGTCCAGTTGAACAGAAGCCCTGCACTTGATCACACCAACTTCATCACCACAGTTTCCTGTCATCTGCAAAACTGGAAAGGTCGCAGTCTAGATCCTCTTCCGGGCCACTGATAAATGTATTAAATGCTGTAGTGCTCAAGACAGAGACCTGGGAGACTCCACTGGTAACCAATGTCCCGGCAGTGTGGACCATTGATGTGTTCTCTGTACTCTTCCCTCTCCTAAGTGATTCTTTGTCATTAGGAAGTCCTGCCTATGCCAGTCGTGGAGTTGACCAGTCATAGGCAACTCTCTAGCAGACATCAGGTTTGCAGACAGCGGGTTTGCAGACATCTTTTCCTACTGTACCATGCTGCCCTAAATCCTCATGTGACTTAGCAGCTGGTTGCCTGCAAATGAATTGTGTAGTCTTTCCCAGGCATAAGGTGGTTAACATCCACATCACATATCTCACTGAAAACTTTAGAAAGTTCATGATTTAAGGCCTTCCTGCCTTCCTGCAGGTCACTTCTAGGGTCCTCTAACATCACTCTGTCTTCTAGATAGTACCTTGTCATGAGGAGAGCTGGTCAGCACTGCTTTAAAAACCATAGAGCCTACTGTTCATGTTCATATCCTAAGAATGCAGGTAACCTGTAAGGAAACTTGAGCCTTCCCTACGGTTATTTTAGAGTATATTTTGACAGAGTTCTTTTTAATAAGCCTTCCTGCAGTTTTCCATGCACTGAAATAAAAATGAAGATGGTGGTGTTTAATTCAGGAGGATCCCATGTGCATACCACTTTCTCAGGAAAAGAAGTGCAGAAATTTTTCCACAGTGAGTATTTGTTTCAAACAGCCACTTGAGTAACTTGCCATAATTTTAACAAGTGGTTCTCCCAGACTGAACAATGGCACCTTCAATCCCAAGTCTGAACCTCCTAACTGATAACTCTTAGGTCTTCTCCTTCTAGTCTGTCCAGAAGGGAGATATTCACTGCACCCTCCTTCCAGTGGCAAACTCCATGGTCTCTAGCAGAAATAGCAAACAAACATAGTGGTAAAGTCACAAAAAGTCTTCTGATGTGGCAGCCTTGATGTGAGGCATCTTGAGTTCTGAGATGGATCGTGAACTGGTTGGATGGCAGAGCTCAGAGGGTTGTGATCAACAGTGCAGAGTCTGGTTGAAGGCCTGTGGTTAGTGGAGTTCCCCTAGGTCCAGTCCTGTTCAACCTGTTCATCAGTGACCTGGATGAAGAAACTGAGTGCATCTGAGCAATTTACTGATGATACCAAACTGGGTGGAAGGGCTGACACACCAGAAGGCTGTGCTTCCATTCAGACTCCTTTCATTGGTGCCCAACAACAGGATGAGGGGCAACAGGCCCAGGCTGAAACATAGAAGGTTTCATCTGAAAATGAGGAGAAACTTCTTCACTTGGAGGGTGCCAGAGAACTGGAACAGGCTGCCCAGAGAGGTTGTGGAGTCCCCTTCTCAAGGAGTCTCCTTCTCAGAAAGCTCAAAAGCGAACCAGGTGGGCATCTCCCCTGTTGTCAGGGAGGGAGTAGAAGTCCTAGAAGAAAAGAGGGCATTAATTAAATCATGGGAGAAGAGTCTAGATGCAGAACAGCAAGATTTTATGTGCCTTTCCTGCCCCGGACTGCACTTTGTGGCTGGCTGAGAAACTGCTGGAGTTTAGACCTCCATATGGAAAGAAACTGAAAGTAGAAAACTGTGCCACCTTTTTGTTTGTTGTTGTTATTTTTTCTTTTTTTTTTTTTTTTTTTTCTTCCCAGATGATTGAGCAATCCTTTTTTCTCCAGAACTGTCTATTTAACTGTTGGATGGAACTCATATAGCCTAAGAGGAGAATGCTGAAAAGCATAAGCAATCTGTGCTTAACTCCTTGAGAGCTTGTTGCCCAAAGAACAGGAGAACAGGATGGGCAAGTTGGCAAGTTCACAGAACAGAACTGGAGGTGTTTTCCAAACTTCAAGCACCATCTACATTCATGTTACCTTGGACTGACCTAACTTTACTGGATTGCTTTTCTCCTGGGTTCTGGATCCTCTCTTCATCAGCTTATTCCATCTCTTTGAGTACCACCATATTATGTTTAACAGAGTTTTTACTTTGGAAATAACTACCAGTGGCAGCTAGGAGTCTGCTGTCTGTTGAACATCCAATGTATGTGAGATATTAGGGGCATGTCAGTATTTTTGTATATGTTGTTCCACATATCTGGTATATCATATACTTATATGTTAGCAAGCGTGTATTTTGGTAGATGTCACCTCTACAGAAAATCCATCATTCCTCTGCCAAGGGCTACCACAATATTGTTTTCTCTGGGCTAGCTGAGAGCACTGCTGTGCCTGGAGCTCTTGTGTTTGGGGGGATCTAGGATGCACAGTAAGTTTTGATTCTCTGCTTGTTTCTTCTGCCCTCTTCACCCCCCACCTCCAAAAGTGTAGTCCAGGAAGGCTGTGGTGCAAAGCAGGTTAAGAGCCCCACTTGGGGGAAAGAGCAGTTACCTGCCTTAATTATATACATGTTGGCAGCTGAGGTCTGCCTAGGGCTGGTTTGTCCTCAGCAGGAGAGAAGAGGAACAACAAAGATCTCCACATGCTCTGTCTGGATATGCCATTTGTGAACACCAGCACTCTGGTCTTCTTATGTACTTTAGGTTCATCTCTCTCAAGTATTTGTGACTGTTCCCTGTGTGCACTTGGGCTGTGGTCTCTCTGGTACGTTCTTTGCCACCATGCCTGAAACTCAGATGAATAGGCATTGTCCAGAAGAGAACACTACAGAGGGAGTCACTTCAGCTGCACCCTGCCATTACAGCTCAAGCTGAGATCTTGACCTTTAAATGTATGCATAATGATGGAGCCAAATAGCACCTGCCATGGCTCTGCAGTGTGTTGGCAGAGGTAAGACAAACAAGGAAATACACTTCACAAAGTGGAATCTATGTGCAGGGGGAAAATGATGTAGGTGCATAATGTCTGGCAAGATGAATAGGAAAATACCCTTAGGCTATAGAAAACATTCTTTGAAAAACAATTAACAAAATATATTAAGGCTACCAAAGCTGTTATTTTTCCAACTGCAGAAGGAACAGGAAGCCTGCTAGAGAGGGAGAAGGTCAGCAGGAGATGAGAGACTGAAAGGGAATTCAGAGATCAGTTTGAAGCAAACCGAAACTCTTAGCAGGGTAAAAAAACAACAGATGGCTGGGCCCAAAGAGTTGTGATGAATGGAGTCAAATGCACTTGGCCATCATTCTGGAGTAAGTCCAGCAAAAGTCCAGTAAGATGAGAAGGAGACTGGAGTACGTGCCATAAGAAGAGAGGCTGAGAGAGCTCTGGTAATTTTTTCTCATAGAAGAGCAGATTTGGAAGATGTCTTGTGAAAGTGTATGAAGAGCTGATTGGAGGTGGGTGGGGTAAAGAAGACAAGACAGACTCATCTCTGTGGAATCCAGTGGCAGAATGAGACACAATGGGCCCAAACTGAAATATGGTGGTGGTACAACACTGCAACAGTTTTCCCAGAGAGGCTGTGGAGCCTCTGTCCCCAGACACGGTCCTGAGCAACCCGCTCTAGGTGACTCTGCTGTGAGCCGAGTGGTTGTGCAAATGATCTACAAAGGCACCTTCCAAAACGAACCCTTCAGTGATTATTGGGGCCTGACCTGATTCCTGGAGAGCGCCGTGGATGAAAGGGCTGGGAAGAGCTTCAGGTGCTTTCCAAAGAGCTTCCCCAGTGTTGGCATCATCTGAGTCTGTCCATGGTGCTGCAGCGCTTGGAAGGATTTGGGGAGGGGGGAGGGGTTTGGGAAGCTGCAGAGTAATAGGCCTGGCATTTGTTGTAGTCAACTGAGTATAACTGCACTAAGTTCTAAACTTAGTGGCTGTATGGATGAAGGTGGTATTTTATGATCGTGTCAGTGTGTCTTCCGTAAGGGAAGGTCAGCTGCCATTGAGTACAGGGACAAGAGGAAGTCCATCATAAAATGAGTGATGCCTCATTGCAAGAAGTATCAGGCATAAGAGGGAGTATTTCCAAATGACCAGTTTATTAACTGGTCAAAAGAGTGTACGTTCAAAGGAGCCTTCAGGAAGGGAGTGCTGGGATGGGAGGAGGCAGCTCTATGAATCTCTCAGCTCAGTTCTCACGGTGGCCACCCAGGCAGTGTGAGCACGGGGGATTGTTCACAAAGAGTTAGAAGACAAAACAGCAACTGGTTTCCCACCACAGTATAAAGCTTAATGTGTAGCAATAATTGGGTTTTGATTTCCTTCTTGTTTGTTTGCTTGTTTGCTTGTTAGTTTTTGGTGGTGCATTTCTAATTAGATGGTTTCCTCACAGCACAGCTGCAGGAACCTTATATCAGCCACTGTGTGAACTGAAAGTATGACATCACATCCACCTTGATCTGCCTGTTTCCTCCAGGTGTTCAGAGCCTGTCTCTCACTATTTCTTTTCAGCAAAAGGAATTGCCCGCCCATAGAGTTATAGGTGCTCTGAGAAACACCGACCTCTTGAAAGCCTGGTCCAGCTGAGCAGTGACTTCTGTGGTGTCTTGAAAGCAGGGACTGGTGAGTAGTATTTGCCATTGCTGTGCAATGGCACTTGCGGTTTCGGAGGAAGGTAGAGAGACGTATTTCCTGTGTTTGTTTTGTGAAACAAATGGACTGGCTAATGCAGCATCAAAATTGTGCTCTTATCGGCTACAAAAGCAGCAATGTACTTCTGAATATACAGAAGTGTGCTTGCGGTGGAAGTTCCTCATCTTACTGAAAATGTGCACATAACATTGCAGCTTGCTCACCGTTAGATCAGAGCTGTGCTTTCGTGCCGTCTCTTCAGCCAAAGGCTCTGTTCCCTTAAGCCTGGACCTGCTTTCTCCTCTATAGCTTACCAAGCTAAAAATGATTGATGGGATTCAACAGGCTATGGTGTGGAGAGAGTGGGAGATAGCTATGCAAAAAGCAAAATGGGTTTTTTTGCTGTCAATTCTCTGCAGGAGAAGAAAATGTTCTGGGAATCCAGAGCTGATTATTTGTGTATTGGCTGCCTCTCCTCTGTCCCCAAAGCCCAGTGCCTCGTGGAGAGCGGTGGCTCCATGCTCCATTTGGAAACCCCCCAGTGCAGCTCAAAAGTCATTTGGATTTTCTGTCCTGTTCACTGTCTCTTTGGTTAAAGATTAAAGCTTTTTGCTGTTTCCTGAAGCTGTCTGTCCTGGAGCATGGGGACTTGGATTTGGAAATGGAGCGGAGAGAGGCAGGATAAATCTTACGATCATAAAATCATTTTGGTTTGAAAAGACTTTTAAGATCATTGAGTCCGACTGTAATCCCAAAAGTGCCAAGTCCACCACTAAACCATGGCCCTAAACTTCACATCTATGTGTCTTTTCAGTATCTCCAGGGACAGTGACTCAACCACTTCGCTGGGCAGCCTGTTCCATTGCTTTAGAACTCTCTTAGTGACTAATTTTTTCCTAATGTTCTGTCTAAACCTCTCCTGGTGCAATTTGAGCTGTTGCCTATTGTCCTAAATACCACAGTTCTCCTTGCTGCTTCTATGCATGCTTTGGCGCACTGATGTTTGGGGCCCAGTGGTGGATCCAGGAGATATTGCTTCTGCTGTCCTTAACTTCAGGGAAGGTAAGGGCAGAAATGCTGATGCTAATGCTGAGAATGTAGCTAAAATTACTTATTTTTTAACTGCTCCCTTGTTACTAATCTCTTCATCTCCATCCCTCCCTACTGCAGAAGGAAAAGAAGAAGTAAGGGAAGGTAGGGTAGGGTGGAGTAAGGACTGCATATCCTTCACCAGGTGATTCAAGTGGCAGAGTTGAGCAAGTGACAGCCAGCATGTCTTTTGTATCCTAGGTTGATAACAGTAGGGTTAGCCAACACCATCTGTCAGTGGAGGCAGAAGTGAGGACTTGGAAGGGGGGCAAAGTTATGAAACAGCCTTGAAACTCTCTTTACCTGGGCAGTTCTTCTCCTTATCATTTGCATCTGTCATCAAAGCTGCCTTGTGTCAATTCCCCTCTCACTGTCCATCCATTCTGCTATACTACAGTGCCACTGAAAATGATCTAGGCTCTCTGTAGTGGGGAGGGCATCTGATTTCAAAAGGCAGCAACTGCTGGTTCAACAGCCTGGGAGGCTGAGGCCTCTTGGTAGGAACTGATGACAGCATTGGGGTTTTAGTATTCATTTGGTTTTGGGGAAAGTTGTGTATCAGTAGAAAGAACTCTCAGCACAAGAAAAACTCCCGTCAAGGCAGCAGTTGTACACAATGTCTGTTGATAGAGCCCCAGGAACATTCAGAAGGAGCATTCCTATTTCCTTGTCCTAGGGATCTTTGCACATATGTTTCATGTTCAGAATGACCTGATATTCTAGAAGATGTTAGATAAGGTCTCATATGCTGTTCCCAGAGTTTGTGGTGCACAACCATGCAGGTGTGCCATTTGTGTGTTGAATGCTGCATATCATTCCAATTGGCAAGCACAACTTACATGGATAATATACACGGAAAATGTACACGAGAGAACTGAAGATCAGACATGGTATCTGATATGCTAAGAAGAGAGACTTGTCCTTCTTTTGTGATTGGACAAGAGGGATCTAGAGTTGGGCAGTAGCTTCTGATGTGGGACCTGAAGGTCCTGTGACAATGTAGAGAAGCCAGAAGACTATTTCAGAAATGACCAAAAGTCATAGTTTAAGTTGGGGTGAAGGAAGGAGAGTTCTCCTCTACCGTGGCACTTTCCCAAGGCTCCTGGTTTGCTGCCTTGCCTGTCAATGTCTTTTTCTTCTTTCCTCTCCTTCAGATCACAACGGTTGTGCTGGGGGAGCAGGCTCTGACGGGAGCGAGACTGCCCAGGATGTCCAGCTACCTGCAAAAACTGACCACAGTGCTGCCGAGCCACAGGCCTGGGGCTCTGTTTATCCTCATCATTTCATTTCTGCTCGTTGCCTCTGTTGTGTTCTACCAGAGAACTGGGAAGGACGCTGAGGGCCAGCTCTATGGCTTGTCTATACAAAACAGGTGTAAACAGTTTTTCGCTTCCCCTCCCCACACCATTGCTGGTGGGCCTCCTCCTTCCCCAGGGGATGTGTTTTTTGTGGAGACCTCTGAGCAAACTAACCCAAGTTACCTGTTCACGTGCTCTGTGGAGTCAGCGGCCCGGGCACACCCTGGAACACGGGTTGTGGTGCTCATGAAAGGCCTGGCAAAGGGGAATGTCTCATTGCCCAGCCACTGGGCATTCTCATTGCTGAGCTGCTTCCCCAACATGGAGATCCGGCCCCTGGACTTGGCAGAGCTTTTCTCAGGAACACCTCTGGCAAAGTGGTACTCACAGCCTGAGCACCAGAAGGAACCTTATTTCTTTCCCGTCCTGTCTGACGCCTGCAGAATTGCCATCATGTGGAAATTTGGTGGCATCTACCTGGACACAGACTTCATTGTACTGAAGAACTTGAAGAACCTCACCAATGCCCTTGGTATTGAGTCTCAGGATGTGCTGAATGGGGCCTTTCTGTCCTTCAAACCCAAGCATGAGTTCATAGAACTTTGCATGCAGGACTTTGTCGATAACTACAAAAGCTGGATCTGGGGGCACCAGGGCCCACAGCTACTAACACGTGTCTTCAAGAAGTGGTGCTCTATCAGTAATATCCAAAGTGGTATGATCTGCAAAGGAGTGAGTGCTCTTCCCCCTGATGCTCTTTATCCCATTCCATGGCAGGACTGGAAGAAATTATTTGAAGCAATCAGCTCCTCAGAGCTTCACAATCTCCTTAAGAACACCTATGCGGTGCATGTATGGAACAAACTGAGCCACGATGCAAGGCTAGAGATCACGTCCCAGGCTTTGCTGGCTCAGCTGTATTCTCAGTTCTGCCCTGCCACATCTGCACAGATGAAGAAGGACTTTGAAGAGCAGTCAAGGCCTGTAATGTGACCTGCGGCAGGGAAGTTTTCCAACCTGAAGGAAACTGAGTGCCTTCCACAAAGTTGGTTTCTAGCCCACAGAGCAGGTATTCTGTGTGACAGCTCAGTGATTTCAGTGATTTTTATACCAATTATGATATCTGCCTCAGGTCATGCATGCTTAAATTATACACCAGAACTTTAATTTGGTCTCTCTTGCTGTCCTTCAGTAGCCCTTGATGCTGCAGGGAAAGGTGTCCTTGTTCATTGGTGCCTAGGACAGAATCTGTCTGTTAATACATGGCTCTGTGACTGATGTCACTACCACAATTTTGGACTTTCCGTTAACTGGATGCTGTAAACAGCACCAGGTTTGCTGGTGTTGGATGGGGTTCACCTTTCTCAAAGGAGGAGGAGGGTCTTTGCACTTGATCTCTCTGGGCTCATTGACAGAACTTTAAAGTAGACATTTATGGGGGAGTGGGACAATATCAGGCTTGCCTGTGACAGGCTATGGGAGAAGACGCTAAGGTTAGAGAGGTGGGGTGCTAGTGAGGACCCTCAGTCGGTAGCCCTGAGATGTGTTGGCCTCACTGAAGCACACTTGAAGTCTTATGGAGATGAGCCAGGGCTCCCGAGATAGTAGAAGCCAACAGGAAAACACCAGTTAAATACTTCAAATGAAGTAATGGTTGTTCCTCTAAGAAGATGACACGGCCAACAGCCCAGCTGAAGTGCCTGTACACCAATACACGCTGCATGGGCAACAAACTGAGCTGAAGGCCACTATGCTGCTAGAAGACTGCAACCTAGTGGCCATTACTGAAACTTAGTGGGACGAATCCCACGAGTGGAATGTGGCTTCAATGGCTACAGGCTGTTCAGAAGGGACAGGATAGGAAGGAAGGGTGGAGGGGTTGCCCTCCACATCAAGAGAAAGATAGAGCATGAAGAGCTGTCTCTGAGGAATAGCCAGGAGCAGGTTGAATGCTTATGGGTAAGAATTGGAGGCCGAGGCAACAAAGGAAACCTTGTCATTGATTGCTACTACAGGACGCCCAATCAGGGAGAGACTGTTGATGGAGTATTCTTATTCCAGCTACAGGAGGCATCTTGCTTGCAGGCTCTTGTCCTGCTGGGGAACTTCAACCACCCTGATGTCTGCTGGAAAAGAGCACGGTGAGCTGTAGGGAATCCAGGAGGCTCCTGGAGTGCATTGAGTATAACTTCCTGAGCCAGGTAATAGAGAGCCCTACCAGGGGGGATGCAATACTGCGCCTGATGGTCACTAATGCAGGTGAGCTAGTTGGTGACATCAAAACTGGAGGCAGCCTGGACTGCAGTGATTTTGGGCTGCTCGTGGAATTTGCAGTCCTGAGGGATGTGGAACAAGCAAAGACTAAAGTCAGGACCCTCAATTTTAGGAAAGCCAACTTCCATCTCATCAAGTAATTAGTCAATAGGGAAACTGCTGGTCAAGCTAAGGGCAAGAAGGAAATGAACAGGCAGAGGAAGCAGGGACAGGTATCCTGGGAAGAGTATAGAGACACAGCCCGGTTGTGCAGAGATGGGGTCAGGAAGGCCAAGGTTCAGTAAGGGATGCGAAGAATAGCAAGAAGGGCTTCTACAGGTATGTCAACCAGAAAAGGAAGGTTAAAAAAGGTGTACCCCCCCACTTCGATGAGTAAGACTTCTCAACTGTTAACAACGGATGAGGAGAAGGCTGAGGTACTCAACAACTTATTTGCCTCAGCCTTCACTGGCAAGCTCTCTTCCCTAACCTCTCAAGTGGATGAACTGCAAGACAGGGACTGAGGGAACAAAGACCCTCCCTCCTATAAATGAAGATCATGTTCATGACCACCTGAGAAAACTGAACATACATAAGTCTATGAGGCCCAATGAGATGCATCCCAGAGTCCTGAGGGAATTGGCTGATGTAGTTGCCAAGCCACTCTCCATGATATTTCAAAAATCATGGCAGTCAGGGGAAGTCCCTGGTTACTGGGAAAGGGGAAACATCACACCTATTTTGAAAAAGGGTAGAAAGGAGGACCCCAGGAACTACTGACCTGTCAGCCTCACCTCTGTGCCTGGGAAGATCTTGGAACAGATCCTCCTAGAAGCTGTGCTAAGGCACATGGAGGACAGGAAGGTGGTAAGAGACAGCCAGCATGGCTTCACCAAGGGCAAATCCTGTGACCTATCTGGTGGCCTTCTACGATGGAGTAACTACATCAGTTGACAAAGGAAAGGCTATGGATGTTGTCTATTTGGACTTGTATAAAACCTTTGACATGGTTCCCCACAACATCCTTCTCTCTAAATTAGAGAGGTATGGACTTGATGGGTGGACTGTTTGGTGGATGAGGAACTGGCGGGATGGTTGCATCCAGAGAGTAGTGTTCAATGGCACAATTTGTGGATGGACACTGGTGAGAAGTGGTGTCCCTCATGGGTCCATCTTGGGCCCAGTAATATTTAATATCTTCATCAATGTCATAGACAGTGGGATCAAGTGCAGCCTCAGCAAGTCTGCAGATGACACCAAGCTGAGTGGTGCAGTTGACATGCCTGGGGGACAGGATGTCATCCAGAGGGACCTGGACAAGCTCGAGAAGTGGGCCCAAGTGAACCTCATGAGGTCCAACAAGGCCAAGTGCAAGGCCCTGTACCTGGGTCAGGGTAACCCCCGGTATCAATACAGGCTGGAGGATGAAGAGATTGAGAGCAGCCCAGTGGAGAAGGACTCGGGGGGGTACTATTGGATGAAAGATTGGACATGAGCCAGTAATGTGTGCTTGTAGCCCAGAAGGCAAATCGTATCTTGGGCTGCACCAAAAGAAGCATGGCCAGGAAGCTGAGGGGGGTGATTCTGCCCCTCTGCTCTGGTGAGACCCCATGTGGAGTCCCGCATCCAGCTCTGGAGCCCTCAGCACAGGAAAGACATAGACCTGTTGGAGAGGGTCCAGAGGAGACCACCAAGATGATCAGAGGGCTGGAACACCTCTCCTGTAGGGACAGGCTTAGAGAGATGGATTTTTCAGCCTGGAAAAGACTCCAGGAAGACCTTATTTTAGCCTACCAGTACTTAAAAGGGGCCTAAGAGTAATATGAGGAGAGAATTTTTAGCAGGACCTGTTACGACAGGACAAGGGGTAGTGGTTTTTAAACTGAAGGAGGGGGATATTCAAGCTAGACACAAGGAAGAAATTTTTTGCAATGAGAGTGGTGAAACACTGGCCCAGGTTGCCCAGAGAGGTGGTAGATGCCCCATCCCTGGAGACATTCCAGGCCAGGCTGGACGGGGCTCTGAGCAACCTGATCTAGTTGAAAATGTCCCTGCTCATTGCAAGGGGGTTGGACTAGATGGTATTTGAAGGTCCCTTCCAACCCAAACTATTCTGTGATTATTATAGAATCCACAGAATGTCAGGGATTGGAAGGGACCTCAAAAGATCATCTAGTCCAATCCCCCTGCCGGAGCAGGAACACCTAGATGAGGTTACACAGGAATGTGTCCAGGTGGGTTTTGAGTGTCTCCAGAGAAGGAAACTCCACAACCTCCCTGAGCAGCCTGTTCCAGTGCTCTGGCACCCTCACTGTGAAGAAGTTTCTTCTCAAATTTAAATGGAACTTTCTGTGTTCCAGTTTATAGCCATTGCCCCTCATCCTATCACTGGTTGTCACCAAGAAGAGCCTGGCTCCATCCTCGTGACACTCACCCTTTATCTATTTATAAACATTAATGAGGTCGCCCCTCCATCTCCTCCAAACTAAAGAGACACTGATCCTTCAGCCTTTCCTCATAAGGGAGAGGTGCCACTCCCTCATTCATCTTAGTTGCCCTGCACTGGACTCTCTCCAGCAGTTCCCTGTCCTTCTTGAACTGAGGGGCTCAGAACTGGACACAGTATTTCAGACGTCATCTCACCAGGGAAGAGTAGAGGGGAAGGAGAACCTCTCTCGATCTACTAACCACCCCCCTTATAATACACCCCAGGATGCCATTGGCCTTCTCGGCCACAGGGACACAGTGCTGGCTCATGGTCATCCTGCTGTCCACCAGGACCCCCACGTCCCTTTCCCCTACGCTGCTCTCTAATAGGTCATTCCCCAACTTATACTGGAACCTGGGGTTGTTCCTACCCAGATGCAAGACTCTACACTTGCCCTTGTTATATTTCATTAAATTTTTCCCTGCCTAACCCTCCAGTGTGTCCAGGTCCCACTGGATGGCAGCACAGCCTTCTGGCCTGTCAGCCACTCCTCTCAGTTTGGTGTCATCAGCAAACTTGCTGACATTGCACTCTATTCCCTCATTTAAGTCATTGATGAATATATTGAATAATACTGGTCCCAGTACCGACCCCTGAGGCACTCCACTCCCCTGAGGCCTCCAACTAGACTCTGCCCCACTGACCACAACTCTCTGGCTTCTTTCCTTCAGCCAGTTCCCAGAACTATCAATTGCTCTTCTGTGTCTGTTCTCTTAGTTGTGTCAGGCCTGAAACACCTCTCATGTATTTTCAACATCTGTAGGAATCCTTGGCTTGCTCTGTGTAACGTTTCTAAGTATATAAATAAATGACAGAAAGTGCTATTGGGCCTATGATTTCATCATTAGGCCTTAACTCATTACCACAGCTTTTAGCTCTATAGCTTTTTGTCTTATTTGCAAAGGCACCCTGCTTGTTCTTACCCTGGTTTTGTTCTTCTGAGCAACATATCCCTGGTGGTCAATTTGACTGTGCTTTTCCTGAAGGTAAGATTGTACCCAGTTGTGCAAACCTAAGATCTGTTTACCGTGCTGTGTTTCTCCAACAAAATCATGTTCAAAACAGAAAGAATCAGGTCTGTAATAAACCAAAGAAGAATTTGTAGGTCTTTTATGTGTATCAATAGTTCAAACGGGCAGAGGTAAAAGGCAAGAAGATACACAAGCTGGTTATCTTGATTTGTGAGCAGTTATTTTGTTTGTCTGGATGGTGTTGTGTTTTCTTTCTTACTTTGCACAAAACGTGCAATGAAATTTAGCCACGAAGTCTAAATTGGTGTTTGATGATGAAGGTTACTAATAAATGCCACAGATGCATCACTGCTGCGTATCTGGATTTTAGCAAAGCTTCTGACACTGTCCCCCTCAATACTGGGCTTCCTTATGGAACCAGCTGTTGAAGATATGATGACCTTCTACCAAAACAAATCATATCTACCACCAAAATTACAGGCATAGGCTTATGAATGTGGGCTATGCTAGCAGAAGGCTTTGTGGGCACTGCTTCAGTAGAGGAATAATGCAGCATAAACCTACATGAGATAGCTTGAGCTTGAGCACATGGTCACTGAGTGCACTGGTTCATTTTCTCCTTGGCCACCTGCTCTGTCCTATCATTTCCTGTACTGGTTCTCTGACACTCGGTGGACTCTGGGAGCTTATGCAGTTCACAGAGTAGATAGAAAAATATTTGATGTCAAAAACCCAAGTAATTTCCTGCAGGTTAGTGAGCTCAAAGGACCTAGTGTAGGTTTCTGTGTGTACCAGAGCTGCCCTCACGAGACACAGGACTATGTGGCTCGGGGAGGTGTAGGGGACAGTGAAAAACAATGCTCCCTGTTATGCTGGCTGTTTGGTCAGCTTAACATACTCTGTCTGGGGAAAAGAAAAACCAGGGAGGGAAACTTACATTCATAGACATGCTTGAAGCATAGCCCCCAACAGAAGTGCAAGAAGTAGCTGTGGACCTAGTGCTATCTGAAAGGGCTAGAAGCTGTGAGCAAAGAAGGAAATATGACTTTGGCATCTTTTTCAATACATGGAGTAACATCAAAGCAATGACAAGTGTCTTATCCATTTCACTTTGTACTTGAAGAACCACAGAGAAATTCAGATTTTGACTAAGGCACAAAAGGATGTTCTGAGGGTACAGGTAACCTCCAGGCAGATGTTGTGGAAACTCCCTTCAAGTGAAGTAAAAGGGCGGTCAGCAGAACTGCTACTTTGGACTTCCAAAGGGCAGACTTTTATCTGTTTAGGAGGCTGGTTATCAGAGTCCCTTGGGAGACAGTCCTGAAGGGTAAAGTTGTCCACAAAGCTTGGTCTCTGTTTAAGAAGGAAATCTTAGAGGGTCAGGAGCAGGCTGTCCCCATGTGCCTAAAGACAAGCTGGCAGGAAGTAAGACCGGCCTGGCTGAATAGGAAGCTTCATCTGGAATGTGGGAATAAAAGGAGAATTTATAACCTTTGGAAGAAGGGGCAGGCTACTCAGGAGGACTAGAAGGATGCAGTGAAGCTATGCAGGGAGAAAAGCTGAAGGGCCAAAGCTCAAGTAGAGCTGAGCCTGGCTACTGCTGCAAAAGGTAACAAAAATGCCTCTTTAAATACATTGGCAACAATAGGAAAGTTGAAGGAGAATCTCTACTCTCTAGTGGATGTGGAGGGGAAACATAGTGATGGAGGATGAGGGAAAGGCTGAGGTACTAAGTGCCTTCTTTGTCTTAGTCTTTAAGAGTAAGACCAGTTGTGGTTCAGGTACACACTCCCCCTGAGCTGGAAGACAGAGACAAGGAGCAGAATGAAGCCCATATAATCCAAGGGGAAGTGGTTAGTGACTTGCTACATCATTTAGACACACACGTCTATGGGGCCAGCTGGGATACACCCAACGGTGCTGAGGGAGGTGGTGGGGATGATCACTAAACCACTTTCAATTATTTATCAGCAGTCCTGGCTAACTGGGGAGGTCCCAGTTGACTGGAAGTTGGCAAGTGTAATGCCCATCTACGAGAAGGGTCGGAAGGAGGATCTGAAAAATTAAAGGCCTGTCAGTTGGACCTCAGTGCCAGGGAAAGTCATGGAACAGATCATCTTGAGTGCCATCACATGGCATATACAACACAAACAAGTCATCAGGCCAAGTCAGCATAGGTTTATGAAAGGCAGGTCCTGCTTGACCAACCTGACCTAATTCTATGACAAGGTGACCTGCTTAGTGAATGAGGGAAACAGTATCCTGGGGTACATTAAGAAGAATGTGACCAGCAGGTTGAGGGAGGTTCTCCTCCCCCTCTACTCTGCCCTGGTGAGGCCACATCTGGAGTACTGCATCCAGTTCTGGACTCCCCTGTATAAGAAGGAGAAGGAATTACTGGAGCGAGTTCAGCGGTGGGCTGCGAAGATCATTAGGGGCCTAGAGCATCTTTCTTATGAGGAGAGACTGAGCAAGCTGGGACTGTTCAGCCTGCAGAAGAGAAGGCTGAGAGGGGATCTCATCAAGGTTTATAAATATCTCAAGGGTGGATGTCAAGAGGATGGGACCAGACTCCTTCCAGTGGTGCCCAACGGTAGGATAAGGTGCAACAGGCACAGACTGAACCGTAGGAGTTTCCATCTGAATATGAGGAGAAACTTCCTTCCTCTCAGGGTGCCAGAGCACTGGAACAGGCTGCCCAGAGAGGTTGTGGAGTCTCCTTCTCTGGTGATATTCAAGACCTGCCTGAACACATTCTTGTGCTATCTGCTCTAGGTGTACCTGCTTTAGCAGGTGGGTTGGACTAGATGATCTCCAGAGGTCCCTTCCAACCACAACCAACCTGTGATTCTGTGACCATTCTGTGAATGGTTGTGGATGTTGTGAACTTAGACTTCAGTAAATCCTTTGATGCTGTTCCCTATAGCATTCTCCTGGAGAAGCTGGCTGCTCATGGCTTGGGTAAAGAACTGGCTGGATGGCTGGGCCCAAAGAGCTGTGCTGAACCAAGTCAAATCCAGTTGGCGGCCAGTCACGAGTGGTGTTCCCTAGGGCTCAGTATTGGGGTCAGTTCTGTTTAATATCTTGATCAGTTCTCTGGATGAGGGGATTGAATGAACCCTCAGTAAGTTTGCAAATGACACGAAGCTGGGGGGGAGTGTTGGTCTACTTGAGAGTAGAAAGGCTCTGGATTGGCTGGATGATTGAGTTGAGGCAAAATGCATGTGGTTGAACAAGGCCAAGTGCTGAGTTGTGCACTTGGGTCACAACAATCCTCATGTGACTTAGCAGCTGGTTGCCTGCAAATGAATTGTGTAGTCTTTCCCAGGCAAAACGTGGTTAACATCCACATCACACATCTCACTGAAAACTTTAGAAAGTTCATTATATAAGGCCTTCCTGCAAAGAAATACAGAGAAATACATGTGTTAAAAAAAGACACATGCTGCTATTTCTGCAGGTCACTTCTAGGGTCCTCTAACATCACTCTGTCTTCTGGATTGTACCTTGTCATCACGAGAGCTTTCTCTTCTCCCCACCCCTGCCGGTCAGCACTGCTCTAAAAACCATAGAGGCTACTGTTCATGTTCATATCTGAAGAATGCAGGTATCCTGTAAGGAAACTTGAGCCTTTCCTACAGTTATTATAGAGTGTATTTTAACAAAGTTCTTGTTAATAAGCCTTCCTGCAGTTTTCCATGCACTGAAATAAAAATGAAGATGGTGGTGTTTCATTCAGGAGGATCCCATGTATACACCATGTTTCAGGAAAAGAAGTGCAGAAATTTATCCACAGTGGGCATTCCTTTCAAACAGGCTTTTGGGCAACTTGCCATGATTTTAACAAGTGACTCTCCCAGACTGGACCAAGGCACCTTCAAGCCCAACTCTGAACCTCTTAACTGATAACTCTTAGGTCTTCTCCTTCTAGTCTGGCCAGAAGGGAGATATTAACTGCATTCTCCTGCCAGTGGCAAACTCCACGGTCTCTAGCAGAAAGAGCAAACAAACATAGTGGTAAAGTCACAAAAAGTCTTCTGATGTGGCAGCCTTGATTTGAGGCAGCTTGAGAACCAGGAAGACCAAAAGTGAGCCAGGCGGGTTCATGCCCTATTGTTGGCTGGGAGGGAATTGAAGCCATTGAAGAAAAGAGAGCATTAATCAAATAGTGGCAGACGAGTCTAGAAGCAGAACAGCAAGTTTTATATGCTTTTTCCTGCTTTTCCTGCCCTGAGCTGCACTTTGTGGCTGGCTCAGCAACTGCTGGTTTAAACTCCATATGGAAAGAAACAGCAAGTAGCAATCTGTGCTGCCTTTTAAAATTTTTTTTTCAGATGATTGAGCAATCCTTTTTCTCCAGAACTGTCTGTTTAACTGTGGGACGGAACTCATACAGCCTAAGAGGAGAATGCTGAAAATCTTAAGCTTAGCTCCTTGAGAGGTTGTTGCCCAAAGGAATTCATATCCCTGAGTTACGAGCCCAAAGCAGCCAGTTTACATTAATGCACCAGAGGAGAAGCTGCAGTAGCTGAGGAGCATGAAGAACATATATGATATTAATATCTTACTCAGCAATACTGAGAGTGGGGAAAACAGCCTCCTACAGAAGGGCAGGGCAGACAAGGGGAACTACTTGGGCTGCCACTCCTCAGTGTGCTGGTAACTGGGGATCTGAGCCATCGCGTGCCTCAGCTACACTGGAGGCACTGACACTCCTTTTTCACTCTGGCTCTTTGGTGCTTTGAGTTCACTGGGGATGGGTAACCTACAAGATGACCTGAATTTTGAACTGGGCCTGAATAGGTGTCAGTGTCTGAAAGAAGGAATAGGGCTAATAATTGTAGTAAATTTGAGGCAAAGCAGATGTTTGTTGCTAGGGTTAAACAGGAATATGGAGGAAGAGTTTTGCTGGGGACAAGTACTTGCATGGACCTTTCAGTGGAGAAGGCTGTGACAGAGGAGCTATCTTCAGTCCTTACCCAAACCTCAGGCCCTGCTTATACAGCAGAAGTGTGGCAGGTTTTCAATGTTATAGCATGTATGACTCAGAGATTTTTATCATTAATTCTCAATCTCCTTCCTAAAATGAAATCTATCAGTTGTTAGATTTGTGCTTTCACATCGACCAAATTATTTCTGTGCAAGAAGTCTGTTCAATTGGACTTTCTCCAGTTGGAGTCTTGTTTGTCTGTGCTACCTGCAGAAAGCACCACCCCAATAACAAGAACACTTAGTCTGTATGGGTAAGAGCTGAAGAAACTTTTGGGGAAGGTTCTTTGCAATAGTAACTCTAATGCACCAGCAGTGCAGTTAGAGTAAAAGAATCCAGCATCTCCATTTCATTAGAGTGAAACATTCATACGGTGTGCTCATTTTTCCAAATTATTTTCTTATACAAAACCTTCATTCTATCTAAAACAATGCCCCAATAAGAAGTCTTTTATTGCTATAAACCACAAATTACTCAGGAAATGAAGAGAATTAAAGGGTCAGTGACAAATTGTGTGAGCAAGTCAACAGTACCAAAGCAAAAAACATGGGTCATATGGAGCCCTGCAAAGAAGGCTTGATTGAACCTCTCTAAAGTAAGATCCTTTGAACAACATCCAACTTTTAAAAATCTTGTAATCTTGGCCTAGAGGAGAAAAAGATTTGGAAAGCCTAATGGGCAGCCATTAACAAGGAGTTTCCAATATTTTTTTTTTTTTAATGGTTCAAATGTTGTGAAATACATGCATCATCTTATATGGTTAATAGAAGATACAAGCAATTCTCTTAATTTTCCTCTTATGCCAGCGTGTATGTCTTAATACTTGAGTCCAGTGCTGTTTTTCTGAGTTTAAAGTTGGTATGTGAAAATACCAAAGGGTAAATGAGACAGGTTATGTAGGTGGAAAGGAAAATGGATTGTCAAGGGGTGAACATAAGAGTGGGCAGTTACTTGGCAAACACTCTGTCAAGGTCCTGGGCAGGCAAGTGATGTTTGGAGAACCAATTCTATGTTATCAGGTATGTTGAAGCAAAAACTGACTTTATGATCACCTTATTGTCACTAAAGCAGCTTAAGATTCAGTTGTCTCACCAGCTTTTTACACTGAGTTAATAAAACAGAATAGAAACAGGGAACAGGGTTATAGCAGTGCTGTGTTTCATGTAACTCCTTTTTACACATCTCCCAGACAAATATATCCCATCCTCACCACCATTCATGTTAGAGAAGAATTAGTATGAATTAGAATTAGAATTAGAATTAGAATTAGAATTAGAATTAGAATTAGAATTAGAATTAGAATTATCCCATTAACCATGCCAGGAGGAAGTTTCTCTCTTAGCAAACACACTGAGCAGGGCAAGTGCAACCTGAAGTTCAGAAATCCTTCTAGTGGTCCAAGGCACAGAGCTGTCTCCCTCTTCTCCCTCTGTTTGCCTGCTGAGGACTGTCACTCAGAATGACAGGCAGTGCAGGAAGGCAAGGGAGAGGCAGGAGGTGCCAAACGCAACAAGAAGATGTGGAGTGTGAGGACAGAACCACATCTGATGCCTCTCTTGGTGGAGGCATGCTCACACCAGAAAGGCAGAGCCATCTCTACCGGTCTCCTGCTTCACCTTATCACTGCAGGCGATCAGTGTGGTGGGGAATGCAGAAGATGAGAGCAGAAAGATGTATGGTGACTGCCACCTTCTCCCACCTGGCTTTCCAGATACAGTCTTTAGATACCTGTAGGAACTTCAAGCATGAGCCAAGGCATTGCATCTGGAGTTCTTTTGGGTTGTTATCAGACTCTAGATTGCTATGTGAAATTTTGACCCAGAAGTAAGCTCTTCAAGTCTGAAAGCCTTGTCTGAGAAGGACAGTCCATTCTAGTCTTGCTGTTTGATAACCAGTTCTTCTTTGACAATAGAAGGGAAAGTGATAATAAATCAGGAACAAAAAAAAAATTATAGGTGGGGAAGAAAAGTAAAAAATTGTGCTTCTCTATTTACAACTGAAATTGCTAGCTGCCACCTTGTAAATATTAGAAGGCATTATAATCAGGAAATGTTTTACAAAGGCAGCACATTGCATGCACCACTGGAAGCAAGTGGTGGCACTTGCTGGTAGGTACAGATATGCACCCTGTGGAAATTTTGCACCCATGTGGAAATTTGGTGGCATCTACCTGGACACAGACTTCATTGTGCTGAAGAACTTGAAGAACCTCACCATTGTGCTTGGTACCCAGTCCAGGTATGTACTGAATGGGGCTTTTCTGTCCTTTCAGCCCAAACACAAGTTCATAGAGCTTTGCATGCAGGACTTTGTGAAGAACTACAACAGCTGGATCTGGGGGCACCAGGGCCCACAGCTCCTAACACGTGTCTTTAAGAAGTGGTGCTCCATCAGGAGTCTTCGGAGCAGTACAAGCTGCAAAGGAGTGAGTGCTCTGCCCCGTGAGGCTTTTTATCCCATTCGGTGGCAGGACTGGAAGAAATACTTTGAAATGGTCAGCTCCTCAGAGCTTCAGCACCTCTTTCGTAACACCTATGCAGTGCATGTATGGAACAAGAAGAGCCAAGGGACAAGGTTAGAGATCCCATCCCAGGCTCTGCTGGCTCAGCTGCATTCTCAGTTCTGCCCTGCCACGTATGAAATAATGAAGAAGGACTCTGAATGGCAGTGACTCAAGGGTCACCTAAGAGGTGTTGCCGGGGAGACCACAACTCTCCAGCTGTTCCACCATCAATGAACAGAAGATAAAGGCCATTAATGGAGTATAGGTGGAGCTTGTAGCTTCAACCGATGTCTGTGCAGCTCCTTGTCTTGACTTTAGCTGCCCACCAGCAACACTTTGGTTCTTTTCAGGACCTTTCTTCTGCTCTGCTTGGTCAGGTAGAGAAATCTCAGGAGGGGAGCAAGTGCTGGGACACTCGTGGCCACCTCCATCAGACTTTTAGAGGAGAAAGGCACCTTCCTGTGGCTGTAAACCTGGAAAAGGCCTTTGTAGAAATGCATATCTCATCTCCTGATTCTCAAGACTTCTGAAGTACAATCCTCAAAGCAACAAAGGGAAATGGGAGACCAAAGAACAGGAAGTGAGGAGGAAGTAAAGGATGTGCCAGATGACGTGTCCTGAGAAAAATGTACAGGAAAACAGAGAAGAAAGAAAGGGTCAAAGGAAATTATTTTTTTTTTCATTCGCTTGCCTTCTGAAGCCTCTGGCGGAGGACACTTTTTTATTTCCAGTTGGGCAGGCTGCTGCAGTTTCTGTTCAACATCATAGATCTAAAGACACGGAAATCTGGTGCAAATCAGAACATGAGGATCTGAGGTTAGCTTAATATTTAGAAGGAGCTCTTGTGCAGCAATGATGTATTTTATAGTAGTGGCAAATTAATACCCTGTGATGAGTAGGAGAGTTCATCCAACTCACACCTTAAATTGCACCTGACACAGGAAGAGCTGTACTATGTTTTACAATGAGTTTATGACCAGATGTCCTTACCTGCATCTAAGATAAGCATCAGATATTTCAGCAACTGGATGGATCCTAAAGGAAAGGTGTGATATTTCCAATATTTCAAAGGTTACAATGCAATTGGTAGGGAACACATGCTGTCAAACTTCAAGTCCATTTATGAGTTGTTTATGGTGGACCTCTTCAAGTAGCCTGGAGTTCTCCTGCTGTTCACTGTCTAGGAGTATGAATCTGTCCTGGGAGTTGTTGAGGAGGGCAGTGGAAACTTTACTCCTCTTCCTGAGCATCTTTCTGAATTACAGTAGAGAAACTTAATGTATCTCTCACGAGGTGCTGTTGTGCTTTTGAGGGTTCCCACCACAGAGGCAAGGTGTTGGACAAACTATGGGAGAAAACTCTTCCCTTGCCTCCGTGGCAAAAAGGATGTACTGAGGCTCTTACGGTTCCTGTCGGAAAATAATGGAGAGAGAGCAGTGAGAAACAAGAATAAGGCCAAGAACATCAGCATCGCTACATCTGGTCCCCACCACACTCTAAAGGGGATCACTGAGGCATGTGAGCTTGGCAATACAATAGGGTTAATGCAGATGAGCAGAACATCGATCATCACCACTCCTACACTACTAAGAGATTATGATCTCCCTGTAAAAGCTTTCTTGCCTCCAGTGTGCCTCCTCTTCTTATGCCTAGGAACAGCAGGGGGGTGGTCTAATGGCCACTTTGATGACCAGTTCCTGAGTGTATAAGCATTCTTCAACACACTCAGTGGTATAAACGGATGCTGTTTTCACCCCCTGCTCTCACTGTGACTACTCTGTGGGTTTTTTTCACTGCTTTATTCAGAAGCAGCTGCACAATTGTCAGCCCTGGCCTGGTGTGTGGTCAGTGATGCATGTTTTCTCATTCCATTGGTTCCTTCTTTTTGGGCCATTTGGGTTAAACAACAGAAATCTTGTTGAGCTAGGAATCCCTAATGGAGATGGTAAAATGGTGGTTGGTGATCATAAAGGCCCAACAGGGGACTCTACTGTGGCAATACCACAACTTAATTACGGCAGTGTTTGGGACCCACTGCAATGATGTGACTTGTTCTTTCCATTTTTTTTTTCCACTGTAGAGTCAATGTTCTGAGCTTTGATAAGCAAAGAATCAAACCAAAGCAGCCTTTGGTTTTTTTTCCATTTGTCTTCCAAAAGAAAAATAAATACAGTTTTTACTATTACTCCTCTCTGCCAAGATGTTTCATTTTGTTTTGTGAGGCGTTGGTGGTAGGGCTGAGCAATCTCTTAGTTCTTATACAGAATCACAGAATGGTTGGGCTTGGAAGGGACCTCTGAGGATCATCTAGTCCAACCCACCTGCCAAAGCAGGTACACCTAGAGTAGATTGTACAGGAACATGTCCTGGTAGGTGTTGAATGTCTCCAGAGGAGACTCCACAACCTCTCTGGGCAGCCTGTTTCAGTGCTCTGGCACCCCAGAGTAAGGAAGTTTCCCCTCATATTCAGATGGAACCTCTGTCCTGGTTTTGTTAAAAAACAAGTTTCTCTTTTAGTGAATTTGCCTGTCAGCTAAAGCCTTCATATTAGCTGCATTTTCCTGGAGAACCAGATACATGTTTTGGTAAACATAGCAATGGAATGCAAACTTATTGATAAGCATGGATGGACATCTTGCGAGAGGGGCAACGAGAGAGAAGTGACCAAGAAACTGACCAACTGTGTATAACATTCCATTCACGTGAATACTTCATATGAAAGTGGGAGATCACGAGGATCTCGTCCTCCTTTGCCCTTCTTCATCCCTTTTGCTTATGGCCGGCATTAGGAGAGGACCTTGCTAGTCATCCCTGGGAACTGAGGCCTAGTGACAGACTGAATCCAGTTTCAGCTGGCT